>NC_137802.1:2865523-2888023 GCF_963383645.1 Muscardinus avellanarius | reverse complement strand
TGACCCTGGCTTCATTGTACCAAGTCCTGATCATGAAATATTCAGCAGAGTCTTGGTTTGAGAGGACACCGAATACTGCGGCCCTTTGCCCTGTCTGCCTGTACGACAGTCTCCGGCTGAGTCGGGGTGTAGTCCGGGGGTGCTAAGACAGTGGCAGGTGCTCCTGGGGCCCTCCCCACAGGACAGCCCCTGGAGGGGTGCCAGGTTGGCTGTGCAGGGAGTTGGCTTGTGAGCTTGGACTCTGGCTGGTACCTGGCAGTGGCAGGTCAGGCTGTGAGCGGTCCCAGCCCGTGGTCTTCCATCAGCTGGCTGAGCAGGGGCTCCTCAAGTCTTCTGAGGTGCTTGGCCTGGTTGAATGCCCCGGATGTGTGGTGTTGGCGAATGCAGTCTCTCCACACCCTGTGGGGACCCCTGCTCTCCTCAGGGGGAAGCTGGCGATCTCCCCAGGGCCACCCTGGAGTGTCTGCACTTGTCCTGTGCTTGTCGGGTCTGCTCCGAAAGCAGTGCAGCCGTCCCCTACTCTGGACCCCGTGCCTCGGTCCTGCTTGGCTCAGAACTGGCTGGAGTGCGTGTTAGTAGGTGTGCTGAGTTAGCTCTGAGCGAGCCCAAGAGAACTGGGGGTGCAGGCATCGGGACGGCCCAGAGGTGGGAGCAGCCACACGTGGGCTGTCCACGGCAGAGCACACGGCCGTGCCTGTGATGAGCATCACGTGACCGCCGGTGCCCCAAACCAGCCCCGCCCAGGACCCAGCACTGCACAACGGAAAAGAGAGGACTAAGGCGTTCCATACTTGGGAGGCTGTGCTGGGAGGATCGTGGGGGGTGGGGGGCAGCCTCAGCAACTGAGCACTGCGCTACAATTCAAAACAATAATAATAAAACTGGATGAAGTGGCACACACTTGTAATCCCAGGACTTGGGAGGCTGAGACAGGAGGATCCCAGGTTTGCAGCCAGTCTCAGCTACTTAGTGAGGCCCTCTGCAGATTAGTGAGACCCTGTTTCAAAATAAAGAATACCAACAACAACAACAAAAAAATAGGGCTGAGTCAGGCGTGGTGGCGCACGCTTGTCATCCCAGCATTGGGGAGGCTGAGACCAGAGAATTGCAGTTCGCAGACAGCCTCAGCTACTTAGTGAGGCCCTCCGCAACTCAGGGAGACCCGGTTTCAAAATAAAGAATAAAAAATAGGGCTGGGGGTGGAGCTCAGAGGTAGAATGCCCCTGGGTTCCATCCCCAGCACCAAATAAATAAATAAATAAATAAATAAATAAATAAATAGGGCTTGGGGTGGGGCTGGGGTGTAACTGACTCAGTGGTAGAGCACGTAAAACATCTACAAAGCTCTGGGGTCAGTCCCCAGCACTGTCTTTTTGTTTTTAAGGGGCTAGGCCTAGCCAGCTGTAGTAGTGACACATTTGTAATCCCACTACTTGGGAGGCTGAGATGGGATTGCAGGTTCGGGCCAGCCTCAGCTGCTTAGGCCCTCTACGGGGTAGACCATGTTTCTATATATAAATAAAATAGGACTGGGGGCATAGCTCAAAGGTAGAATATCTCTGGGTTTTATCTCCAGTACTGCAAAAAAGAAAGAAAGAAAGAAAGAAAGAGAAAGAAAGAAAGAAAGAAAGAAAGAAAGAAAGAAAGAAATAGAGCTAGGGCTACAATCCTAGCCCTAGCCCTATTTCTTTCTTTGTATCCCTAGGCCCCTGCCCCCCCAGGAAAAAACAAACAAAACACTAGGAAGCCCTATTTCTCTGAGCAGCAACTCTCAACCCCAGCACCTAGCAGGCCACTCCCTGTTTTTAGGTAGCCCATTCTGGGACTTAATTTTTTTTGTGTGTGTGTGTGTTACTGGGGATAGAACCCAGGGGCATTCTATCTCCGAGCTACACCCCTTGCCCTATTTTTTATTCTTTATTTTGAAACAGGGTCTCACTAAGTTGCAGAGGGCCTCGCTAAGTAGCTGAGGCTTTTCGCAAACCAATATCCTCCGGTCTCAGCCTCCCGAATGCTGGGATTTTATAAGCATAGGCTTCTGGCTTTTTTCTTTTTCTTTTCTTTCTTTTTTTTTTTTTTTTTTTTTTGGTGGTGGTGCTGGGAGTGGAACCCAGAGACTTTCTACCTCCAGGCTATACTCCCAGACCTTTTTTATATTTTATTTGGAAACAGGGTCTCATTAAGTTGCTGAGAGCCTCACTAAGTAGCTGAGGCTGGCTTCGAACCTGCGCGATCCTCCTGTCTCAGCCTCCCAAGCGCGGGGATTACAAGCGTGCGCCACCACGCCCGGCGGTGTGGCTTTCTTCTAAAATGGTTCTTGTATCTGGGCATGGTGGCGCATGTTTGTAAGCCCAGTACTTGGGAGGCTGAGACAGCCTCAGCTATTTAGTGAGACCCTGTTTCAAAATAAAGAATAAAAAATAGGGCTGGGGGCGTAGCTCGGAGGTAGAATGTCCCTGCGTTCCATCCCTAGTACCGCAATAAATAAATAAATAAGTAAATAAATAAATAAATAAATAAAGCCGGGCTTGGCGGCGCACGCTTGTCATCCCAGCATTCGGGAGGCTGAGACCGGAGGATCGCGGTTCGCGGACAGCCTCAGCTACTTAGGCCCTCTGCAACTCAGTGAGACCTGGTTTCAAAATTAAGAATAAAAAATTGGGCAGGGAGTGTAGCTCGGAGGTCAAATGCCCCTGGATTCCATCCCCAGACCCACTAAATAAATGAATGAGTGAGTGAGTGAATGAATGAATGAATGAATGAATGAGATGGTTCTTGTCAGCATGCCACCGAGACCTTTGTCGTTTAAGCTGTCTTTCCCTTGTAGGCGAAGTACATCTCTCAGTGCATCGATGAGATCAAGCAGGAGCTGAAGCAGGACAACATCGCAGTGAAGGCCAACGCGGTGTGCAAGCTCACGTATGTAAGTACACCGCAGAGCAGGCCGCCCGCTCTCACCCTGCGTCCGCCCCCGTCCGGATGTCTGTCTGCCCATCACCTGCCCCTCCAACCCTCGCTGCCACCGCCACACAGCGCCCCCACCCCCGCCCGAGGCCAGCAGTGATGGCCGTGGGCCCTGGGGGCTGGGGTTCGCTCTAGGAAGGACCGGGCTGCCGGGTGGGTGGGGTTCAGGCGCTGAGCCGTAGGCACAGGCCTGCAGAGTGAGCGGAGCGCACCCCGTCCTGCCCCGCTGCTCCTCAGGGGGCTGCTGCGCTGGAGTCCAGCTGTGGCTGTTCTTAGTATCTCCTTTGCCGGGGATTGCTCGGGGATTTTTTGTGTGTTTATGTGTGTGGCACTGGGGATTGAACTCGGGGGCATTCTACCTCTGAGCTCCACCCTCAACCCTTTTTTATTTTATTTTATTTACTTATTTATTTTTGTGTGTAGTCCTGGGGATTGAACCCAGGGGCATTCTACCTTCAAGTTATTCCTCCAGTCCTATTTTTTATTCTTTTTTTTTTCTGGTGCTGAGGATGGAACCCAGGGGGTAATTCTACCTCTGAGCTACATCCTCTGCCTGCCTGCCTGCCTGCCTTTCTTTTCTTTCCTTCCCTTCCCTTCCCTCCTCCCCTCCTCTCCTCCCCTCCCTTCCCCTCCCCCCTCCTCTTTCTTCCTTCCTTCCTTCCTTCCTTCCTTCCTTCCTTCCTTCCTTCCTTTCTTTCTTTCTTTCTTTCTTTCTTTCTTTCTTTCTTTCTTTCTTTCTTTCTTTCTTGGTGGTACTAGGGTTCCTGGAAGTCCTTCTACCTCCAGGCTACAATTCCAGACCTATTTTATACTTTTATTTTTGGAAACAGGGTCTCTTAAGCCAGAACCGGCGCGATCCTCCTGTCTCCACTTCCCAAACACGGGGATTCCAAGCGTGCGCCACCACGCCTGGCTTTTTATTCTTTATTTGGAAACAGGGTCTCACTAAGTTGCAGAGGGCCTCACTAAGTAGCCGAGGCTGGCTGTGAACCTGTGATCCTCCTGTCTGAGCCTCCCGAATGCTGGGATTACAAGTGTGTGCACCATGCCTGGCTCCTGTTTTGTTTGTTTTGTGGTAATGGGGATTGAACCCAGAGGCATTTTACCTCTGACATACATCCCCACTCCTTTTTTTCTTTTCTTTCAGTACCAGGGATAGAACCTAAGGCCATTCTACCTTACACCCTAGTCCTATTTTTTATCCTTTTTTTTCTTTTTTTCCTTTGGACCTGGGGATGCAACCCAGGGGTATTCTGCCTCCGAACTACACCCGAGCACTATTTTTTATTCTTTATTTTGAAACGGGGTCACACTGAGTTGTGAAGGACCTCGCTAAGTAGCTGAGGCTGTCTGCGAACCGCCTAAGTCATCAAGTCTAAGTCTCAGGAATGGGATTACAAACGTGCGCCACCATGCCCGGCACCTGTTTTATTTTTAATTAATTAATTAATTAACTTAGTTGTGGTACTGGGGATAGGACCCAGGGACCTTCTATTTTCTGGCTTTGCCCCCAGCCCTATTTTATTTTTCAATTTTTTTTAAGATACTGGGGATTGAACCCAGGGGCATTCTACCGCCAGTTAAGTTGTGGAAGGCCTCACTAAGTAGCTGAGGCTGGCCCTCGAGCCTGAGATCCTCCTCCTGGCTCAGCCTCGCACGTACTGGAATTACAAGCCTGTACTACCAAGCCTGGCTTGCTTTATCTATCTATTTACTTACTTATTTATTTATTTATTTATTTTATGCAGTACTGGGGATAGAACCCAGGGGCATTCTACCTCTGAGATACACCTCCAGCCCTATTTTTTATTCTTTACTTTAAAACAGGATCTCCCTGAGTTACAAAGGGCCTCACTAAGTAGGAGTTGAGGCTGTCTTAGAACCGAAATCCTTCTGTCACAGCCTCCCAGATGCTGGGATTACAAGCCTGCACCACCATGCCCAGCTATTTTTTATTTGGAAACAGAGTCTCACTAAATTGCTGAGGGTGGTCTTGAACTTGGGATCCTCCTGTCTCAGCCTTCCAAATCCTGGTGTTAGAGATGTGTGCCTCTATTCCTGGCTTATTTTTTATTTTGAAACAGGGTCTTTCTAAATTGCTGAGGGTGACTGAGAATCTGCAAGCCTCCTGGTTCAGTCTCCCAAGTACTAAGTTTAAAGGCATGTGCCACCAACACCTGGCTTGGTAGGGGATTTTACTTACTTTTTTTTTTTTTTTTTTTTTGTGGTACTGGGGATGGAACCCAGGGGCATTCTACCTCTGAGCTACACCCCTAGCCCTATTTTTTAGTCTTTTTTGTTTGTTTGTTTTATGTGGTACTGGGAATGGAACTCAGGGGCCTTCTACCTCCAAGTTATAGCCCCGACCTATTTTATATTTTATTTGGAAACAGGGTCTCGCTAAGTTACTGAGAGCCTCACTAAGTGCCTGAGCCTTGTTTTGAACCTGTGCGATCCTCCTGTCTCAGCCTCCCAAGTATTGGGATTATAAGCATGCACCACCATGCCTGGCTCTTTATTCTTTATTTTGACAAGGGGTCTCGCTGAGTTGCAGAGGGCCTCACTAAGTAGCTGAGGCTGGCTGCGAACGTGAATCCTCCAGTCTCGGCCTCCCAAATGCTGGGATTACAAGCTTCCGCCACCATGCCCAACTTTATTCTTTGTGTGTGTGTATGTGTGGTAGGGGATGAAACCCAGGAGCATTCTACATCTGAGCTACACACCCAGCCCGATTTTTTATTCTTTTTTTTTTTTTTGTGATATTGAGGGTAGAACCCAGAGGCTTTTATTTGGAAACAGGGTCTCAATAAGTTGCTGAAAGCCTCACTAAGTAGCTGTGGCTAGCTTTGAACCTGTGCGGGCCTGTCTCAGCCTCCCAAGTGTGGGGATTACAAGCATGCACCACCACGCCCGGCCTTATTATTTATTTTTTTATTTTTAATTTTTTTTTGGTGGTACTGGGGTTCCTGGAAGCCCGTCTACCTCTGGGCTACACTCCCAGACCTATTTTATACTTTTTATTTGGGAACAGGGTCTCCGAAGCCAGTGCAGCTGACTTCGAACCTGCGCGATCCTCCTGTCTCCGCCTCCCAAGCTCAGGGATGACAAGCGTGCGCCATCAGGCCCAGCCTTATTCTTTATTTTGAAACAGGGTCTCACTGAGTTGCAAAGGGCCTGGCTAAGTAGCTGAGGCTGGCTGCGAACCGTGATCTTCCTATCTCAGCCTCCCAGATGGTGGGATTACAAGCATGTACCACCACGCTCGGCTTTGCTTTTTTTTCCTTTTTCCTTTTTTTCTTTTTTTCAGTACTAGAGATGGAACCCCAGGAGCATTCTAGCTCTGAGTAACACCCTTAGACCTAATTTTTTTTTCTTTATTTTTGAAACAGGGTCTTACTGAGTTGCAAGGCGCCTCACTAAGTAGCTGAGGCTTCAGAACTGAGATCCTTTATCCTCTGGTCTCCGCCTCCCTAATGCTGGGATTACAAATTGGGATTACAAGCATTTGCCACCACGCCTGGCCTGGCTTTAGTTTTTAAAAATTATTTTGTGGTATTGGGAGTGGAACCCGAGGGCATTTTACCTCTTTTATTTGGGCACTGGGTCTCAATAAGTTGCGGAGACCCTCACTAAAGTTGCTAAGGCTGTCCTCGAAACTGTGATCCTCCTGTCTCAGCCTCCTCGGTACTAAGATGACAGGCACATGTCACCCCACCTGGCTTCATGGGGGATTTTCAGTAGTGCAACAGAACACCACTCTTGTCAATTGCAGGCGTTTATTATCTTTCAAGTGTTTATTAATAATCTTTCCCTACAAACCTTTTTTTTTTTTTTTTTTTTTGGCAGTGGGGAATGAACCTGAGGGCATTCTATTACTGAGCTACACCTCCAGCCCTATTTTAGTTTTTATTGTGAATTAGGGTCTCACCAAGTTGCAGAAAGTTGCAGAGGGCCTCACTAAATTGCTGAGGCTGGCCACGAACCTTCAATCCTCCTTTCTTAGCCTCCCGGAGTACTGGGGTTATAGTCCTGTGCCATCATGCCTGGCTTCCCTAGCTCTTTTTCTTTTTTCTTTTTTTTTTTTTCTTTTTTTTTTTTTTTGGTGGTACTAGGGGTGGAACCTAGAGGCTTTCTACCTCCAGGCTATACTCCCAGACCTTTTTATATTTTATTTGGAAATAGGGTCTCACTAAGTTCCTGAGAGCCTCACTAAGTAGCTGAGGCTGGCCTCGAACCCATGCTATCCTTCTCCCTCTGCCTCCCAAGCGCGGGGATGACAAGCTTGCGCCACCACGCCCAGCCCCCTTTCTATTTTTTTATTTTGAAACAGGCTCTCAATAAATTGCTCGGGGCTTGTCTAAATTGCTGAGGCTGGCCTTGAACTTGGGAACCTTCTGTCTCAGCCTCCTCAGTACTAGCATCAGTGCCTGTCCATATTCAGTATTAGAGCAGGCAAAGCCCCGGGTGTGGGCGCGGGTGGGTGGGGAGAGGTCGCTGTGTGGAGACCGGCTGGAGTCTGTGCTCCCATGGGCGTGGGGCAGAGGCTCCATGTCATGGCCCGCGTCTCCACTGTGGCTTGTGAGTAAAAGTCCCCGTGCCTCCCTTCTTAACAGTTGCAAATGTTAGGGTACGACATCAGCTGGGCCGCCTTCAACATCATCGAAGTGATGAGCGCCTCCAAGTTCACGTTCAAGGTGAGCATGTGAGCATCGGGCGGGCGGGCGCGGGCGGGGTCCAGGGACGCGCCCTCCCCGGTGTCCCCGGCCCGGTGTCTGCAGTGGCGCTCTGGCCCGCCCTTCCGCACAGTGGTGGGCAGTGTCCTGTGGCCAGTTGTGCAGGCGGGCCCGAATGTCGGTGTCCTGACCGCCTCCGCTGCTTCCTGCAGAACTGCTGGCCAAGGGGAATTTCTCCTTCCTTTCTCCTTCCCTCCCTCCCTCCCTCCCTCCCTTCCTTTTTGCTTGGGGTGGGGGTGCTGGGGTTTGATCTCAGAGGCACTCTACCTCTGAGCTACACCCCAGCCCTTTTTCTTTTGAAACAAGGCCTTGCCAGGTAGCTGAGGGCCTGAGTCACCAGCTTCAAACCTGAAATTCTCCTGTCTCAGCCTCCTAAGTACACTTGTACCCTATCATTTCTAGCCTCTATTTATTTATGGTACTGGAGATTGAATTCTGGGGCGTCTCACCTTTGAGATATGCCCCATAGTCCTGTCTTACTTGAATACTTATTTATTTGTTTATTGGTGGTACTGGGGTTCCTCGAAACCCTTCTACCTCCGGGCTACACTCCCAGACCTATTTTATATTTTTTTTCTTTGGAAACAGAGTCTCTTAAGCAACACTTACTTATTTTTGTGGTACAGGGGATTGAAATTGAACTCAGGATTTTTTTTTTTTTTTTTTTTTTTTGGTACTAGGGATGGATCCCAGGGGCATTTTACCTCTTAGCTACATCCCCAGCCCTATTTTTTTATTCTTTGTTTGGAAACAGGGTCTTACTGAGTTGAAAAGGGCCTTACTAGATAGCTGAGACTATCCGCAAACCTCCGTCGTCTTGTCTCAGTCTCCCAAATGCTGGGCTTAAAAGCGTGCACCACCACGCCTGGCGAAACCAGGGGGATTCTACCTCTGAGCTACCACCCCCCAGTCCTCTTTTATATTTTTATTTGAAACAGGGCCTCACTACATTGCTGAAGGCCTCATTAAATTGCCAGGGCTGGCCAGAACTTCTGATATTCCCGTCTTAGCCTTCCAAATACTATGACTATAATTGTATGTTTCCATACCCAGCTCCTGTTTTATTTTTCATTTTGAAACAGGGTCTTGCTAAGTTGCTGAAGCTGGCTTAGAACCTGTGATCTTCCTTTCTCAGCCCCCCCAAGTACTGGCATTATAGTCATGTGTTACTGAGCCTAACAGGAGGAAATGCCTGTTTTTTAAAACAATTTTTTTGGGGGGCTGGGTATGGTGGCGCACGCTTGTAATCCCAGCATTGGAGAGGCAGAGACTGGAGGACTGCATCAGCTACTTAGCAAGGCCCTTTGCAACTCAGTGAGACCCTGTTTCAAAACTATAAAGACTAAAAAATAGGCCTGCGTGAGTAGCTTGGAGGTATAGTGCTCTCGAGTTCCATCCGCGGTACTGCAAAAAAAATAATTTTGTGTGTGTGTGTGTGTGTGTGTGTGTGTGTGTGTGTGTGCGCGCGCGCGCATGAGTGTGCTACTGGGGATTGAACCCAGGGGCATTCTACCTCCAAGTTACACACAGCTGTATTTTTTTCCCCCAGAACTGGGGATTGAATCCAGGGGCATTCTACCTTGGGGATGGAGCCCAGGGGCATTCTACCTTTGAGCTACACCTCCTGCCCTATTTTTTATTCTTTATTTGAAACAGGGTCTCACTAAGTTGCGGAGAGCCTAAGTAGCTGAGGCTGTACATGAACTGTGATCCTCCTGTCTCAGCCTCCCAAGTACCAGGATTACAAGCGCGCGCCACCACACCTGGCCTATTTTTAAATTTTTGTTTGGAAGTAGGGTCTTGCTAGGTTGATGAGAAGTTGCCTTGAACCTACTTCCTGAGGCTGTCCTTGAACGTGCAATTCTCCTGTTTCAACCTCCCAAGTATTAGGATTGCAGGCATATACCACATGCCCAACTGCCTGTTATATATATATATAAAATATATATATATATTATATATGTATTTATTTATTTTATTAGATATATATATATGTAGTTTTTTGTTTGTTTGTTTTGTTTTTGTGGTACTGGGAAATAAACCCAGGGGCATTCTATCTCCAAGCTAACCACTAACTCTTTTCATTTATTTATTTATTTATTTATTCATTATTATTTTTTTTGGTGGTGGTACTGGGGTTCCTGGAAGCCCTTCTACCTCTGGGCTACACTCCAAGACCTATTTTTACATTTTTATTTGGAAACAGGGTCTCCTAAGCCAGCGCGCGCGGCTGGCTTCGAACCTGCGCGATCCTCCTGTCTCTGCCTCCCAAGCGCGGGGATGACAAGCGTGCGCCACCACGCCCGGCTTATTTATTTATTTTTTGAATTTGTGCGGTACTGGGGATTGAACCCAGAGACATTCTACTTCCAAACCACACCCCCAGCCCTTTTTATACTTTTTGTTTTGAAGCAGGCTCATGCTAGATTTCTGAAAGTCCTTTTAAGTAGCTGAGGCTGGTCTTGAACCTGCAGTCCTCTTTTCTCGGCCTCCCAAGTACTGAGATTACAGGTTTGCACCCACAGCCGGCTTTATTTATTTATTTATTTATTTTTATTTTTTGTGGTACTGGGGATTGAAACCAGGGACATTCTACCTCTGAGCTATACCCCTAGCCTTAGTTTACCCTTTTTTTTTTTTTTTTTTTTTTTTGCAATACTGGGGTTGGAACCCCGGGGCATTGTACCTCCAAGCCACACCCCCAGCCTTATTTTTTAGTCTTTACTTGGAAACAGGGTCTCACTGAGTTGTGAAGGGCCTTGCTAATTTGTTGAGGCTGGCTGCGAATGTGTGATTCTTCTGTCTCAGTCTTATTTTTATTTTGAAACAAGGTCTCACTGAGTTGATGAGAGTCACACTACTTGCTGAGGCGCTCCTCAAACTTGCAGTTCTCCTTCCTCAGCCTCCCTGGAATCGGGATTACAAGCATGAAACCCCATATCCAGCTTTTATTTTTTTATTTTTTGTTTTGAAACAGGGTCTCTGAGAGTCTCACTAAGTTGTTGAGGCTGGCTTTGAACCTGAGATCCTCCTGTCCCAGCCTCCCAAGAACTGGGATGACAGGCGCGCACCATCACACCTGGCTAGGAATTGCCTTTTAAAAAACAATTCTCAGTCAGGCATGGTAGTGCATGACTGTCATCTAGGACCTTCGATCCTCCTGTCTCAGCCTCCCAGGCACAGGGATTAAAGGCCTGCGTCACTGTGTTTGATTGTACGTAATTTTTGAAAATTGTTTTATTTTATTTTTGTGGAAGTGGGGACTCAACACAGGGGCGTTCTACCTCTGAGCCCCACCCGCGGCCCTATTTTATATTTTTTATTCTGACACAGGGTCTCACTAAGTTGTGGAGGGCCTCACTAAGTGGCTGAGGCTGGCTGCGAATCTGCGAGCCTCCTGTCTCAGCCTCCCAAGTCCTGGGGTGACAAGCATTCATCACCATGCCTGGCTGATATTTTTCTTTTAAGTCATATCAGTGAAAACTTGGGCTTGGAACTATTTAAGCTATATAAGTTAAAGGCCAGGCAGGATAACTTGGTGAGACCGTAAGTAAACTATAATCTTCATTTGTAAATGTTTTTTGTCTATAAGGTGATACTTGCGTACATGCATACTGTGTGCAATGACCAAATTCAGCCTCCTACTCCCCTGCATCAGGCATTATTTTGATTTTTCTAGTTCTTGGGATGGTGCCCAGGGCCTCATGCATGCGTGTTAAGTGAATATGTGTGTGTGCATACACATGGTACTGGGCATTCTGCCTCCAAGCTATACCCCAACCCTATTTTATTTTTTTTATTTAGAAACAGGGTCTCACTTAGTTGCAGAGGACCTCACCAAGTTGCTGAGGCTGCCCACAAACCTGAGATCCTCCTATCTCAGCCTCCCAAGTACTGGGATTGCAAGCGCGTACCAGCACACTGCTCACCCTGGTAACTTTCATTGAAGAGTGATGTAGTGTATTCATCAAAACTGGGGTGTTGAGCCGGGCGCGGTGGCGCACGCTTGTCATCCCCGCCCTTGGGAGGCCGAGACAGGAGGATCGCGCAGGTTGGAAGCCAGCCTCAGCTACCGAGTGAGGCTCTCAGCAACTCAGTGAGACCCTGTTTCCAAATAAAAATATAACATAGGTCTGGGAGTATAGCCCGGAGGTAGAAAGCCTCTGGGTTCCACCCCCCAGTACCGCCAAAAACAAAACAAAACCAAACAAAACTGGGGTGTTGGCCAGGTGTGGTGGTACAGGCTTAAAATCCCTGCACTGGGGAGGCTGAGAGCGGAAGAATTACAGACTCACGGCCTGCCTCTGCAGCTTAGTGACACCCTGTTTGAAAGTTAAAAAGGGCTGAGGTGGTAGCTCAGAGGTGGAATATCCCTGGGTTCACACCCCAGTACCCCCTCACACATACACCTCAGGGTGTCTTCCTATGCTTCCTTTTTTTTTTTTTTTTTTTTTTTTTTTTTTGGTGGTACTGGGGGTGGAACCCAGAGGCTTTCTACCTCCGAGCTATACTCCCAGACCTATTTTTATATTTTTTATTTGGAAACAGGGTCTCACTAAGTAGCTGAGGCTGGCTTCGAACCTGTGCAATCCTCCTGTCTCAGCCTCCCAAGCGCGGGGATTACAAGCGTGCGCCACCACGCCCGGCCCTTTTTTTTTTTTTAATCTGCATGTCTGTTTTATTTCCCGTCTATATAAAATTGTGGTCATTTCTTTATTTCTGTCATTAAAGTTTGAGTGTTTATTTGACTCAAAAGCAGAATCACATGTCTGATACAAAAACTAAATATTCACATCACTAAATTCGTAGGATTCGATTGAACTGTTGTGCTTTTGAGTCTTTCTTGGGAACAGTAGCTCATCTTGCCCGGATGCTCTTTTCTCTTTAATATATTTGAGTAACTCTGCACTGAGTGTTTTTTCTTCCACATTCAGTAATGTCCACAAGGGTAACTTAGAGCATCAGTAACTGGGCTAGCTAATATTCATGTCAGCTAACCCTTTGATATAGTTCTATGGTAACTGCAAATATTTTATTTTATTTAATTTGCAGTACTGGGGATGGAACCCAGGGGTATTCTATTTCCGAGGCATACCCCCCAGCCACGTACATACGTGTGTGTGTGTGTGTGTGTGTGTGTGTGTGTGTGTGTGTGTTTATATTTTTTAAATTTTATATATTTTGAAACAGGGTCTCACTGAGTTGCAAAGAGCCTCACTAAGTAGCTGAGGCTGTCTGCGAACCACAAACCTCCACGTCAGCCTCCCAAATGCTGGGATTGCAAGCGTGCGCCACCATGCCCGGCAACTTCAGATATTTTAGTTACGACACTGACCAGTTCTGCTCACGCTGTCATGAGAAGTCCCTGAACACCGTCTACTTCAGTCTCGGCCTGGCTTCCCCAGGTCGAAGCCGTACCCTCCTGAGCAGCTCTAGCAGGAGAATTACGTTTGCAACACTGGGGATTTCGCCGACAGTGTTGACATCACTCGTGTCAACCAGCAAAACTCTTGTTTTGACCACAGTAGTGAAGTCACGGCCAGCAGCTTTCAGAATTTCACAGATTATTTTATTTATTTATTTATTTATTTATTTATTTATTTTTGTGTGGTACTCGAGATGGAATCCAGGGCCCTTCTACCTCTGGGCTACACTTCTGACCTATTTTATATTTTATTTGGAAATAGAGTCTTACTAAGTTGTGGAGGGCCTCACTAAGTAGCTGAGGCTGCCTTTGAGCCAGTGCAGTCCTCCTGTCCCGGCCTCCCAAGGACTGGGATGACAAGCGTGCGCCACCATGCCCAGTTTCACTGATGGTGTAAGAGCTTGTGTTCCTGCTTCTGCTACCCCTGCTGGCACAAGCTTACCTGTCCTGAGATGGTCCTGTCAAGTGACACTGCCCGGGTACCAGTGGCCCCAGGCACTTTCGCAGTTCTGATCAGGGACACCATGGCTAGTCCTTCTTTCTTGAGGCTCCCTTGGAGCAGAAGGCCTCATCACCCTCGCTGGCTTCCCACCCCACCGACTTCTGCTCACGTACTTAAAGTGTTCTGTGCGATTATGAGTTTGACCTTGGATACCCACTGCAGAAAAGGTCCAGTCATCACAAAAACCCACACTCAGGACTCCCTAGTCAGGTTCTAAAGGCAGCTCCTGGCTGCCTGAGCAGGTCCGTGGAGGTGTACGGTGTCCTCAAGACTCAGAAGCTTCAACAACCCTTAAAATAATACCGTGTTTCAAAGCCTGCAGGCCCCAGCTCTGGGGGATTTTTTTCCTCCTGGAGGTTTGCAGAGGCCTGGTGGCTGCAAGTGGCTGCCTGGTGGCTGCACGCAGGGCCCGGGAACCCTGCAGGTCTAGGCCTGGGTCTGACGCGCCCTCTGTTGACCCCACAGCGCATCGGCTACCTCGCGGCCTCCCAGTGCTTTCACGAAGGCACCGATGTCATCATGCTGACCACCAATCAGATCCGCAAGGTAGGCATCTGCCAGCACACCTGTGGCCCTTGTCCTCCCCTGGGGTGTCTGCTCTCCGTGCGGGCTTTCCTGGCACCCACGCAGTAAGTAGACCGGAGCTGATGGCCCCGAGGCCATCCGCCCACCCATGGTTGTCTTGGCAACCTGGCACGGCTCCCACGTGGCTGCTGGGATTCTCAGAAGATACCAAGACAGGCCTTAGCAGGCCCGAGCTTCCCCGAGCCCTGTCCCTTTCTCATTTCCTCAGCTTGGTGCTGCAGGGCCAGGGGCCTCAGGGTGCCCCCTCCCCCTCCTTTTCTCCCTCCAGCAGCCCTGCCCATCCAGGACACTCAATATCTCTACTTTTTTTTTAGTTATATGGCGTGCGTATTTCGTATTTCTGGGTGAACCCAAAGTGCACACTACCTGTAAGCTACACCACTGGCCCTGTTTTTTTTGTTTTGTTTTGTTTTTAATATGTTTTGTAGTACCGGGGATGGAACCCAGGGGCATTCTAGGAGGTATCCCACCTATACCGCCCACCCTATTTTACTTTTTATTTTATGGTACTGGAACCCAGAGGCTTTCTACCTCTGACCTATGCTCCCAGACCTATTTTTTAATATTTTATTTGGAAACAGTCTCACTAAGTTGCTGAGAACCTCACTAAGGAGCTAAGGCTGGCTTTGAACCTGTGTGGATCCTTCTGTCTCCACCTCCCAAGCGCGGGGATTACAAGCGTGCGCCACCACGCCCTGCTTAGGTTTTACCTTTTCCTCTGGTCTTTGAGACAGTCAGGGAGACACGTCCTCTGGGCTCCCACATCCCTGGCACGTCTCCCTTTCTAGTGACACTGTCTGCAGGGTCTGGGGCTGCAAATGGCCAGGGGCATTTGCTGGACCCTCATGAAGTTTTGCCAGCCCTACCAGGTGACCTGGATGGGAGCTCCTGGGGCACAGCAGGGGGCAGGTGTGGGCACAGGACGAGGTGCAGATCGGAGCGCCAGGCTGTGCCGGGCTCCTGGTGCACGGTTGAGGCTGTAGCTGTCAGCCAGCTGTGGCTGCCCTGACAGGCAGGGACACCTCCAGGATGGGGGCTGAGGCCGAGGGGAAGAAGCCTGGGCAGCTGAGCCTTTCAAGAGAGGGAGAGAGTGTTGCCAGGGGCCAGTGGCAGGACGTGGATGTTGCGGGCTCTGGATGCCTCGCCATAGCATGTCCCTGTCCCCCCTCCACTGGCACTGCTGTAGACAGGCCTGTCACCTGTAGACGTGGGCCCGTCGCCCTGGCGGGAAGTGGCAGGTGTGCCGAGGCTGTGGGTCAGGTCTGGGCAGGGAACCCCTCTGGCTTTCCTTTCTGTGGAGCCCAGGATGCGCCAGCTCCCTCACGGGAGGAGTTGGGGAGTTTCCGTTGTCCCCGCCACCATTCCTGCCCTCGCCTGTGACTAGCCTGGCTTTGACAGGATGGGTCTGGGTAGCGCCACCCATCTGCTGATGAGCGTTCCACACCTCCATGCCAGGTCCCCACGCGTCCTTGGGGTTTGCAGCCCCGTGCCACTTTAACTGAGCCCAAGACTTGTGAGACGCTGCTCCCAGGGCCAGCAGGGCTGCTCCAGACCAGGCCTCCTGCTGCTAGTGCTTCTGCGGGCTAGCGTCCCTTCCAGAAGGTTCTTCAGCAGCGCCCTCGGCATCTTCCCAGATGCTGCGGCTTTGAGAGCAGGCGCTGGGGCCGAGGGCGGCCAGGGATGGGGGCTATTTCAGCCTTGTGCCTGGGGTGGAGGCTCCTGAAGGGCAGCTTCCTGCGTGTCTACGGGACACAGTTTGGGGGGCCCTTCCAGAAGATCTGTCCTCAGGAGCAAGTGTGTGGTGTCGCAGAGAGCTTAGGCATCAAGTCGCCCCCGCGCTCCGCGTTCGCAGCGGTGGCTTCTGGTCCTGCCTCAGGTCCTGTTTACTTGACAGATGCAATAGGCTTCAAGGCCTCGATCCCCTGAGCGCCAGGGTCATCACTGGGGAAGAGGCCCTGGGTAGAAGAAGGTACTTGGATCGAGCCCTTTGGGGCTCCTTCCTGCCCCGTGCCCATGAGAGGATGGTCGTCACGCAGCCCCAGTCACCTCCCCAGGACTTGGGATGGGTGAGCCAGCATCTTGGTCTCCAGGGAGCCGGGAGACTCGGTGACCCACGCACAGCTTTCCTGGCCTCTGCCTCAGGCCTCTTCTGCCCAGGTTACTCCCACAGCAGCAGTGAGGAGGTGGCCCGTGTCAGTTCCCCAGTGACCGCCTGCGGTGGGAAAATGCGCTGTGGCTGCGCTGCGCTCGTCGGAGGCGCGGCGCTGGACACCAGGCCACTGACTGTCTCCTCTCCCCTTGCAGGACCTGAGCAGCCCCAGCCAGTACGACACTGGGGTTGCACTGACTGGTCTGTCCTGTTTTGTCACCCCAGATCTTGCCAGAGACCTGGCAAACGACATCATGACATTGGTGAGTTTGCGAGTGTCCCCGCCACCCCTAGCCTGAGCTGTGGCTGGGCGCCGGGAAGATGGGGTAGGGTGGCACGTGGAGGGGCTGGGCCCCAAGGGAAGGTGAGGATGCTGGGGTGCGGCCTGGGTGGTACCAATGCCCAGTTGTCAATCCCGGCTATGCTCTGGGACCAACATTTTTTTGGGGGGGGTCTGGGGGTGGAACCCGGGGGCATTTGACCCCCGAGCTACACCCTGCCCTATTTTAATTTCTTATTTTGAAGCAGGGTCTCACTAAGTTGCAGAGGGCCTCACTAAGTAGCTGAGGCTGTCCGTGAACCGTGATCCTCCGGTCTCAGCCTCCCTAATGCTGGGATTACAAGCATGCGCCACTACGCCTGGCTTCTGGGACCACTTTTGTACCCTCCTCCCCCTGGTCCCTTTGAGGGCATCCTGCTGGCCGGAGGAAGGGCTGGTAGCCCTGTCACGGCAGGCCTAAGGGGGTGTTGGTGTCGATACTGAGGTGCAGACCCTGGTGGTGGTTGTCAGCAGCCCCCCAGCCTCAGCGTGGTCGTCTCCTCCTCTGTTCTCATGCCCTTAGAGAGAGAGTGTGTGTGTGTGTGTGTGCGTGTGTGTGTGTGTGTGTGTTATTGTGGATTGACCCCAGGGGCATTCTACGCCCAGGCTACACTCCCAGCCCCATTTTATTTTATTTTGAAACGAGGTCTTGCTAACTGAGTTGTTGAGGCTGGTCACCATGCCTAGCTTGGTTTTATTATCTATTTTTTGTGGTATTGGGGCTAGAACCCAGGGGCCTTCTACTTCCAAGCTACAACCATAGATCTATTTTTTCTTTTTCTTTTCTTTTTTTTCCCCCAGTACTGGTATTCTACCTCCAAACTACACCCCAGCCCTATTTATTTATTTATTTATTTATTTATTTATTTATTTATTTTTGTGGGTCTGGGGGTGGAACCCAGGGGCATTTGACCTCCAAGCTACACCCCCTGCCCTATTTTTTATTCCTTATTTTGAAACTGGGTCTCACTGAGTTGCAGAGGGCCTCACTAGCTGAGGCTGTCTGCAAACCACGATCCTCCAGGTCTCAGCCTCCCGAATGCTGGGATTATAAGCATGCACCACCACACCCGGCCTTTTATTCTTTATTTTTGAAATAGGATCTCACAGTTGCAGAGGGCCTCACTAAGTAGCTGAGGCTGCCCGCGAACCGCCATCCTCTGGTCTCAGCCTCCTGAATGCTGGGATTACGAGTGTGCGCCACCACGCCTGGCTATTTTTTCATTCTTGTTTTGAAACAGGTCTCACTAAGTTGCAGAGGGCCTCACAAAGTAGCTGAGGCTGGCCATGAATCTGTGATCCTCCTGTCTCAGCTTCCTAAGTACTGAGATTACAAGTGTGTGCTACCATGCCCAGCTTAGTTTTTATTTTGAAACAGGGTCTCCCTGAATTGCTGAGGCTGGCCATGAACCTGTCTCAACCTCCCAAGTGCTGCATTAACCCAGGGGCATTTTATCTCTGAGTTACACTCCTAGCCCTATCTTATTTCTTATTTGGAAACAGGGTCTGGCTAAATTGATGAAAGTTTCACTACTAGCTGAGGCTGGCCTCAAACTTCCTCCTGCCTCTGCCTCCCAAGTGTGGGATTATAAGTGCGTGCCTCCATGCCCGGCCAGGTACTGCCTTTGATCTTGAGCTGTCATGGCGGCTGAACTGGCTCTGAAGGCAAACGCCGCATGCTGGCCCTCGCCTCGGAGGCGTCCTAGACAGTGGTCTGGCCCGTGCAGCGCCCTCACCTCCTGGCTGTGCAGTAATGGCGGCCCCATGTCCGGGCCATTCAAGGACCTATTTCCTCTGTCTCCCCCTTAGGACTGTGGAGAGCAGGCTCCTTCCTCCCTGGCAGGAATGTCCAGGGGTGGCTGGGCTGCTCACTGCAGGGATTTAATTTCTTTGTTTGTTTGTTTGTTTGTTTGTTTGTTTGTGGTACTCATGATTGAGTTCAAGGGTCTACCTCTGAGTAATACCCTCTGCCCTATTGTTTTGTTTTGGAACAGTTTTAGTAAGTTGCTGAGGCTGGATGCAAACCTGTGATCCTTCTGGATCAGCTTCCCAAGTACTGGGATTACAAGTCGCCCACTGCGCCCATCTCAGGAATGTTTGGATACTAGCTGGTGATCTTGAAGCTTGTTAGTACAACTGGCTCAGCTTTTACATTGGGGGGCAGTCCCCTAGCTAGTGACTGTTTTAAAAGAACTTAGGATCACCGGTTCGTCGCCAGCCTCAGCAACTTGGTAGGCCCTCTGCAATTTAGTAAGACCCTGTTTCATTCATTCATTCATTCATTCATTCATTCATTCATTCATTCAATTGTGGTACTGGGGATAGAATCTGGGGGCCTTCTACTTCCCGACTATCCCACCAGACCTACTTTTTATTTGGAAGCAGGCTCTCACTGAATTACTGACAGTCTCACTAAGTTGCTGATGCTGACTTTGAATCTTCGATCCTCCTGCCTTAGCCTCCCAAGGACAGGGATTACAAGTGTGCCCCATCGCCCGGCGTGGTGGCGCACGCTTGTCATCCCAGCATTCGGGAGGCTGAGACCAGAGGATCGCGGTTCGCGGACAGCCTCAGCTACTTAGTGAGGTCCTCTGCAACTCAGTGAGACCCTGTTTCAAAATAAAGAATAAAAAATAGGGCTGGGGGTGGAGCTTGGAGGTAGAAGGCCCCTGGGTTCCATC
This sequence comes from Muscardinus avellanarius, assembly GCF_963383645.1. Taxonomy (NCBI): domain Eukaryota; kingdom Metazoa; phylum Chordata; class Mammalia; order Rodentia; family Gliridae; genus Muscardinus; species Muscardinus avellanarius. The sequence continues at coordinate 2,868,665 of NC_137802.1, read as the reverse complement.
CTCAGTACCGCAAAAAAGAAAGTGAACTAAACGGAGCTCTGCCACACCCGCTGGCCACTTGCCTCTTTCTTGGTCTCTTTGGTACAAGGGCAGTGAAAAATAAGTGCAGAGACCACCTGGCCTGCAAAACTGAAAACGTCCCTTGGCAGGCCCTCTAGACAGCCGGCCTGCCCCTCTGGGCCGGAGCAGTTGAGATCCTGCAGCCCGACGTCCCGCGCTAGAGGTGGCAGGGGTGCAAGTCGCCGCCTGGCCGAGGTGGGCGCGGGCAGCTCCCCTGGGGTGTGACAGGTGTTGGGGTGCCCAGCACCGATGGGCAGCAGCGGGGCAGCCCCGCTGGGGCCTGGGCCTCTTTCTCTCAGCACCAGCAGAGCAGGGACACAGTGGGCGGGTGATCCTGTCCCTGGGCAGGGCCTGGAGGGTGCGTGCAGACCGGCGCCCCTGTCTCCGCAGATGTCGCACACGAAGCCATACATCCGGAAGAAGGCTGTGCTGATCATGTATAAGGTGTTCCTCAAGTACCCCGAGTCGCTGCGCCCCGCCTTTCCCCGGCTGAAGGAGAAGCTGGAGGACCCCGACCCCGGTTGGTGGATTGGCAATGTGGGGGTGCAGGGGGTGTTACTGGGAAGCATATAGGCGCGCCGGGGATGGCTGGCACTCTTTCCTGCGTGGCGGAGGGCGAGCCAGGGCCCTGCGGGACCTCGGGTTCCTCCTGCGCGTGAGCAGACGTACGGCCCTTTGTAGGCGGCTGGTGGCCAGGGCAGCGTGGTCCTGGGATTTGCAGCCGTTTGCAGTGCGGCACCCAAGGGAAGCAACTCTGAGTCCTGCTTCACTGACGTGCCACGCCTTAAAATCTTGAGGTGGAGAGCTCCCTCCCATGGCTAGAGATAACAGAGCTGGAGGTGATGGGCAGGTCACTCGAGGGGTGCCCCTTGAAGGCCACGCACCTGGCCTGGGAGCACGGGACCCCCGACCGAGGTCTCAGTGAGGTCCAGACATTGCACGCACAGATCCTGATGGGCTTCTAGTGTGGGTTCAGAGCAAGAGGCACGCTCTCCACGAGGCACCGCCAGCAGGGTGACTGCTGCGCCTGCGTACTGTCCCCGCAGTAGGGCAAGTCAAGCAGCCGCACCCCGCTGTCTCACAATAAGCTGGTCACCAGGAGGCCGTTGTCCCAGGAGGGATCACATTGAGGACCTGTGGGGGGCCGAGACCTGGAGACACTGTCCTGTGTGATCCACTCCTGCTGGCACGAGACAGTGAGATGTTTACTCAGAGCCGAGGTCGGTACAGAAGTGAGCGTAAGTTTAGACAGTGCCTGGGGCCCCGGACAGCCTGTTGCTGCATCGGGCTCAGACAGGCCCAGGCCAGTGCAAGGCAGAGCTGGCCAGCGAACCTCCCGAGGCCCTGGGCTCAGCAGAAGACACCCAGGCTGGCCGGGCCCGTGATGAAGGATGTGGAAAGCTAGCCGCGGAGGGCTCCACCTGACGCCCACCTGCCCCCTGGTGGGTGGCAGGCAGCCTGCATGGGAGGCGGTGAGGCCAGGGCCTCTGGGCTGCCCTGAGTGTGTGTGGAATAAGTGTAACAGGGCTGCCGGGCCTGGTGGGCACTGTGTAATCCCAGCATTCGGGAGGCAGAGACCGGAGGACCGTGGTTCTCGGATTGTCTCAGCTACTTCGTGAGGCCCTTGCAACTCAGTGAGACTCTGTTTCAAAAATAAAGAATAAGAAATTAGGGCTGGGGGAGTGTTGCTTAGAGGTAGAATGCCCCTGGGTTCCGTCCCCAGGAACACACACACACACACACACACACACACACACACTCTCTCTCTCTCTCTCTCTCTCTCTCTCTCTCTCTCTCTTTCCACCCCCACCCCTCTCTCCCTCTCTCTGTCTGTCTGTCCCTGAGCGGGCATGGGTTTCATGAACACTCCACCTCTGCATCTGAGGGACTTGCGCGTCCGTGGATTCTGGTTCCTGGGGGGTCTGGGACCAGCCCTCTAGGGATGCCAGGGTGAGCCGCGTCTCAGTGCCCCGTCCCCCTTTGCTCATTCTCTTGGTGGTTTTCATTAAGGCTCGCTGGGTCCTCGTTTCATTCTGTAGGTGTGACCTGTCAGCAGGACCATGCAGGTTTTGGCTCACATTGGCCTCGGGTGCGCCTCTGTGTGGGTCCCTGTGCCTTTCTGACATCTCCCCTGAGTTCCTGGCACCACCTGTTGCCAGATTCGCCTCCACGTTTCCCAGAATGCACCATTTCTCCAGCCTGCTGCCTTCACCGGGATGGGTGGCGTTTAGAAGGTGGACCTGAGCCGGCGCGGTGGCGCACGCTGGCCAGCCCAGCATTCGAGAGGCGGAGATGGGAGGATGTTCTCGGACAGCCTCAGCTACTTAGCAAGGCCCTTTGTAACTCAGTGGGGCCCTGTTTCAAAAGTAAAAAAGACTAAAAAATAGGGCTGGGGTGTAGCTCGGAGGTACGGTTTCCCTGGGTTCCATCCTCGGTACCAGAAAAAAAAAAAAAAAAGGAAGGCAGGCAGACAGACCAGGGGCTGGTGGTGTCATTTTCAGCTGCTTGGCACATGGAGGTAGGAGGTGTGTGTGTGTGTGCGTGTGTGTGTGTGTGTGGCATGCTGCTGCCCTGGCTATGTGTGTGCTCACACTCTGCCAGGGTGCTCCCAGACTCCCTGTGCTGTGAGATCCCGTTGAGCGGGGCACCCCGTGCTGCTGACGCGGGCTCCCCCTCTCCCTCCTCAGGGGTCCAGTCGGCAGCTGTCAATGTCATCTGCGAGCTGGCCAGACGCAACCCCAAGAACTACCTGTCCCTGGCCCCGCTCTTCTTCAAGCTCATGACCTCCTCCACCAACAACTGGGTCCTCATCAAGATCATCAAACTGGCAAGTGCCACTCCGAGACGGCGGGCAGCTCGGGGCCCGTCTCGTGGGGCCCTGAGCCCGGGAGGTGTGGTCCTGCCCGCATGGCTGCTCCTGCCCAGGCAGTCACACGGCCCCTCCTGTCCCTGCAGTTTGGGGCCCTGACCCCCCTGGAGCCAAGGCTGGGCAAGAAGCTGATCGAGCCTCTCACCAACCTGATCCACAGGTAGGCTGCCCATCCTGTGTCTGCCAGCTGTGCCTCCATCTCTGCCACTGAGG
>NC_137802.1:2555523-2863023 GCF_963383645.1 Muscardinus avellanarius | reverse complement strand
AGAGAGAGAGAGAGAGAGAGAGAGAGAGAGAGAGAGAGAGAGAGAGAGAGTGTGTGTGTGTGTGTGTGTGTGTGTGTGTGTGTGTTTTACTGGGAATTGAACCCAAAGGTATTCTACCTCCAAGTTACACACACAGACTGATTTTATTTCTTGCTTGGAAACAGGGTCTCACTAGGTTGCTGAGGCTACCCTGGAACCTGCGATCCTCCCGTTTGAGTCTCCCAAGTGCTAGGATTACAGGCCTGTGCCATCACATCCAGCTTCAAAATTTTTATAAAAGGGCTGGGTCTATAGCTTGGAAATAGAGTGCCTCTGGGTTCAATCCGCAGTACCCAAACACATAAACTAAATTTAAAAAAGAACTTAGACAAAGGCGTTAGTGAATTCTCTTGTAATGCTTCAATAAGATGGAGTGGGGACTAGAGAGACGGAAGAGAGCTGGACCGTGGGCTGGGATAGGAGGATTTCTCAACATCCTTCCCCGGAAGCTGACTTAGCGTGACCGTTGCCCGGGGCCGTGCTGTGCGGGGCAGCGGCGGCCTGTGGCTCGGGGCGTCCAGCAGCGTCCCCGTGGCGCGTCTGGCGTGGCCTCAGTCCTCACGCTGCTCTCTTCTCCTCTAGCACGTCTGCCATGTCCCTTCTCTACGAATGTGTGAACACCGTGATCGCAGGTGAGACCCGACGCTTTCCAGGGTCCCCCGCTGGGAGGGTGGCTGTCATCAGCAGGAGCCTCGCCCTGCTCAGATGCTGCCGAGCTGGGAAGCATGGGAGCCAGGTGGGTGCCCTTGCTGGAGCTCGGGAGAAAGCCGAGCAGAGAACAGCTGGCAGCTCGTGAAGTCCCCTGAAGACACCCCTGGAGTCAGGCTGCCCGGCTCCCTCCGCCCTTGATGCCAGGGGTCTTTCTGCATCTCTGACACAGCTCTCAGCGCAGCCTGTCCTGGGTTCCCTTTGGAAATATGAGAGGCGTGGCATCTTTCTGTGGCAGCTCCGCCACCAGCACCCGTTTGCTCCTGGGCCCCTCCATCAGAGTCAATGCAGGCATCAACTGGGTATTCAAGTGTGGGTTCTACAGCAAAAGATTGCGTGCAGCGAAGCTGGGCATGAGGGCGCATGCCCGTCATCCCAGTACTTGGGAGGCTGAGACAGGAGGATCGCAGGTTCAAAGCCAACTTCAGCGACTTGGCGAGGCCATTTCTAAGTAAAAAAATAAATGGGCTAGGGTGTAGTTCAGAGGCAGAACTCCTCTGGGTTCAATCCCCAGCACCACACAGACACACACACACACACACACACACACACACACAAACACACACAAACACATGCGCGCGCGATTGCATGTGGTGGGATTTGCACACCTCGTGGACGCACCTGGCCAGGTGGATGGGGACACGCAGGTATTCTTTGTCCCTGGTTGTCTCGGGCTTCGCCCTAGACTCAGTTGTGTGTGGTGAACACACTTCCTTCTGGTTGATGAGTGGAAGCTCCCACCCCTCTCTCAGGCCATCTGCTTGTTGGAGGAGGAGATCTTTTGCCCCTGAATATGTCAGGCCACCTCCTGGCTTCCTGTGTTTCTTGTAAACTGGTAGCCAGGGCTATTGGCTCAGTGGGATCAGGTGCATGTGGCCGGCACCACCCTGTCCAAAGCCCTTAGGAAGCGGGGCCTGGGGTGCCGGCTGTGCAGCTAGCTGAGCTCACGGCGGTCCCCCTGCAGAGTCCCAGGGGACCTGGCTTGAGGGATTCAGGAGACACTGGTCTGGGGTCTGCTCTGTGACAGCTGCTTGCCATAGTAAGGAGTTTGCAGTCAGGGGGTGCGGTGGTGCCTGCCTGTAATCCCAGTACTTGGGAGGCTGAAATAGGAGGATTGCAGATTAGAGTACAGCCTCAGCAAGCAGGGAGATGTGAGACTTGCATCAAGTAGTGAGACTCATCAACCTAGGGAAACCTGTTTCCAAATAAAAATAAAATAGGGCTGTGGGTGTAGCTTGGAGGTAGTAGGTCCCTGAGCTCAGTCCACAGTGACACACACACACACACACACACACACAGAATTAAAGTAAGGAGCCAGGCATGGTGGCACACGCTTATAATCCCAGCCTTTAGGAGGCTGAGACAAGTGGATCGCAGTTCGCAGACAACCTCAGTCACAGGCCCTCTGCAACTCAGTGAGACCCTGTTTCATAATAAAGAATTAAGAAAACTTGGGCTGGGGGTGTAACTCAGAGGTAGAATTCCCCTGGGTTCTACCCCTAGTCCCGCAAAATAAATAAAGTAAGGAGACAGGTCAAGTTGCACAGTCCCAGGGAGGGCACAGGCAAACCTGGGGTCAGCAAGGTGGGTCCCGGCAGGCTCCAGTTGGCCTTGGCAATGGGGTAGGAGAATGGGGTACAGGAGAAGCAGTGGGCTTACTGAGGGCCATTTAGATGATCATACCAGCAACTGGCGCGCAGGAACTTGTTCTGATGAGGGGCCTGACGCCCTCGGGGCTACAATCTACCTTTTTGGCCCGTGTGATTGCACTTGGCCTTCTTGATCCCTGGGATCTGGACTGAGCAGAGCTGGAGCTGCAGGCAAGATTGGGGTCCTAAGACCACCCTGGCTTTTTGGTGACTCACCAGGGGACCCCAGGTCTCGGCACACAGCCATCCTGTAGGCAAAGTCCACCATGGAAACAGTGTGCCAGTGGGTTAGGGACCAGGCCGGGCTTCCAGAACCCTCTCCTGAGAGTCACGCAGGATGTGCTCCAGCCCTAGCAACACATGTGGGGTTCTGAAGCCCCAGGAGGCTGAGACAGGAGGATCGCAGGTTCAAAGCCAACTTCAGTTTGCAACAACAGTTTAGGGGGGTGAGAGCGCCCCAAATCCAGGTTCCCTGACCATGTAGCCTCCGGCCTGCGGTTGAGCTAAGCGCTCCCAGAGTCACAGCAGGGCTCTTGCGTGCCTCCCCTGGGCAGGGGCAGATGCCAGAGGATGCTTTGGTGGCACCTGGCTCGTGTCACTGACCTGGGGCCATCTCTTTCAGTGCTCATCTCTCTGTCCTCCGGCATGCCCAACCACAGTGCCAGCATCCAGGTATGTGCTCAGAGTGGACCGGGATGCTCAGTGCCTGGGCCCAGCTCGCCCTGTGCAGTCACTGCAGAGCAGGCTGGGGCGGGAGGCCTGGACCTGCTGTGCCCCGCCTGCAGGTGCCTGGCCCCGGGCCACCAGCGGGCATGGTCCCAGACCTTAGGGTAACCATGGGCCGTCTTGGTGATGATGTGAGCGGGCCCAGGGCCAGCTGAGGTTTCCTTGCTTTTAGAAGATGAAACCAGGGTTGATTTTTCTCTTTTCAGCTCTGTGTTCAGAAATTAAGGATATTGATAGAAGACTCCGATCAGAACTGTAAGTTGTTCCCATACCTCCAGCCTCTGGAGTTTGGGCGCTAGGTAGAGCATCAGGGACTTGGTGCCCAGACTTGACGCTGACTTCAAAACAAGCCTGCCCCTACCTGGGCCCGGCACCCACTCCCCTGTTGGCACAAGGCGGGCAGTCCATCCTGAACCCAGGCTTCAAGGTTCCAGAGTGCTTTGCGGGCTGTGCTGTGTGCGCCTGTCTGTAAGAGGCAGGATGCGGTGGCCCCAGGCAAGGGCATGTGGAGGGGCTGTATTGAATGCAGTGAAGCCGCTCGCATGGCGCGGCGATTCTGGCAGGGGCAGGGGCGGGGCCGTGCAGCGCTCGCCCAGGCTCTCACTGTACTCGGGATGGAGCGCCCCCAGGGTTTTCAGGCAGGCACATGGTGCGGGGCTTCTTCTGCTGCCTGCCCTGCAGCTGTCTTATCCCTCTGGGCCTGTTTTGTTGAGGAATCAGGCTCGGTAGTACCTGCTGGTACACGGGCCCAGGGCAGGGCAGCGTTTCAGGTGGCCGCTTCAAGTCAGGCCCATTTGCTTAGAACCAGGGATCCAAACTCCCTGTGAGGGACCAGAGAACATGGCTTCCCTGCCTTGTGGCTGATCGGCAGCCATAGCCCTGTGCTGTGAAGCCTTGCCACAAAAACTTGCCCTTCAGGCCGCTGGCCCAGGCTACCATTTCTCTTGTGGCTCCTGGTTTAGAGGACATGTCTGCCCCGGGCCTTGGGCTTGGCCGCCCGTTCTTCTCTGAGCAACACGTGGGTGGACAGTAAGCAGGGCACTGGAGGCCTGCACTTGCGGGTGGGAGGTTGGGTGCACAGCCCCTGGCCTGGCTCCTGGGCGCAGCCCCCTCCTCTGCGTCCCGGGGCTATTGGTCTCTCCACGTCTCCACAGTGAAGTATCTGGGGCTGTTGGCCATGTCCAAGATCCTGAAAACACACCCCAAGTCCGTGCAGTCCCACAAGGACCTCATCTTGCAGTGTCTGGACGACAAGGATGAGTCCATCCGGCTGCGGGCGCTGGACCTGCTCTACGGCATGGTGCGTGCACTGGGTGCTCTCATTTCTGCTTCCTGGAGGGATGTGTGTGGAGGCTGTGTGTGAGCCTTGGGGCGCTGGTCTCACCAGCCCCCCAGGCAGGGTTTGACAGCGGCCTCAAGCCGGTGGGATGGGGCAGGCTTGTCGTCCGGGGCCTCTGTGGACGTGGGATCGTGGGGTCACCTCGCTCCCCTGAGTGCACTTGGGAGCTGCGTCTGCGCCCATGTGCCGTGCTTGCCCTCCCCCAGGTGTCCAAGAAGAACCTGATGGAGATCGTTAAGAAGCTCATGACCCACGTGGACAAGGCGGAGGGCACCACCTACCGTGACGAGCTGCTCACCAAGATTATCGACATCTGCAGCCAGTCCAACTACCAGCACATCACCAACTTCGAGTGGTCCGCTCCCTCCCCGGGGGGCTGGTGGCCCCGCGGTCCCCCTTCCTGCCGCTCACCGCCCCGCCTTCGCAGGTACATTAGCATCCTGGTGGAACTGACCCGGCTGGAGGGGACCCGGCACGGCCACCTCATCGCTGCCCAGATGCTGGACGTGGCCATCCGCGTGAAGGCCATCCGCCGGTTCGCTGTGTCCCAGATGTCCGCACTGCTGGACAGCGCCCACCTGGTGGCCAGCAGCACCCAGCGCAACGGGATCTGCGAGGTGCTCTACGCTGCTGCCTGGATCTGCGGGGAGTTCTCGGAGTGAGTGAGCACGGGGCCTGGGGTTCCCACAGCCGTCCTGCCCTCGTGTCTGCAGCCTCATCTCCCCCTGGAAAATCGCGATTTGATGTCGTCGTGTGCGTGGCACTGGGGGGTGAACCCGGGCCATTTTACCTCTGACTGTACCCTACCCCCAACCCCTTTTATTTTTTATTTTATGGTACTGGGAATTGAACCCAGGGTCGTTCTACCTCCGAGCTCTACCCCAGAACTTGTTTTCTTTTCGACAGAATCTCACTAGGTTACTGAGACTGGCCTTGACCTTGCAGTCCTCTTGTCTCATCTCCCTAGGACTGGGATTCCACCTGTGTGCCGTGATGCCTGCTTGTTAAGTCTTATACTTGAGACTTGTGACCCAAATCCGGATAGTTTATTTCTCTTAGGAGATGATAAGACTCACCAGTAGTGCTGCTGCTTGCTGCGCCCTGGTCCTAGCCCTGCAGGCGGGGCAGGGGCGCTGCCCCTGACCGCTTCCTTGTTCTAGCCTGAGTTTTCCCTGAGTTCAGCAAACAGGATACAGAGCTGTGATTCTGCCACTTTCTTATGGGGAAAATATTTAGCAAGCCAGGCGGGGTGGCCATGCATGCTTGTAAGGTTCAAGGTCAGTCTTAGCAATTTACCAATACCCTGTTTCAAAGTAAAAAAATAAAAATAAAAAATAAAGCCAGGCCAGGGGTGGTGTTGCAGGCAGCCAACCTCAGCTACTCAGTGAGGCCTCTGCAACTCAGTGAGGCCCTGTTTCAAAATAAAGAATAAAAGCCGGGCGTGGTGGCACATGCTTGTAATCCCAGCGTTTGGGAGGCTGAGACAGGAGGATCACGGTTCACGAAGAGTCTCAGCTACTTAGTGAGGCCCCTTGGAATTCAGTGAGACCCTGTTTCAAAATAAAGAATAAAAAAATAGAGCTAAGGGTGGAACTCAGAGGTAGAGTTCCCCTGAGCTCAATCCTCAGTACCAGAAGAGGAAAAAAGAAAAAGCTTACTACCGAATCCCGTTGCCTGACGCGTTGCCACCGCCTCCTCATCCCGCCGGGGAGGTCGTGAGCTGGGTCCCCAGAGCTGGCTGCGGGGTTGCTGGGTCCTCTTTCTTCTTTTCCTGCTTGGCTGCACTGTGATTGTTACGTGCTTTGCTGCGGTTTCTTCCCTATGGAGGGCATTTTTCTCCTGTCTGCTGGGGGAGTGCGGGCCTCTGTATCGCCCGTGTGTGTGAGGAGCGCGGGCCCCTCCCAGCTCCCCACCTGCTTGCGAGGAGCCGCAGCAGGTGTGCGCGGCAGCCTCACTGTGGCTTTGCCCCCCAGGCACCTGCAGGAACCCTACCAAACACTCGAGGCCATGCTGCGGCCCAAGGTCACCACGCTGCCGGGCCACATCCAGGCCGTGTACGTGCAGAACGTGGTCAAGCTGTACGCGTCCATCCTGCTGCAAAAGGAGCAGGCCGCCGAGCCCGAGGCGGCCCAGGAGGTCACCCAGGTCATGGTGGAGCGGCTGCCCCAGTTCGTGCAGAGCGCAGACCTGGAGGTGCAGGAGCGGGTAAGGCTGGTCTTGGCGTCGAGATCCACGGGGCGCGGGCTGTGGGTCCATGAGGGGCCGGCCTCGGGAAGAGTCCTGGGCCACCCTCCAGGTCTGTGTCCCCAACAGTGGCCATTTCATGGGGGGCCTTTTCCAAAACTAGATGGTGAAATCCCAGTGTCGTGGCTTCATCCCAGCTGGGGCTGGAGGTTCATCGGTAGGACTTGGGGAGGATGGCGGAGTCCAGAGCTCTGCCTGAGGCCTCATGGACTGGCCAGGAGCTGGGCCACCTAGGCCAGGCCTGTCGCGTCTAACTTTGAGCTGACACTGAGGCACCCACAGATGTGCCCCTGGGGTCTGGTGCAGACCTGGGCCCAGGGCATTTTGCATACATGGAGCCCCTTCCTGTCACGACCAACCCTGGGCTTTCTCTTTCCCTCTCCATCTGTTAAAGAGAGGGCTATGGAGACAGGCCGGGGTCTGTGGCCAGTGGGCTCCCTCGGAGTAGCCAGGCATCGCTGTCCCAGGGGCCTGGCCATCTGAGAGCTGAGCTGGCCTGGAGCCCCGTTCTGACCACTGTTCCTCCCCAGGCGTCCTGCATCTTGCAGCTGGTCAAGCACGTCCAGAAGCTGCAGGCCAAGGGTGTGCCCGTGGCAGAGGAAGTGAGCGCCCTCTTTGCCGGGGAGCTGAACCCAGTGGCCCCCAAGGCCCAGAAGAAGGTCCCAGTCCCCGAGGGGTGAGGAGGCCGGGAGGGCGGGGGTGCCGCAGCTGGCTGAAGGGGGCTCACCATTTCCCCCCGCTGAGGCCAGGCTGCGCCATCGGGCGAGAAGAGCTCTGTGGGCAGGCCACCCCCGGCCTTGCTGATTTCACAAGGGTCTGGTGCCACTGCCTCGACCCTTTACCTCTGGGAGCAGCCAGACTGAGGGTGGCCTACTGCGTGTGGCGTCCCTCTGAGGGGTGGCCGGCCTCTCCTGGGCTGTGTTCTTGGCCCTGTGGGGGCAGTAGTGTCCCTGCCTCGTCTGGCCTATGGAGATGGTGCGTGCTGGTGTTCAGGGGTGTCCCGGGCTGGACAGGCATGAGGTGCCCCACACAGGGTGGACACCCATGGTGATGACAGCAGGTACTGTGTGACCTCCCTGCCCATGCAGCCTGGACCTAGACGCCTGGATCAATGAGCCGCCCTCGGACAGCGAGTCTGAGGACGAGAAGCCCAAGGCCATCTTCCACGAGGAGGAGCAGAGGCACAGCCGGCACCGGCAGCCCGAGGACGAGGAGGAGCTGGCACGGGTGAGCCTCCGCCAGGGCCCGGATGTCATCTCAGGGCAGGGGTTTGGATCAAGCTATCCTGGAGCAAAGAGTTAGGTGTTTGACGATAGGGTCCGACGACAGGCAGCGACCTCCAGCACAGGGCCCGTGGGCGGCCTCATCTCGGCTCATGCCCTCTTCAGTGCATCCACGGTGAAGTGTAGCTTGTGAGGGGTGGGGTGCAACCCCCCGCACCCCAGGAACAAGAGGGCAGGGAGAGGAGCAGCCCTCCCGTGAGCCCCTGCAGCGGGAGGGAGCGCTCAGCTATGGCTGCTGTGTCCTCCAAGCTGAGCCTTGCAGAGAGAGCTGGTGAGCAGGAGCCCTGGCTTGGGTTGACAGATCCAGGGCTCCTCGTGCTCTGCCCCCAGAGTCAGGTGCCTGGGCAGGTCACCTCCTTTCTGAGCCCAGTCTTGGAGGTGGAGCGGTGTCCCCACCTCCTGGACATTTCCTCTTTCCCATCTGGGGCTTCAATTTCCCTGTTAGTAAGAGCCTGACAGTGAAAACAGCCTGAGACTCAGCCTCCCCAGCTGGGGACTCAGAGCCGGGGGAGGTGGCCTGGCACCTGGGTGACCTGTGTTCACGTCGAGCCTGTCCCCGCAGCGCCGGGAGGCCCGGAAGCAGGAGCAAGCCAACAATCCCTTCTACATCAAGAGTTCTCCATCCCCACAAAAGGTGAGGCCAGTCTCTGGACGTCTTGGGGCAGACCGCTCCCCTCCTGACCATCTGACCGCCTTGCGGGTCCCAGGAGAGTGCTGGGTTTCCCTGCCCCGTCATCGGCCCAGTGGCCGATGCTGCTGCGGAGAGCTGTGAGCAGCCACGCCTCCTGTCGCAGCGCTTGACTTCCGGCTGAGAGAGGTGCCCAGCTGACCCTGTGGATGGGAAGGGATCGCCTCGGAGGGATCGCACACTGGAAGGGCTTAGAGCTTGATCCAGAGGCGGCGTCCACTGCCTCTGGCGCACCCCTCCCAGCGCCCCGGCTGCCCGGCTGTTCAGCACTGACAGCCTGCGGTGGCTGCTGTGTCTGTCACTCTCGGGCAGGTCCTGGAGTGAATGGCTGTCACAGGTGACCCACCATGTTGAACCCTGAGGAAGCTTATGCTTGTTTATTACTTTTCTCTCTTTTTTTTTTCTTTTTCTCTTTTTGCGGCTCTGGAGATGGAACCCAGGGGCATTCTACCTTTGAGCTACACCCCCAGCCCTATTTTTTATTCTTTCTTTCTTTTTTACTTTTTTTTTTTTTTTTTTTTTGTGGTACTGGGGTTCCTGGAAACCATTCCACCTCCAGGCTACACTCCCAGACACTTACTTTTTATATTTTTATTTGGAAACAGAGTCTCTTAAGCCAGCAAGGCTGGCTTCAAACCTGCGCGATCCTCCTGTGTCTGTCTCCCAAGCGCAGGGATTACATGCGTGCACCACCATGCCTTTTTATTCTTTATTTTGAAACAGGGTCTCACTGAGCTGCAAAGGGCCTCACTAAGTAGCTGAGGCTGTCCACAAACTATGATCCTCTAGCCTCAACCTCCCAAATGCTGGAATTACAAGTGTGCGCAACCACGCCCGGCTTACTTTTTTTTTTTTTTTTTTTTTTTTTTGGTGGTGGTACTGGGGTTCCTGGAAGCCCTTCTGCCTCTTGGCTACACTCCCAGATTATTTAATACTTTTTTTTTTTGGAAACAGGGTCTCCTAAACCAGCGCGGCTGGCTTTAAACCTGCACGATCCTCCTGTTTCTACCTCCTAAGCGCGGGGATTACAAGCATGCGCCACCATGCCTGGCCCGGCTTACTTTTATAATTTGGAAAAAACCAAGACTGGATTCGTGTGTGTGTGTGTGTGTGTGTGTGTGTGTGTGTGTGTGTGTTTAGTGGAGGGGGGAGGGTCGGGATGAAACCCAGGGGCATTTGTCCTCCGAGCTACACCCCCTGCCCTATTTTTTATTCTTTCTTTTTTTGAAACAGGGTCTCACTGGGTTGCAGAGGGCCTCACTAAGTAGCTGAAGCTGTCAGCGAACCGTGATCCTCTGGTCTCAGCCTCCCAAATACCTGGCTCAAAAATGGATTCAGATAGAAAAAATTGATAAAAATGGTTGCTTCTAGTTTATACATACCTGTAATCTCAGTTCCTAGCCAGCTAAGACAGGAGGGTCACAGGTCGAGGCCAATCTCAGCAATTTAGCAAGACCCTTAGCACCTTATTTTAGCAAGATCCTGATTCAAAATATAAAGGTCTGGAGTGTGGCATGGAGGTGGAATGTCCATCGGTTCAATCCCCAGAACCACCTTATAATCCCCGCACTTCGGCAGGCTAAGACAGGAGGATCACGCAGGTTCGAAGCCAGTCTCAGCTACTTAGTGAGGCTGTTTCCAAATAAAATATAAAATAGGTCTGGGAGTATAGCCCAGAGGTAGAAAGCCTCTGGGTTCCACCCCCAGTACCACCAAAAAAAAAAAAAAGAGCCGTGAGTCGGGTGTGGTGGGCACGCTTGTCATCCCTGTGCTTGGGAGGCGGAGACAGGAGGATCTCAGGGGTTCAAGGCCAACCTCAGCTACTGAGTGAGACCCTGTTATAAAAATTAAAATAGGTCTGGGAGTGTAGCCCAGAGGTAAAAAGCCTGTAGGTTTCACCCCCAGTACCACACAAAAAAAAGAACTGTGTTCTGGGGCTTGTGTGGTTGCTGGGGCCCCTGGCAGCTCTCCTCACACTGGCCGACGCCTGCACATGCCCAGGCACGGCCTCCATGTGCACACCCCCATGCACGCCACTGATGCCCTGGAATCGCTCTTCCAGCGCTACCAAGATACGCCAGGCGTGGAGCACATACCCGTGGTGCAGATTGACCTCTCGGTTCCTCTGAAAGTCCCAGGCAAGTGTCCACTGCTTTCTAGGCAGCGCATGTACCACGAGGGCCCAGGGCTCCCTGCTGGCCTCCCCACCAGTCCTTCAGAGTCTCCTGCAGGCCCCCGGCTCTGCCGCGAGGTGGCGCCCGCTGCAGGTGGGGGGCAGGTGGGCTGGGCTGAGTGCACGCCCCCGCAGGGATGCCCATGTCCGACCAGTACGTGAAGCTGGAGGAGGAGCGCAGGCACCGGCAGCGGCTGGAGAAGGACAAGAAGAAGAAGCGGAAAAAGGAGAAGGAGAAGAAGGGCAAGCACCGTCGCCACAGCTCGCTGCCCACAGAGAGCGACGAGGACATCGCCCCCGCGCAGCAGGTGGACATCGTCACCGAGGAGATGCCCGAGGTCAGCTCCTGCCGCCTGCTTTGTGCTCAGCTCCCTGCGTGTGTTGTCCTCCCCGGCCCGCCGCACGGGGCCACGTGCATTGAGCTTCCTGCAACTTTTTTTTTTTTTTTTTTTTTTTTTTTTTTTTGGCGGGTCTGGAGATGGAACCCAGAAGCATTCGACCTCTGAGCCACACCCCCTGCCCTATTTTTTCTATTCTTTATTCTTTTTTTTTTTTTTGAAACCCGGTCTCACTGAGTTGCAGAGGGCCTTACTAAGTAGCTGCGGCTGTCCGCGAACCGCGATCCTCTGGTCTCAGTCTCCCAAATGCTGTGATTACAAGCGTGCGCCCCCACACCCGCCTCCTGTCTTTCTTGGTGGAGAGAGTGACCAGTTGGCGCGGTCCCAGTCTCCAGAGAGAATAGGAGGCAGGGCCGGCTTGAGCAGCGTCCCCACGCACCTTCCTCGCAAGGCTGCTGCCCCTCCCATGGCCTCCTGGAGGCCCGGCAGCTTGGGTGTGGAACTGACCAGCCCAGGCGGTTCTCCTGCTTCAAGGGTGGGTGGGGGGCTTGGCAGGTCACCTCTGGTTGCTTGTTGACCGGATGCTGCATTTTCCCTCCCTCCCTCAGAATGCCCTGCCCAGCGACGAGGATGACAAAGACCCCAATGACCCCTACAGGGCCCTGGATATTGACCTAGATAAGTAAGTGAGGGCAGTGCGTGGCTGGACACCCTATGGGGGCCACAGGCAGAGGCCACGCTGGGGGTGAGACCTTGGCCAGGCAGAGTCCCTGCTTCCAGGGCCCTTGGTTTTGGGGTCTGCACTCCTGGGGTGCTGGGGAAGGCTTCAGGTCAGAGGACGGAGCACAGGGCGGGTGGAGCCGCCCTGCTCTGACCCGGGAAGTCCGCACAGGGCGGCAGTCCAGGGAGGGGCCGCGGCTCTGCCCAGTGACCTCCCCCTCCCCCAGGCCCTTAGCCGACAGTGAGAAGCTGCCCATCCAGAAACACAGAAACGCCGAGACCTCAAAATCCCCTCAAAAGGAGGATGTTCCCACGCTAGAAAAGAAGAGCAAGAAACCTAAGAAGAAAGAAAAGAAACACAAAGAGAGAGAAAGGGAGAAAGAGAAGAAAAAGGTGAAGAAGGTATGCTGCGCCTGGTGCCGGTGTCCTCTAGAGGGGCCGGGCGGGGCCGGGCAGCCTGGAGTTCCGGGGCAGCCCGCGTAGTCTTGAGAAGGAGGCCTCCCAGCGTGCCCAGGGAGACCACCCATCGCCAGCTGAGCACGCGGGCGGCGCCTCCACAGACCTCACATAGAGAAAGGAAGGGGTTTAAGACCTGCACGTGCGCCGGTGTTGCTCAGCCGCCCTGGCCCCGCCGTCACGGCCTCGTCAGCCCCGCACAGTGTGTGTTGTGTCCATTCACTCTGGCCGTGCTGACATCTCGGCTGCTGGAGGCGGGGTCCGCACAGATTCGGATCTTTGTGGACGCTCCGTTAGCACCAGCTTTGCACCCGAGGCCGCGCCGCGGGCTTGACCTGGGCCCTGCGGCAGAGCAGGGCGGGAGGGAGGTGTGGGGCTGGCACCCTGGGACTGGCCCTACCCACCTTCCCCCCAGCTGCAAGCCTGTCTTCTGGTTCCAGGGTGAGGACCTGGATTTCTGGCTGTCCACCACCCCGCCACCTGCCGCCGCTCCCGCCCCTGCTGTGTCCACGGTAAGGGCTGGAGCCCCCGAGGTCTCACGAAGCACTGGTGCAGGAGTGGGCGGGTGTTCACCGCAGGTCCTGGGTGCAGCCAGGAGCTACGGGTTCCTGATCGGTGGGAGGTGCTCTCTGTGGGGCCTTCTGCAGGCCTCCCCACCCTCGGCTCTTGGCGACTACCCACCCTGTGCCCCTAGCACTTGGCCAGGGATGAAGGAGGCAGGAGGGGACAGCTGGGGCCATCGTGTCACTCGGGACTGGCTGGGGGTGGTGCCCAAGGCGTTCTCTCTCCCTTTTTAAGCCAAGAGCCCCTCCTGCAGCTTGGGACCCCTCTCAGAACCCCAACCCTCCCGGCTCCCTGCAGGAAGAGCTTGGCGTGAACGCAGTCACCTCTTCTCAGGACACGAGTGAGGGCCCCAAGAGGGAGGAGCCGGAGGACGAGGAGAATGCAGAGTGTGAGCTAGAGAGGGTGAGCACGCACGCGCACACCTGTGTCCCCGAGGCCCGCCAAGGCGGGGCGCAGGGCTGGCGTGGGCTGGGGGCGGCCCTGCACGCCCACCGCACGCACGCACGCACGGGCCCTCGGGGGGCTTTTCTTGTCTCATCGTGACCAGTTTTAGTGACAGGTGTATTGAGGTCTAGTTCAGTCTTTTTGGTTGTTGTTTTTAGTACTGGTATTCAACCCAGAAGTGCACTACCTCCAATCTGTACTCCCAGCCCTATTTTATTTTTAGTTTTGAACTAAGTTACTGTCTTGCCAAATTTCTGAGGCTAGCCTTGAACCTGTGATCCTCTTGTCTCAGCCTCCCAAGTACTGGGATTTACAGGCATGCACTACCACGCCTGGCTTAGTTCACAATTTTTTATTCTTATTTACTTTTGGGGGCACTAGGGATTGAATCCAGAGGTGTTCTACCTCTGAGCTACACGCCCAGCCCTATCGTATTTTTATTTTGAAACAGGGTCTTGCTAGGTTGATGAGAGGCTCACCGTTTGCTGAGTCTGTCCTTGAACCTGCGATCCTCCTGGCTCAACCTCCCAACTACTGGGATTACACGCGTGTGCCACCACGCCTGGCTCCAGCTTACAGTCTTTTAAGTCTTTAATTGTGTGCGAGTCACTCATTTAAGTGAATTTTCAGAGTTACGCAACCACCCCTTCCACGTGGTTCTAAACCATTTTCATCACAAAAGAAGTCCCGTCCCCATAAGCATCCCCGCCGTCCCCTCTCCAGAGGCCCTGGCAGCCACTTCCTGTCTCTGGACTCGCCTGTTCCTGTCGCTTCCTGTCACGGAGCCACACACTGCGTGGCCTTTATGGCTGGTTTCCTCCTGAGCTTGATGTCCTCTGGGCCCACGCGCACCGCGTGCGTCAGCCTCGCTCTTCTTCATGACTGAGCGATGCTCCGGCGCGTGCCTGGACCATTGTGCCTCCACGCGCTCCTCCATCCATTAAGTGGACACGGGTTGCTGCCACGTCTTTGCCTCTTTTACACAGTGCTACTATGAGCTGTTGCACACTTGTCTTTGTGGGCATGTCTTCTGGGCACCTAGGGTTGCCGTGGCCGGGCCCCGTGTCTGACGTTCTTGCTGGTTTATCCCCGTGTATTTCCCCCAAGTCCTCAAAGCCGCACCAGCTCCTGTTGCTGGCCTGTGCCTTCTGGGTCCTGGCTTCAGCCAGGCCCGGCCTTGGCCAGGCCCTGCTGGACCTGGGCGCCCGCTGTCCCTTACCCTGCCGTGGTTAGTCCCTATCTCCCCACCACAGACATGAGGGGGAGAACGCTGGGGTGCACTGGGTGGGATGTTTGGGCACTAAGCCTGGACTCCCTGTTCCAGAAATCCTCTAGGCACAAGAAAAAGAAGCACAAGACGGAGAAGGAGAGGTCCAAGGAGGAGAGGAGGTCCAGAAAGAAGCGGCCCGAGCCGGAGGCGCTGGCGGCAGAGCCGGTGGAGAACGGTGCGGCCGAGGAGGAGCCCTTGCCGGTGAGGGGCCTGCCTCTGCCCTCCTGCCCTATGGCTGGACAGGCCTGGGCCAGGCTCTGGAGGGCCACGCTCCGGGCTGCAGGGTCCTTCATGGCTCCCACCATGACACTGGGCCTGGTGCCACCAATGCCTGCTTCGAGTGGCCTTTCATGCCCCGGCATTGGGCAGCCCCTCGGTCCCTGTCGCCCACGGCTGACACGTCTCTCTCTCCCCAGCCCATGTCCAGCTACTGCCTCCTCGCCGAGAACTCGTACATCAAGATGGTGAGTGGCGGGGGCAGGCGGAGCTGGCCTCTGTTGAAGCAAAGGAGGGTGTGAGACTTGAGGGGCAGCGGTAGGCGCGCAGGGCCTGTCCCAGGGGAGCCAGCAGTCAAGCGCTCGTGACCGTGTAGGAGGAACACCTGCTCGGCCTGCACACCGCCCTCCCCGCACCTCTGACCGGGGAGGCCCGGGGCCTCCCTTCTCGGCGCCTTCCAAAGGCAGACAAGCAGTTGTTCTTGCTTCTGGCCAGGAGCTGGTGGCCCCCGGCCCTGTCCCTGGGGCTGGCATCCTGCCTTGTTGACCCCGGGCCTTGCTTGCAGACATACGACATCCAGGCCAACCTGCAGAAGGACAGCCAGGTCACCGTGTCTGTCATCCTGGAGAATCAGAGCGACAGCTTCCTGAAGAACATGGAGCTGAACGTGTTGGACTCCCTCAACAGCAAGATGGCCCGGCCAGAGGGCTCCTCCGTCCACGACGGCGTGCCCGTGCCTTTCCAGCTGCCCCCGGGTGAGCCCGGCCCCGCACAGGCCCGAGCTGGCGTTGCAGAGAGCTTGGTGGGGGCTCAGCTGCCTGCCAGAGCGTGGTGGCTCCTCGGAGACAGGCCGCGCGTGGCCGCAGGGCCCACCCTGGGGACAGGTTTTGGGCCCCAGGCCGAGGCCCAGTCGTGACTCGGACCCGCTCTTTCTCGCCCTGCCAGGCGTCTCCAACGAAGCCCAGTTCGTGTTCACCATTCAGAGCATCGTCATGGCCCAGAAGCTCAAGGGGACGCTGTCCTTCATTGCCAAGGTGTGCACTGCTGGGCCAGGCCTGCCGGGGCCCACTCCAGTGGCCTGCGGCACCCAGCCCTGCGGGCTCCGTGTCTCCTGTGTCCCGTGCCCGGGGGGATTGGGTACTCCAGTTGGAGGCCAGTGCCTATCCGGGGCACCCTGCCGGGGCCCCCCACTCAGCATCCGCCTTCTACCACAGGACGCTGACGGGGCGACCCATGAGAAGCTGGACTTCAGGCTGCATTTCAGCTGCAGCTCGTACCTCGTCACCACACCCTGCTACAGGTACGGCCCGGGTGCCACGGACAGGCGCCCAGCCCTGGACACAGCGCCCAGAGGCCGTACAGAGCCACCCGCCCTGCTCGCAGGCGGCATCGTCCCTCAGGCCGCCGGGCCGTCCCTTTGCACCTGTTCTTCCTGATCTCTTCCAGTGGGCGTTGTGGCGCACGCCTGTAATCCTAGTTTCAAAACAAGATCCTCGCTGAGCGTGGTGGCGCACGCTTGTAATCCCAGCATTCGGGAGGCTGAGACAGGAGGATCGTGGTTCGCAGACAGCCTTAGCCACTTAGTGAGGCCCTCTGCAACTTAGTGAGACCTGGTTTCAAAATAAAGAATAAAAAATAGGGCAGGGGTGTAGCTCAGAGGTCAAGTGCCCCTGGGTTTCATCCCTAGACCCACAAAAAAAAAAAAAAAAAAAAAAAAACAAGATCCTCTTTCAAAACAAAAAATAAATAAAACAAAGAAAAAAGAAACCAGGTGTGGTGACACACGCTTGCAATCCCAGTACTTGGTAGGCTGAGACGGGAGGATCGAGCTTTGAAGCCAACATCAGCGACTTATTTTTTGGTGCTAGGGTTTGAACCTCATAGGCATTTTACCTCCGAGCTCTATCCCTGACCCCTAACCCCCCCCCTTTTTTTCCTACATTGATATTTTGTTTTATTTAATCAGTTTATTTACATAGGAGAGATATTGGCTAATAATAATTATAATAATTTACACGAATAGCTTTTTTAAAATTTTGCAGCCAGGCATGGTGGTACACGCTTGTAATCCCAGTACTTGGGAGGCTGAGACAGGAGGATTGCAGGTTTGTGGCCAGCCTCAGCTACTTAAGGAGGCAGGCCTTCTGCAACTTAGTAAGACCCTGTTTCAAAATAAAGAATAAAAAAATAGGGCTGGGGGTGTAGCTTGGAGGTAGAATGACTCTGGGTTTCATCCCTGGTACTGCCAAAAAAATTTTTGTTTTATTTATTTTTTGTGGTGACCAGGGGCATTCTACTTCTAAGCTACACCCCCAGGCCTATATTATTTTTTATTTTTGAAACAGGTTCTAAGTTGCAGAGGCTGACTTTGAACCTGTGATCTTCCTGGCTCAGCATGAGAAGTACTAAGTACTGGGATTGCAAGTGTGCGCCACCACACCTGGTTTATTTTTGTTTATGTTTTTGGTGGCACTGAGATTCCTGGAAACCCTTCTACCTCCAGGCTACATTCCTAGTACCTATTTTTATAATAAACTTTTTTATTTGGAAACAGGGTCTCTTAAGCCAGCGCGGCTGGCTTCAAACCTGCGTGATCCTCCTGTCTCCGCCTCCCAAGCGTGGGGATTACAAGCGTGCGCCACCACGCCCGGCGTTCTGGTTTATTTTTTGTTTTGAAACAGGATCTTGATAGGTTACTGAGGATTTTGCTAACTGGCCAAGGCTGGTCTCAAACCTGCAATCGTCCTAGCTCATCCTCCCCAAGGTGACTAGCAGCACCTGCCACCACACCTGGCTTACTCATTTAGTTGATTGCCTGTTCACTGTATGTGGGGTGCTGAGAATCGAGTCCAGCGGTATTGTAATCTCACCCATCGCATCTCAGTGGTTATCGGAGGAACGTGTAGAAAAGCTACACCCCCGGACCAATTTTCTTACTTGGAAACAGTCTAGCTAAGTTGCTAAGAGCCTCACTAAATTGCTGAGGCCATCCTTCCAGGTACTAGGATTCCAAGCATGTGGCCACGCCTGGCTGTTTTGGCGTGTATGTGGTACTGGGGGTTGCATCCAGGGGCATTTGACCTCTGAGTTAACACCTAGCACTATTTTATTTTTATTTTTATTTTATTTTATTTTTGCTGGTACTGGGGGCGGAACCCAGAAGCTTTCTACCTCCGGGCTATACTCCCAGATCTTTTTTCTATTTTATTTGGAAACAGGGTCTCACTAAGTTGCTGAGAGCCTAAGTAGCTGAGGCTGGCTTTGAACCTGCGCGATCCTCCTGTGTCTGCCTCCCAAGCGCGGGGATGACAAGCGTGCGTCACCACGCCTGGCTTTTTACTTTTATTTTGAAACAGGGTCTTGTTAGGTTGATGAGAGCCTCCTACCTGCTGAGGCTGTTCTTGAGCCTGTTCTCCTGTCTCAACCTTCCAAGTACTAGGATTAAAGGCATGTGCCACCACATCCATCTTCATTTTATTTATTTATTTATTTATTTTTTTGTGTGTGGGTCTGGGGATAGAACCCAAAGGCATTTGACCTCCGAGCTACAACTTTTTATTATTCTTTTGTTTTGCAACAAGGTCTCACTGAGTTGCGGAGGGCCTCACTAAGTAGCTGAGGCTGGCCGCGAACCGCGATCCTCCAGTCTCAGCCTCCCAAATGCTGGGATGACAAGCGTGCGCCACTATGTCCGGCTCCGTCTTAATTTTTTATTTTTATTATTTTATTTTTTGTGGTACTGGGGATGAAACTCAGGGGCATTCTACCTCTGAGCGACACTCCCAGCCCTATTTTTTATTCTTTATTTTGAAACAGGGTTTCACTGAGTTGCAAAGGGCCTCACTAAATAGCCGAGGCTGGCCGCGAACTGCAGTCCTCCTGTCTCAGCCTCCCGAGTGCTGGGATGACGAGCGTGTCCACTGCGCCCGGCTCTTAGTTTTTTATTTTGAGACAGGGTCTTCCTAAGTTGCTGAGGCTCTCTGACTTGCTGAGGTTGGCGCTGACCCTACAATCTTCCTTCTCAGCCTCCCGAGTACTGGGATGACGGACATGTGCTGCTGTGCCCTGGTGATCTCATATGCGAGAACAGTCAGATGAGAGGAGGGCCCACCCCGATGGCCTTACTGCCTCGGTGGTCTTTTTAATGGCCTGACTCGCAAGAGCAGTCACATTTGGAAGCGCTGGGTGCAAATTGCCAGGAGGACCCTCCAGGCCCATCACATCTCACAAGAGCCCAGGGCTCGGCCCCGGCACGGAGGCGGGCCATCCCCCGGTGCTTCTGGAAGTCACCCACCCTGCCCTGCTTCTTCCCACAGTGACGCCTTTGCCAAGTTGCTGGAGTCAGGGGACCTGAGTATGAGCTCAATCAAAGTTGATGGCATTAGTATGTCCTTCCAGAACCTTCTGGCAAAGATCTGTTTTCACCACCATTTCTCCGGTAAGGGATGTGTCGAGCCCGAGGCTGTGCGGCCCTTACATGCTTGTTTCTCCTCGGCCAGCCTGGCTGCACCGCACGCCTGCCCCTGGCCAGAGCAGCCCAGCGAGGCCTGTGCCCCAGAGGCCTGGCCGCTCTGCCCCCGCCCCTGCTCCGGCAGCCTCTCGGAGCCTGGCCGAGAGCAGCCTGGGACGGGCCCTTGGGGAGGGCCCGGCCTCACCCCTGCCCCGTTGCAGTTGTAGAGCGAGTGGACTCCTGCGCCTCCATGTACAGCCGCTCCATCCAGGGCCACCACGTCTGCCTCCTAGTGAAGAAGGTGAGCTCCCGGCTGGGGCGGCCACTTGACGTCCCCTGGTCCGAGGGCGGGCCCTGCCTTGCCAAGCCCTCCATGGTGTCCCCGGTTTCTGGGGCCCACAGTTGGGAGGGTGGATGTTGGAGAGGAAAGCTGAACCGGCAGCCGATTCTGGGCTCCTTAATCCTGGTACCCCAAGGCCACCTGCCACTCTTGGGCCCTCTTGGCCTATTACCTTGGTTAGCCCCCTCCGGGAGAGACGGGAGTAGGGCAAATGCCATCTCACCCATCACATTGTAATGGTTATCGGAGCACCGTGCGTAGAAAAGCATTTTGCAAAATTAAAAGAGTTAGCCGGGCGTGGTGGCGCACGCTTGCAATCCCCGCGCTTGGGAGGCGGAGACAGGAGGATCGCAGGTTCGAAGCCGGCCATGCTGGCTTAAGAGACCGTTTTCAATTAAAAAGTATAAAATAGGTCTGGGAGTGTAGCCTGGAGCTAGAAGGGCTTCCAGGAACCCCAGTACCACACACACACACACACACAAAAAAAAAAAAAAAGTTAAAAATAGGCTGGGGAAGCTGGGCGTGATGGTGCTCCATCCCCAGTACCACAAAAAGAAAAGTACAGGGCAGCCAGGTGTGCTGGCACACACTTGTAATCCCGGTTCTTGGGAGGCTGAGACAGGAGGATCTCAAGTCCACAGCCAGCCTCAGCTACTTAGTAGTGAGGCCCTCCTCAACTTAGATCCTGTTTCAAAATAAAGAATAAGCGAGGCGTGGTGGCACACGTTTGTAATCCCAGCATTTGGGTGGCTGAGACAGTTGAACTGTGCAAGTTCGAAGCCAGCCTTAGCTACTTAGTGAGATCTCTGCAACTCAGTGAGACCCTGTTTCGAAATAAAATACAAAATAGGTCGGGAGTGTAGCCCAGAAATAGAAGGGCCCCTGGGTTCTATCCCCACTACCACAAAACAGAACAAAACAGGGCTGTGGGTGTGCAGCAGAGATGGAATGCCCCTGGGTTCAATCCCAGTATCACACACACGAATAAAAGTACAGTTCAGGCCAGGCACACTGGCACGCTTGTAATCCCAGTACTTGGGAGGCGGAGACAGGAGGATCAGATCGCAGGTTTGTCGCTAGCCTCAGCTACTTAGGCCCTGCTTCAAAATAAAGAACACATTATTTTTATTTTTTATTTAACTATTTTTGCAATACTGGGAATGGAACCCAGGAGTATTGTACCTCTGAGCTACACCCTCAGAATAAAAAAGTAGGGCTGGGTTTAGATGAGAGGTCGCGCGGCCCTAGGCTCAGCGCAGGTGTGCGGCACCTCTGCTTGGTCCTCGCAGGGCGAGAGCTCAGTGTCGGTGGACGGCAAGTGCAGCGACGCCACGCTGCTGAGCAGCCTGCTGGACGAGATGAAGGGGACGCTGGCCCAGTGCTAGTGGCACGGAGGGAGGCCCCGCCACAGACAGCCCTCGCCTCCTTTGTCACGCGTACGTCCCCGGGGCCGCGCTTTCCTTTAACTCCATCAGCCACTGCGTAGACATCACGGTCCTGTGTCGCATTGGTCTGAACCCGTTTTTATTTGACTCTGTCCACTCTTCTCCGGCAAGAAGCCCCATTCCAGTCCTCAGACCAGCAAGGGGCTCTCCCCGCTCCGCTCCCCCCTACAGGGGGGCCGACTTCCGCGCGTGTGGCCACGGGGGCTGCCCAGGCGCCATGCAGGCCCGGGGGCACCGGGGAGAGGGTGCTCAGGAGACAGGGCGGGGTTGGTGGAGGTCCAGCTGTCCCACCCCCAGAGCCTTCCTGGCAGCCCCTGTGGGGAGGTGAATCACCGAGCTCCTAGCCCTAGAGCCCGCGAAGGCGAAACAGCCAGGCAGCAGGGCCCGGCCGGGCAGCAGTCACTGACAGCAGGGATGGGACCGATTATTGCTGGGCTGTTTGGGGCGTGTGGTGGCGTCATGCGATTCCACGCCCCGCTGGCTCATCACACCATAAGGCCTGGCCCGCCTCGCACCTTAGGTGCCGCTGGGGCCCAGAAGCCCCCACACCTGGGTTGGGTGCCCCGGGCAGGGAACGGGTGTCCCAGGCGCTGGCAGGATGGTGCTTGGGCCGGGTCCCCCGCAAAGCCGCCTGCTGGGCAGAGCAGCCCGGCCGGGGAGGGGCCCGCGGGCCTGGCGCCTGGCAGCCGGGCGTGTGCCGGACTCCCCTCAGAGATGATGGTTCTCCCCGATGTTTTAGCCGTTCCTTTTGATGAAAACTGTCACTTTAGCATGTAGGGTAATCTATTACAGAACCCCAAACCGTGATTCTAGAACTTTGAAATCGTATGATGTGTTACATAACGATTTATTTGCTATCGACATTCCCGGATAAAGAAGAGACATATCACGCTGCTGTAATGATTCTGTGTCGAGATGATCAAATAAAGTCGCAAAGCAGACTCTCACGCCCAGCGCCTGCCGCGCCCTGTGCACCCTGGGCCGGGGCCAGCAGCAGGCCCGGGAAGGCCACGGCTCTGCTCCCGCGGGGGGCAGTGGTCCCCGTGTGCAGTTGAGGCTCTGGAGGCCGTGGTGGGCAAGGGCACCTCTGACCCCTCCCCACGGGGCGCGTCACCCACTCTTCCCTGGGAATCCCGGGGTTAACGGGGAAAGCTGGGACGGGGGCTGCAAGAGGTCGGCAGGAGAGCAGCCAGCGCTGCAGCTGTTGGCTCTCCGCGTCGCCACCGGCCTCATGGCCCCACACAGACCCAGGACGATGGAACAGAGAACCTCGTGTCTTCTACAACTTAAATCCCAAGTGCTGCCACGGCCGACGAGGCCCAACAGGGAGCAGGAGGCTAGACCGAGACCACCCAGCAGGCGCCCCGACCAGCGCCTTCTCCGGGGCCGCGCTGTCCCAGAACGCCACCACAGGCCTGTGACCACCAGCCCCTGGCCAGGACCCAAGGGGCCCCAGAGGCAGCCCTCGGATGTCAGTGTTGGCAACAGCATGGCGTGTTTGGTGCCAGCTTCTGGAGGCACTGAAGATGATCCCTGGGTCCTAGCAGCCCTCTCCAATGCACAGCAAGGGAACCACCGTGGCCTGAGATGTCACCACAGAGGTCACCCCCGCAAAGGAAGATCCCGCATGCCGGGCCCTCAATACTTGTGCAGATGGACAGCACACACTGGGACCAGGCAGGCAGGACAGGTCTGCTTGTCACAGCCTGCAGTCCTTGGCTCCTTTGGCCTACGCGTGGCTTCAGTGACCGGAATCCCCAAACATGCTAAACCTGGCTTGGCTCTCACCCAGCACGGTCTCATTTTGCATCAAAACTCCCCACTGGCTTCCTTCGCCTGCCTCCAGGCATTTGCCTGCAGATGCTCAGATGGGGCAGGGCGAAATGCGTGGGGTCTCTGGAGCTCGGAATGTGGCTCTGCGTCAGCTGGCCCAGGCTCCCTGCGTCCACTGGCCTGCGGCCAGGACCCACCTTGCCCAGGAAGGGACCTTTAGGCTTTTCTGGAGACCTACCACCCACTCCTCAAGCCCCTGGAGCAGCTCCTCCTGCATCACAAGAACTGTCCTCTGAAATCGGCTGTGGTGGCACACGCTTGTAATCCCAGCATTTGGGAGGCTGAGACAGAAGGATCACGGTTTGAGGACAGCCTCAGCTACTAATTAGGGAGGCCTTCTACAACTCAGTGAGACCCGGTTTTAAAATAAAGAATAAAAAGTAGGGCTGGGGGTATAGGCCAGGGATAAAATGCCCCTGGGTCCCATCCCCAGTACAAAAAACAAAACTGTCCTCGGTTGAGAAATGTCAGGGCACTTTTAATTGTCCTAACTGACAGCTCTGCGGCCCTTTCCAGTCCGAATGTATATACAAACTCATCTCCCTCCCCTCCCCTGCTCAGGCCCAGCTTGAGCTCTCTGGAGATGGGAGGGGAGACTTGGGGCAGCAGCAAACTCGCCCCAGAGGGACAGGACAGGGCGGGCCAGCCAGGCCGGCTCCTGCCTATCAAGGTTGGGGGTGAGGTGACGGCTCTCAGTGTTGGGTCAGACACTCAGAGGCATTTTCCAGGGTCAGGTTGGCCAGGTGCTGTGGCTCCAGGCAGGCGAAGCTTGGTGATATCAGGCTGCAGGGGAACCAGCTGCCCTCAGCCCTTCCTGTCTGCCCCCACTGGTGGCCTTGGCTGGGGGGCCCCCGGCCTCCTCCCAAATGGACAGGTGGGTCCCCGCCTGTTCTTATAAGAGGTTGTGGGGGTGAGGGGTCCTGTTAGCCTTCGGGTTTGGGTTTCTGGGTAAGGTGTACCCCTGCCCCTGGAGAACACTGCTTATGTGCAGCCTCCCTTCCCGGTTACTCACAAGGCTGGGGTGTTTCTGCGCATGTCAGGAGGGGAGGTGGAGGAAGAAGTGTGGTTGGTTCTCAAAATGACCACACGAGAGGTTGCAGAGCCGACATCCAGTTCGTCCCAGGTGCAAAGAGAACCCCATCCGACACCCCTGACCGCTCCCCACTCGCCTGGGGGACCCCAGGTACCCGTCATTCTCTGCCCTCCCCCTCCAGAAGGCCAGGGCAGCCTTACCTGGCGTGAGTGTCCTGTCTGAAAGACATGATGGGCCTCTGGTTAGATCCCCAGTTTAGGCTGGGCCTGTGTCTCTGGCCCGCGGATACCTTCACTGGGGTGCTGACCACCAGCTCAGGGTAGCCTAGACTCTTTGGGGACCCATGAGCCAGAGTGATCCGCCCCCTTCTCTGGAGAGGAAGACCCTTGAAGGAGGAGGGGGCTGACGCGCCCCAGGCGTACTCACACTGCCTCGGACAAAAGGTGTGTTGGATTTGAGGAGGGGGGGACTTACTTGTGCCATATATTTCTATGAAGACAGTGGGGTTGAAGTGAGGGACTGGGTGGCCTTGTCCGGTGTCCTGTCCCTGAGCCTGTGCGTGCCCCAAACCCCAACTCACATGTAATGGAGAAGGCCACGCACAGCCGTCTCCCACTGTACCGACGACCTGTGGGAACACAGGCCTTGGAGGTGGCAGGCTGCCGAGCCCCAGGCCCCCCACCCGCGTGACAAGCCCCAGGACCCCAGGGACAGCAAGGCCCGAGGCAGAGGCAGAGGCTGGTGCCTGAGCCCTACTCGCAGTTGTAGCCAAAGCAGACGACGTGCGAGTCCGTGCAGTTGCTGCAAGAGATGGTCTTGTACTGGAAGATGCCTGGAACACAGCAGAGGTGGCGGCGGGCTCCCCGGCCTCCCAGCCCGGGCCACCTGCACCGCGCCCTCAGCCTGGGCCCAGGCTCACTCACCACAGTGACGCTGGCAGTCAATGCGGCCTGTGGAGGAACAAGACAGCACATCCTTACCAGGCGCAGCCTAACCCCCAGCCAAGCCAAAAAGCTCAGGGGCCATCTGCCGGCCACATGGGCCACAACCGCATCTGGGTTTCATGATGTGTGTCAAAGACCCACAAGGAATTAGTCCTGGAGTCGTTTCCAGAGTGGGTTGGAGCAGGCCCCCAGGGGAGGGCAGTTGTAACACTTTGGTGCCTCCAAAGAACTAGATAGAGGAGCCAGTGGGGCGGTGGTATTCCTAGAGAGCCATTCCTCTCGCCCTGAGCCCTGGGCTGGCTGCCATCTCCGAGCGCTAGTTCCCAGCCCGGAGGAGCTTGAGCAGGGGAGGGAGGGCAGCATCCCACCACCGAGTTCTCTGCTCACTTTCAATGATGGCGTTCTGGATGAGATGCACCTGTTCCCGGAAGATGGATCGCAGCTCATTGGGGAAATACCCTGAGGGGTCACGCAGAGGCGGCAGGTCAGGACCAGGCGGTGGACGAGCCCGGGGAAGCCTGCCTCCGTTTCTGCCCCTTACCGGGAAAGTACATCTTGCCCTGATACAGCTGATCCATCTTCTGGTACACGGTGTCTGCCACTTGGTTCAGTTTCTCCCGGGCTGCAGGAAGGAGACCACAGGTGAGCGACCTGGCCCGGGGATACCGCGAGGCCGTCAAGCCGACCCTGCTCCCGGCTCCCCGCTCACTGATTTCCTCGGGGATGGCCAGGTGCAGCTCCCTCATGGTGTCCTGGCTCCAGTCGGTGAGCAGCGCCCCCGACACGGGGATGTCGCCCACCCACCAAGACTTGAGATTCACGTGGTGGCGGTAGAAGGAGAATTTCTCTGAGAAGTTCTCGTGGCAGTGTAGGCAGCCCCGGGCCAGCGCCGCTGTCATGCCCAGGCACAACAGCAGGGCCATGGCCCGCCCCCGCCCGCCGCCGGCCAACCAACGGCGGCGCCCGCGCCACGCCCTCCCGACGCGCACCAACCAACGGCGCCTGCTCGGGCTCTAGCCGCGCCTTCACACCCGCCCCCAGCGCAGGCCCCGCCCCTCTCCCGGCCCCGCCCCTGGACTCAACCGGCAACCGACACAGGAGCCAGTGAGGCGCAGGCCACGCCCACTAGACGTAATTAAAATTCTTCACACGCGTTAGCTCCTCCCCCTAGACGCACGCATGCGCCAACGGCCAGCACCAGTTCCTCCTTTCGGACTGGACCCTGCGGGGGCCCCGGGACCCGCATTTCAAACCAATACACAAGCCCCTCCCACAAGCACCAGCCAATGATGAGAGTGGTCGGTGCGGGTTGCTAGGCAACAAGATCCGCGTTGGGCCCGCCCAGCCTTCAGTCTAGTCGCGCGCCCGCCTCCATCCGGGACTTTTGGAGACGCGCCGCCACGCCTCCTCCCAAGCCCGGCCCCTCAGCGGAAGTGGGTCCGTCCGCGGGTGCGGTCGGGGCGGGGCCCGCAGGTCCCTCCGCGGCGTGCTCGTCCGCGGGCGGCGACGGCAGGTGAGGTCGCCGAGAGCGAGCTCGGCGCGGGCGGCCGCGAAGCGCCTGGGTGAGTTTCCAGGAGGGATGGAGCGGGGTGGCCGGAGGCCGGGTAGCTGGGAAGGCGAACGCCGCCGGGGTGGGTAAAGTCCACCGAGCTCCGGCCCCGCGCCCCCGCGGGTCGGCCGCGCCGCGCCCCCGTCCGCTCGTGGAGCCCAGCCACGGGCAGGGGCGGCGCCGGGAGGGAGGTGTGGCAGGTGCCCGCGCGCCCGGCCGAAGGTAACCGCGGCCCCGCCGCGCCCGCGAGGCCCGGGCCTCTGAATGGCCACGTTTCTTAGCGGTCTGCGAAGCTGGGCGTGGGGCGCGCGCCTGGAGCCCCCGGGCCTGGGGCGTCGAGACCCGTGGATCGCAGGTTCGAAGCCAGACTCAGCAAGTTAGCGAGGTCCTCCGCGACTTAGCGAGACCCTGCTTAAAAGGAAAAATAGAAATTAGGAATGGGGTGTGGCTCGGAGGCCGACTGTCCCGGGCTTCAATCCCCAGGACCACAAAAACAAAAAAAAACAAAAACCCCGGGTGTGATGGTGCAGGCTTGAAATTGTAATCTCAGTACTTGGGAGGCGCAACTTAGACCTTGTTTTAAAATAAAGAATGAAATACAGGGCTGCAGCTGTGTAGCTCCGAGATAGAGTGCCCTCGGATTCCATCCCCAGTACTGAATAAAAAGACAGAGAAAAGAAGAAGTCCTTGAAGTGGGGTGTGGCGGCGCACAGCTCCAATCCCAGTACTTGAGAGGCAGAAACAGGAGTATCTTAGGCTCGAAACCAGCCTCAGCAACTTAGCAATACTTTAAGTAGACCCTGTTTGAAAATAAATAAAATAGAGCCCAGTGTGGTGGCCCACTCTCTTGTAATCCCAGCATTCGGGAGGCTGAGACAGGAGGATCTCAGGTTCACGGCCAGCCTCAGCTATGTAGTGAGGCCCTTCACAACTCAGTGAGACCCTGTTTCAAAATAAAGAATTAAAAATAGAGCAGGGGTGTGGCTTGGAGGTCAAATGCCCCTGTGTTCCATCTCCAGACCTGCAAACACACACACACACACACACACACACACACACACACACCCCAGAAAACAGGGGCATACACACCATAGGAAGCATGCAGGCAGGGAAACATGTAAAACTGCATGTCTGAGAGTATAGCAGCTGTCACTTTGAATATGGGCAGCTTATTTTATTAATCCCGTAAAAACATGTAAAGGGAAGCCAGGTATAGTGGGGTGGGTGTGGGGGGAATCACTGAAGCCGGTCGTGGTGGCGCACACTTGTAATCCCAGCTGAGGCTGAGACAGGAGGATCGTGGTTTGTGGACAGCTTCGGCTACTTAGTGAGGCCCTCTGCAACTCAGTGAGACCCTAAATAAAGAATAAAAAATAGGGCTGGGAGTGTAGCCCCTGGGTTCCATCCCCAGACCTGCAACAACAACAACAAAAGTCTCTGAAGCTGGTTACAGTCGCAAGCACACACCTGTGATTCCAGTACTTGAGAGTCTGAGACAGGAGGATTATGGGTTCTTGGGTAGCCTCAGCAATGCACGGAGACCTTGTTTCAAAACAGGAAATGAAAGGAGCTAGGTGTATATAGCTTGGCTCAACTCCCAGGACCACTACCCTCCTTTATGCGCAAATGTAAAAGAGAAAAGGGATAAAGGCAGGAAGGGAAAGGTAATATCTATAAAGAAAGATCTTCCCCCAAAACTGACTGGCTGGCCTCAAACCTCGAGCCTCCTGTCTTACCCTCCTAAGGATTACAGGCCGGTGCCATCCCGTGCCAGGATTCAGTGACTCTGGGGGAGGGGGTTTACTGGGAATTGAACCTAAGGGCATTCTACCTCCTGGCTACACCACCAGCCCTATTTTTTGTTGTTGTTGTTTTTTTTGCAAGTCTGGGGATGTAACCCAGGCGCATTTGATCTCCGAGCTACACCCCCTGCCCTATTTTTTATTCTTTATTTTGAAACAGAGATTCACTCATTTGCGGAGGGCCTCACTAAGTAGCTGAAGCTAGCAGCAAACTGTGATCCTCCTGTCTCAGCCTCCCATCGCAGCCTCTGGGATTACACATGTGTGCCACCACACACTATTTTTTATGCTTTATTTTGAAACAGTGTCTCACTGAGTTGCAGAGGCCTCATTAAGTAGTGAAGGCTGTCTGCAAACCTGATCCTCAGGTCTCAGCCCCCCAAGTGCTGGGATTACAAGTTGGCCATCATGCCCAGCCCCAGCTTTATTTTTATTTTTTTTATTTTTTATTTTTTATTTTTATTTTTTTGGTGGTACTGGGGGTGGAACACAGAGGTTTTTCTACCTCCGGGCTATACTCCCAGACCTATTTTATATTTTATTTGGAAACAGGGTCTCACTAAGTTGCTGAGAGCCTCACTAAGTAGCTGAGGCTGACTTCGAACCTGTGTGATCCTCCTGTCTCAGCCTTTCAAGCGCGGGGATGACAAGCGTGCGCCACCACGCCCGGCTTATTTTTATTTTTTTAACTTTATAATTTTTAATTTTTTTACAGTCCTGGAATGAAACCCAGGAACATTGTACCTCTGAGCTACACTCCCAGCCCTATTTTTTTTTTATCCTTTATTTTGAAACAGGGTCTCACTGAATTGCGAAGGGCCTCACTAAGTAGTTAAAGCTGCTTCGAACCACGGTCCCTCCGGTCTCTGTCTCCCGCATGCTGGGATGACAAGTGTGTGCCACCACACCCGGCCTATTTCTATTTTTGAAACAGGGCTCACTGGGTTGATGAGCATCTCACTACTTGTTGAGGCTGTCCTCAAACAAACCTGTGATCCTCCTGTTTCAACCTCACAAATACTAAGAGAGGGCCTGGCTTGGGCCCTTTCATGGTCTAAGTTAGCAGGACAGGGTCGGTGTCTTGTGTAAAAACCTGAGGCCCAAGCCAGGAGCGGTGGCACGCTTGTCATCCCAGCATTCAGGAGGCTGAGACCGGAGGATCGCAGTTCGTGGACAGTCTCGGCTACTTAGTGAGGCCCTCTGCAACTCAGTGAGACCCTGTTTCAAAATAAAGGATAAAAAATAGGGCTGGGGATATAGCTTGGAGATAGAATTCCCCTGGGTTCCATCCCCAGACCTGAAAAAAAAAGAAAAAAATAGGGCAGGGGGCATAGCTCAGAGGTAGAATGTCCCTGGGTTTCATCCCCAGACCCACAAAAAAAAAAAAAAAAAAAAAAAAAATCCCAGAGGCTCCACATTCTCTGAAAAGTCCCCGTGAGCTACAGGTCGGCCATCAGGAGTGGCTCCCAGCTAAGCGCCTGGGCACATGGCAGCAGAATCCCCATGGGCCTGGCTCCAAGCCTGCGGGGGTTACCATGGGAAGTTTTAGGCATTCCCCAGCCCATAGGCGTGGTTCCGGTTCCTGTTCTCCGGGAATTCGGGGGTTTACAAGCTGTAACCAGAAAAGGCAAATGAGAATCCAGAAATGAGATTCTGGTCTTCCCGGAGGCAGCTCCAGCATCCCAAACACGATGCCCTTGCGGTGTCTGACCGTCACCAAGGGGGTGCTGCTGCCCCACCTCCTCCCCTGCGGAGAATGAACCCCGGGCTCAGACAAGGCAGCCCCGGCCAGGCCAGCCCTCTTCCCTGGATGTCTCCAGATGGTTCCCTCCGCCCTACTCACACCAGAAGAACCGTGCCCGTGTTGTAAAGAAACTCGGGCCGATGCCTGATGTGGGAGCGCACACTTGTCATTCCGGCATTCGGGAGGCTGAGCCCAGAGGATCGCAGTTCACGCCCAGCCTCAGCTACTTAGTGAGGTTCTTGGCAACTCAATGAGACCCTGTTTCCAAATAAAGACTAACCTGTAGGGCTGGGGTGGAGCTCAGAAGTAGAATGCCCCTAGGTTTCATCTCCAGTACTGCAAAAAAAATAAAGAAATAAGAATAAAATAGAGATGAGGGTATAGCTTGAAATTAGAATGTCCCTGGGTTTCATCCCTAGTACCACATAATAATAATAATAATAATAATAATAATAATAATAATAATAATTAATAATAGAAAAACAGTGCTGGGTGTGTAGCTTAGAGGTAAAAAGCCTCTCTGATCATTCTCCCATACCACTCACACACAAAAAAAATCCCAAGCCACAGACACTTGTACCATAGAATAGGAACCTCACCTTTCACCTAACTTCCAGGGAAAAACCACCCTTCCTCCTTCCTTTTTCATAACTACTAATTTATCTCGTGTGTGTATGTGTGTGTGTGTGTGTGTGTGTGTGTGTGTACGCGCGCGCGCGTGTGTGCATGTGTGTGGGGGGTACTGGGCATTCTGCTTCCAAGCTAAGCCCTTTTTATATTTTATTTTTAAGTAGGGTCTCAGTAAGTTTTTTTGGGTTTTTTTTTTTTTTTTTTTTTTTTTTTTGTGGTACTGGGGGTGGAACCCAGAGGCTTTCTACCTCCGGACTATACTCCCAGACCTATTTTATATTTTATTTGCAAACAGGGTCTCACTAAGTTGCTGAGAGCCTCACTAAGTAGCTGAGGCCGGCTTCGAACCTGTGCGATCCTCCTGTCTCAGCCTCCAAGCGCAGGAATTACAAGCGTGCGCCACCACGCCCGGCCTAGTAAGTTATTATTTATTTTGAAACCGAGTCTCACTAAATTACATAGCACTGACTTGGAACCAGAATCCTCCTGTCCTGTCTCAGCCTCCCAAGTGCTGGTTTATACTATGGATAGTAAAAAAGATCTTTTTTTTTTTTTTTTTTTTTTGGTGGCACTGGGGATGGAACCCTTCTGCCTCCAGGCTACACACTCCCAGAGCTATTTTATATTTTATTTGGAGACAGGGTCTCTTAAGCCAGCAAGGCTGGCTTCGAACCTGCGCGATCCTTCTGTCTCTGCCTCCCAAAAGCTTCAGTTATAAGTGTGCACCACCACACCTGGCCCCTGCATTTAATATTTTATTATTATTATTATTTTTTTTTTTTTTTTGCAGGTCTGGGGATGGAACCCAGGGGCATTTGACCTCCAAGCCTCACCCCCCGCCCTATTTTTATGGTTTATTTTGAAACCAGGTCTCACTGAGTGGCAGAGGGCCTCACTAAGTAGCTGAGGCTGTCCGCGAACCGCGATCCTCCCGTCTCAGCCTCCCGAATGCTGGGATTACAAGTGTGCGCCACCACGCCAGGCGCGATATTTTATTCTTTATTTGAAACAGGGTCTTGCTAAGTTGCTCAGGACCTCACTGGCCGGGAACCTGTGGTCCTCCTCTTTCAGCCTCCCAAGTACTGCGATTTCAGCCATGTGCCTCCACGCCCGGCTCTGAGGGTAGTTGAGGAACACTGCCTTTGTGAATGGGGCAGGTTCTATGTTCCTTGTGTCTCCCAGCCACATACTGGGGCCAGATACCAGGATTATACACACCCATCATGGGCACACGCAACAGGGGCAGGATGTGGACGCCTCCGGAAGGAAGTGGGTGACTGGGGGCCCGAGCTGCCGCTCACAGGTCACGCCAGTTGGTTGCTTAGAGGAACTGTTTTGTTTTGTTTTCAGAAAAAAAAAAAAAAAGAAGAAGAAGAAAAAGGGTGTGTATGTGTGTGCGTGGAGACAGGCAAATGTATCATCTTACCTCTCCTCTTTCTAGAAGTTTCCACAGGTCACTCATGTCTCAGCCATCTGTGGGAAGACCGGGGGGTCCAAGAGGCGCTGGCGCTCAGTTCTGAGAAGCTGCTGGAAGCTGCGCTAAGAAGATCAGAGAAAGGACTCTCCCAAAGGTGACTGGGACTGGGGCAGTGGTGGGGCGTCGTCCCTGGGGCCCAGCCTGGCTTCCTGCCACGCCGGGCTGTGAGGACAGCAGCTTCCTGCCAGAGGCTGGCGGTCACCCCCGGTTGTGGACCTGGCGTTTCTTTCTTTTTTTTTTTCTCTCTCTTTTTTTTTTTTTTTTTCGGTACTGGAGATGGAACCCAGTGGCATTCTACCTCCAAGCTGCACCCCCAGCCCTATTTTTTTTTTTTTTTTTTTTTGTGGGTCTGGGGATGGAACCTAGGGGCATTTGACCTCTGAGCTACACCCCCCACCCTATTTTTTTTTTTCTTTATTTTGAATCCGGGTCTCACTGAGTTGCAGAGGGCCTCACTAAGTAGCTGAGGCTGTCCGCGAACCGCAATCCTCCAGGTCTCAGCCTTCCAAATGCTGGGATTACAAGCGTGCGCCACCACGCCCGGCTTTATTTTTTATTTTGAAACCGGGTCTCACTGCGTTGCAGAGGGCCTCACTAAGTAGCTGAGGCTGTCCGCGAACCACGATCTCCCGGTCTCAGCCTCCCGAATGCTGGGATTACAAATGTACGCCGCCACGCCCGGCATTGGCATTTTTTTTCTGAGAGAAAACACTTGACTTTGGACAGGGAGCCTTCCCATCCAGGAAGTTTTGAGAACATAATTGCTTCCCCCTAAAAAATATTATCGGTCGGGTGTGGTGGCCCACACTTTTAATCCCAGTACTTGGGAGGCTGAGACAGGAGAATTGCAGGTTTGTGGCCAGCCTCAGCTACTTAGTGAGGGTGAGACCCTGTTTCCAAATAAAATATAAAATAGGTCTGGGAGTATAACCTAGTCCTAGAAAAGCCCCTGGTTCCACCCCCAGTACCACCAATAAATAAATAAAGAATAAGCCGGGCATGGTAGTGCACGCTTGTAAGCCCATGCCAGGCTGAGAAGATATTATTTAGAGTATAAGTTTCTGTCAAGGATGTTTTGTGACTTTCAGAGTATATTGCACTTCTTTTGTTAAAATTAATCCTGAGCCAGAGTGTGGTGGCGCACACTTACAACCCCAGCATTTGAGAGGCTGAGACAGGAGGATCGCGGTTCGCGGCCAGCCTCAGCTGTTCAGTGAGGCCCTTTGCAACTCTGTGAGACCCTGTTTCAAAATAAAGAATAAAAAATAGGGCTGGAGGTGTAGCTTAGAGGTAGAATGCCCCAGGGTTCCATTTCCAGTACTGGAAAATAAATAAATAAATAAATAAATAAATAAATAAATAAATAAAAAATGGGAATGCCCCTGGGTTCCATCCCCAGTACTAAATTTTATATGTTCTGCCTCTGAGCTATATCCATCAGCCTTTATCTTAATGTATTTTTTCACGTTGCTGTTTTTTGTTTCTTCTTTTTGTGGCACTGGGCTTTGAGCCTGCAATCCTCCTGTGTCAGCTTCCCAAATACTGGGCTAACAGGCATGCCGCCATGCCTGGTCTTCCTGTTTTGGTTTGAAGGAGGGTCTCGCTGAGTTGCTGAGGCTGGCCTCAAACCTGTGATCCCCCTTTCTCAGCCTCCCAAGTCGTGAGGTCACAGGCATGCGCCACCACATCCAGTTAGCATCCCACATTCTGAGAAGAGACTGAAGTTTGTGCAAGAACTTTATGCCGCCGGGCGCGGTGGGCACGCTCGTCACCCCAGCACTCGGGAGGCTGAAATCAGAGGATCGCGGTTCGCGGCCAGCCTCAGCTACTTAGCGAGCCCTCTGCAACGCAGTGAGACCCGGCTTCAAAATAAAGAATCAAAAATAGGGCAGGGGGTGGAGCTCGGAGGTCGGATGCCCCTGGGCTCCGTCCCCAGACCCGCAAAAAAAAAAAAAGAACTTGATGCTCTTCCTTCTAGCGCCCCATTTTCTTGAATAATCCTGTGGGTCCCCTGAACTGTCCCCGGAAAGACCCCAAGACAGACGCCACCGCGCGATGCTAAGTGCAGTTCTTCTGTGTGCTGTGGCTTCCGCTAGTGTCGCGAGGTCGCGTGTGGTAAACGGGAACCCGAAGGTGAAGCAGGAGGCCGGCCGGCCGGCCCTGAGCGCGGCTGCAGAGGCCCCACCGCTCCTCCGCCTTTTTTTTTTTTCTCTTTTGCAGTACTGGGGATGGCACCCCGGGGCATTCTACCTCCAAGTGACACCCCAGCCCTATTTTTTCTTCTTTATTTTGGAACAGGGTCTCACTGAGTTGCAAAGGACCTCACTAAGTAGCTGAGGCTGGGAACCGCGATCCTCCTGTCTCAGCCTCCCAAATGATGGGATGACAAGCGTGCACCCCCATACCCGGCTATTTTATTTTATTTATTTTTTTATTTTTTTAATTGGTGCACAATAGTCATAAATCTTAGAGGTAGAAAGCCCCTGGGTTCCATCCCTAATACCTCACACACACAAAAAAAAAAAATCACAGAAGAAGCCAGGCTCAGGGTGCATACCTGACATCCCAGTACTAGGGAGGCTAAGACAGGAGGAGAGCAGGTTTTAGGCCAGCCTCAGCAACTTAGCGAGGCCCTCAGCAATGCAGAGGGACACTGTTTCCAAATGGAAAGACTTGAATGTAGCTCAGAGGTAGAATGCCCCTCACCTCAGTTCAGTCCCCAGCACCACAAAGCAAAAGACAGACAGACAGACAGACAGACAGACTATTTGAGATTTGAGGAAGTGTCTAGCCGGAAGCTGGCTGCAGGAAGTGACCATCAGGGTCGGGGTCGGGCACAGAGCTTCCCTTCCCCACTCCCCTGAATATGAAGGCGGGATCGGGCAGCTCTGGGTGCAGAGTTGACCTGCACAGGCGCAGGGTGCTGGGCAGTGACTCCCCGGTGACACTTCGGGGAGCCCCAGCTCCACCCCAGCGAGGGCGGGTCCTAGGTGGCCTCGCCCTGAGAGGGGTCACCCAAACGGCGCCTCCCAGTCAGGCTCCTGCCTGGCCTGCCAGGTGGACATTGAGTCCACCCAGGAGAGTGAGGAAGGGTCGGCTGCTCCTGGACTCAGGGCCGGAAAGCAGGCACTCAGCTCAAGGTGGCCCTGGAGGGAGCCAGCGGAGGAGCACCTGGCCCTGTGTGATGGTGGCCGGGCGCAGTAACGCATGCTTGTGATCCTAGTACTTGGGAGGCTGAGACAGGAGGCTCTCAGGTCGAGGCCAGCCTCGGCTACTTAGCAAGACCCTGTTTCCAAATAAAAAGGGCTGGAGATGCACAGCTGTGCGTACTGTAATCCCAGTACTTGGGAGGCTGAGACAGGAGAGTCATACGTCCCCATGTGGTAACTTGGTAGGACCTGGGTTCAAAATGCTTTCTTTTCTGTGGTCCTGGGGGTGGAACCCAGGGGCTTTCTACCTCCGGACTATACTCCCAGACCTATTTTATATTTTACTTGGAAACGGTCTCACTGAGTTGCTGAGAGCCTCACTAAGTAGCCGAGGCTGGCTTCGAACCTATGCGATCCTCCTGTCTCAGCCTCCCAAGCGCAGGGATTACAAGCGTGCACCACCGCGCCCGGCTGAACCTGCGATTCTTCTGCCTCAGCTTCCCAAGTACCTGGATGGCAAGCATGTGCCATCATGCCCAACTATTTTTCATTAGGAAACGAGGTTCGTTAAGTGGCCGAGGCTGGCCTCGAACCTGCGATCCTCCTGTCTCCGCTTCCAAGAACTGGAATGACAGGTGCGCCAGGAAGCTCCCCCACCTCGCGTGGGTCCTCAAGGTCTCCTCTTCCCGTTGCAGAGCCTGGAGAAGAGCTCAGCCTCGCCGTCCGGGTTGATCGGCCGCAGGGCCGCCCTGCCCAGGGTCCCTCCTCTGAGGCGTCCCCGGACCGAGGCGCCGCCGCCGCCGAGATGGCCAACCCCTTCCTGAAGCAGGTGTTCAACAAAGACAAGACGTTCCGGCCCAAGCGCAAGTTCGAGCCGGGCACCCAGCGCTTCGAGCTGCACAAGCGGGCGCAGGCGTCGCTGAACGCGGGGCTGGACCTGCGGCTGGCCGTGCAGCTGCCGCCGGGCGAGGAGCTCAACGACTGGGTGGCCGTGCACGTGGTGGACTTCTTCAACCGCGTCAACCTCATCTACGGCACCGTCAGCGACGGCTGCACCGAGCAGTCGTGCCCCATCATGTCCGGCGGGCCCAAGTACGAGTACCGCTGGCAGGACGAGCGCAAGTTCCGCAAGCCCACGGCGCTCTCCGCCCCCCGCTACATGGACCAGCTCATGGACTGGATCGAGCTGCAGATCAACAACGAGGATGTCTTCCCCACCAGCGTCGGTGAGCCCGCCCGCCCGCCCGCCCGCACCTTGGGCCCGCCACGCTCCTTTCGGTGTTCCGAATATTGTTTGATTTTTAGATTTTTTTTTTTTTTTTTTCAGCACTAGGAACTGAACTCAGGGGCATTCTGCCTGTGAGCAGCACCCCCAGTCCTATTTTTTATTCTTTATTTTGAAACAGAGTCTCACTGAGTTGCAAAGGGCCTCACTAAGCAGCTGAGGCTGTCCGCGAACCTGGATCCTCCTGTCTCAGCTTCCCGAATGCTGGGATTACAAGGGTGTGCCACTATGCCCAGATATTTTATTTTGTTGTATTGGTACACTGTAGTCATACGTCTTTTTTTTTTTTTTTTTTTGCAGGTCTGGGGATGGAAACCAGGGGCATTTGACCTCCGAGCTACACCCCCTGCCTTATTTATTTATTTATTTTTCTTTATTTTGAGACCGGGTCTCACTGAGTTGCAGAGGGCCTAAGTAGCTGAGGCTGTCCGCGAACTGCCATCCTCCCGGTCTCAGCCTCCCGAATGCTGGGATGACAAGCGTGCGCCAACACGCCCGGCTATACATCTTTTATGTGTGTGTGTGTGTGTGTGTGTTGTACTGGGGTTGGAACCCAGAGGCTTTTCTACCTCTGGGCTACACTCCCAGATCTACTTTATATTTTATTAGGAAACAGGCTCTCACTGAGTTGCTGAGAGCCTCACTCAGTAGCTGAGGCTGGCTTCAAACCTTCTCGATCCTCCCGCCTCAGCCTCCCAAGCGCGGGGATGACAAGCGTGGGGTACAAGATGGCGG
The DNA here is from genome assembly GCF_963383645.1 of Muscardinus avellanarius. Classification (NCBI taxonomy): domain Eukaryota; kingdom Metazoa; phylum Chordata; class Mammalia; order Rodentia; family Gliridae; genus Muscardinus; species Muscardinus avellanarius. Next base: position 2,825,750 of record NC_137802.1, on the reverse strand, counting down.
AGGCACACACGCACACATCACTCGTTTGGCCTTCCCCAGTTCCCACCACCACCCCCCCTTCTCATGTTTGGGTTAGTGACTGACTTTGATATGTTTCCAGCCCTGATTTTCATTCTTTATTTTGAAATAATGTTTCAGCTGAGAGAGCCTCACTAAGTAGCTGAGGCTGCAAACCTGCGATCCTCCTGCCTCAGCCTCCAAGTACTGGGGTGACAAGCTGCACCCCCATGCCCAGTAGAAATACTATTTTTTTTATTTTGAAATGGGGTTTCACTAAGTTGCAAAGGGCCTAAGTAGCTGAGGCTGTCTGCGAACCTCAATTCTTCTGTCTCAGCCCCCCAGATGCTGGGATTACAAGTGTGCACCCCCACGCCCGGCTACTTTTTCTTTGCTATTCTTTTCTTTTTTCTTTCTATTTTTGTTTTTGTTTGTGTTTTGGTACTAGGAATTGAATCCAGAGGTATTCTACCTTCAAGCGACACCCCAGCCCCATTTAATTTTTTTAATTTTATTTAGCCAGGTGTGATGGCGCACACTTGTAATCCCAGCATTCGGCAGGCTGAGATAGGAGGATCACGCAGATTCAAAGCCAGCCTCAGCTACTTGGTGAGGTTTTCAGCAACTTAGTGAAACCTTGTTTCCAAATAAAGTATAAAATAGAGCCTGGCATGGTGGGCATGCTTGTAATCCCAGCATTTGGGAGGCTGAGACAGGAGGATTGCACAGATTTGAAGCCAGCCTCAACTACTTAGTGAGGCTCTCGGCAACTTAGTGAGACCCTGTTTCCAAATAAAATATGGGAGTATAGCCTGGAGGTAGAAAGCCTCTGGGTTCCACCCCCAGTACCACCAAAAAGAAAAAAAAAAACAAAGTATAAAATAGGTCTGGAAGTATAGCCGGAAGGTAGAAAAGCCCCTGGCTTCCACCCCCAATACCACACAAAAAAAAAATTTTTTTTTTAAATAGATCCAGGAGAAGCCGGGCGTGGTGGCACACACTTGTCATCCCAGAGTTCAGGAGGCTGAGACCGGAGGGTCGTGATTCGCGAACCACCTCAGCTAGTGAGGCCCTTTGCAACTCAGTGAGATCCTGTTTAAAAATAAAGAATAAAAAATTGGGCAGGGGGTGTGTCACTTGGAGGTAAAATGCCCCTGGGTTCCATCCCCAATACCGCAAAAAAAAAAAAAAAAAATTAAGCTGGGTGTAGTGACAAATACCTATACTTCCAATACTTGGGAGCTGAGACAGGTTTGAGGTCAGCCTTAGCAAGTAGTGAGACTTTCATCAAATTAGCAAGACCCTGTTTCAGAATAAAAACTAAATAAAGCCAGGCATGGTGGCACACGCTTGTAATCCCAGTATTTAAGAAGCTGAGACAGGAGAATTGCGCAGATTTGAAGCCAGCCTCAGCTACTTAATGAGGCCCTTTGCAACTCAGTGAGACCCTGTTTCAAAATATAGAATAAAAAAATAGGAGCCGGGCATGGTGGCGCACGCTTGTAATCCCAGCATTCGGGAGGCTGAGACCTGGAGGATCACGGTTCGCAGACAGCCTCAGCTACTTAGTGAGGCCCTCTGCAACTCAGTGAGACCCGGTTTCAAAATAAAGAATAAAAATAGGAGAGGGGGTGTAGCTCGGAGGTCAAATGCCCCTGAGTTCCATTCCCAGACCTGCAAAAAAAAAAAAAAAATAGGGCTGGTCAGGCCGAGCGTGGTGGCGCACGCTTGTAATCCCAGCATTCAGGAGGCAGAGACAGAGGATTGCGGTTCGCCGACAGCCTCAGCTACTTAAGTGAGGCCCCTTGCAACTCAGTGAGACCCAGTTTCAAAAATAAAGAATGAAAAATTGGGGCTGGAGGTGTCATTCAGAGCTAGAATGAAACCCCTGGGTTCTATCCCCAGTACCACAAAAATGAAAAAAAAAAAAAAAAGAAACAGCCAGGGTTTATTTATTTGTTTATTTATTTATTAATTGCGGGTCTGGAGATGGAACCCCGGGGCATTTGACCTCCGAGCTATACCCTCTACCCTATTTTTTATTCTTTATTTTGAAACAGGGTCTCGCTAAGTTGCAGAGGGCCTCACTAAGTAGCTGAGGCTGTCTGTGAACTGCAATCTTCCTGTCTCAGCCTCCCGAATGCTCGGATTACAGGCGTGTGCCACCACACCCAGCCTGGGCCAGGGTTTTAGAATGCCCTTGGGTTCAATCCCCAGTACCACACACACAAAAAAGGATGGGCTGGACATGGTGGCACAAGCCTTATTATCTCAGTACTTTGGGAGGCTAAGACAAGAGAATTGCAGGTCTAGGGCTAACCTCAGCAATCAGTGAGACCCTGTTTCCAAATAAAAAATTAAAAGGTCTGGAGATGTAGCTGAGAGGGAGAAGGCCCCTGGGTTCAGTCCCCAACCAATACTGCATAAGGAAGGAAGGAAGGAAGGGATGGATGGATGGAATGAGAAGGGGAGGGTTGTATCTCAGAAGGACACTGCCCCTGGGTTCTATCCCCATCAAAGCTACAGGAAATAAAAGACGAGCAGGGCGGGGACACAGGCTGCAGCCCTTGTCCCAGAGAAAGGGACGCAGCAGGGCCGGTGCCGGCGGCGGCGCGTGGCCGCGGCAGGTATCTGAGCCTCTCCGTTCCTGTGCCAGCGATTCCATCCACCCCGGGGCCAGGCATGTGCGGGGGAGCGGGGTCCCGGGCGAGCTGTGTCACCGGTGTCCCTTCCCTCTGCCCGGCCAGGCACGCCATTCCCCAAGAACTTCCTGCAGGCCGTGAGGAAGATCCTGTCGCGGCTCTTCCGCGTCTTCGTGCACGTGTACATCCACCACTTTGACCGCATCGCGCAGATGGGCTCCGAGGCGCACGTGAACACCTGCTACAAGCACTTCTACTACTTTGTCACCGAGTTCGGCCTCATCGACACCAAGGAGCTGGAGCCCCTGGTGAGCGGGCGGGCGGGCGCAGGGCGACCCCGACCCCCGCACCAGCTCACCTCTAGAGCTGCAGCTGCGTGGCCCTGGGCCGAGAGAGCTCTAGAAGTCACCCTGCGTTGGGAGGCCGAGACAGGAGGATCACAGGTTGGAGGACAGCCTCCGCAAGGAGAGAGACGCTGAGCAACGTAGCGAGACCCCGTTTCCAAATAAGAAAAATCGGGCTGCGGGTGTGGCTCGAAAGTAGATCGCCCCGGGTTCCATCCCCAGAGAGAGAGAGACGCACACACGCGTACACACACACACACACACACACACACACGCGCGCGCGCGATAAAAAATGAAGCTGTGCGTGGTGGCACACTCTTGTAATCCCAGTATTTGGGGGGGCTGAGACAGGAGGATCTGTGGTTTGCAGACAGCCTTAGCTACTTAGGCCCGTTGCGACTCAGTGACAATTGTTTCAAAATAAATAAAAAAATAGGGCCGGGCGTGGTGGCGCACACTAGGAATCCCATTCGGGAGGCTGAGACCGGAGGATCGCGGTTCACAGACAGCCTCAGCTACTTAGTGAGGCCCTCCGCAATTTAGTGACGCCCTGTTTCAAAATAAAAGAATAAAAATAGGCCAGGGGGGGTAGCTCGGAGGTCAAATGCCCATGGATTCCATCCCCAGACCCGCAAAAAAAAAAATAAAAAGGCCTGAGTGTATAGTTCGGAGGTTAGAATTGCCGCGGGTTCAGTCTCCAGTACCACGCACACACACCAAACCAACCAACCAAACCCCGGCTCTGGCCTGTGCCAGGTGCCGCCCCCGGCCGTCCTGGCCGTCAGTGGGTGCAGGGAAGCCCGGCTCCTGCTCGGCGCTCCCATATTGGCCCTGTGTGCGAAACATCACCTGCTGGCCGTGTGTCCGCATCTGACTCCCCGTTTGCTCTTAACAGAAGGAGATGACCGCCCGGATGTGCCACTAGGAGCCCGGGGCCCCTGCCGGACGCGTGAGACCTCCATGTCCGTCCCGAGCACCTCGGGCCCCAGGACGTGCCGGCGCCGCCCGGGGACCTTCGGGCTGTGCTCCCCGCTGGCGCCCTGGGCCTCCAGGGGAGGCCGACCGTGAGGCCCGCGGCCCTCCGTTCTCAGCAACCGGGAAAACCCACTGTGTCTGCAGACCACGCCCTCGGCCAGGAGGCCGGCGTGGCCAGCCGTGTGACCCCGCTGGACCCCCAGCCCGCGCCGCCCCAGCTTCACCTCCCCAGCCTCCCCTGGCCCACTGTGGGACCCCGCCCACTGTCCAGGCTTCCCGACCCGCCTGCCCCTCCCTGGGACCAAACGTCTCCGCCTTTGTGGGAGCTCGCGTTTTTACACGGTCTCTTGAGCCATCCTGAGAGAGAGAGAGAGAGAGAGTGTGTGTGTGTGTGTGACCAGGGATGGAACCCAGGGGCGGTCTACCTCTGAGCTGCAGCCCCAGCCTTAGTTTTTATTTAGAAATGTCTCACTATGTTCCCGAGGAGAGAGGCTGGTCTCAAACCTGTGATCCTCCTGTCTCAGCCTCCCCAGTTACTAGAGTTACAGGCGGGTCTGGGGATGGAACCCAGGGGCCTTTGATCTCCGAGCTATACCTCAACCCTATTTTTTCTTTTTTTTTTCTTTTTTTCTTTTTTTTTTTTTTTTTTTGTGGTACTGGGGTGGAACCCAGAGGCTTTCTACCTCCGGGCTATCCTCCCAGACATATTTTATACTTTATTTGGAAACAGGGTCTCACTAAGTTGCCGAGAGCCTCACTCAGTAGCTGAGGCTGGCTTCGAACCTGTGCGATCCTCCTGTCTCAGCCTCCCCAGCGCGGGGATGACAAGCGTGCGCCACCACGCCCGGCTTTTTATTCTTTATTTTGAAATGGTCTCCCTGAGTCACGGAGGGCCTAGGTAGCTGAGGCTGCCCGCGAACTGTGATCCTCTGGTCTCAGCCTCCCGAGTGCTGGGAGTGATGTTTTTAAATTGTTTTTAACCAGTTAAGTAATGAGACCCCCCAACAACGTCCCCGGTCCTTACCACCAGCCCAAGGATGGATTTCGTCCCCAGCATTAATCCCCACCTGTTCTCGTCTGCCGCCGGGTGGACCTAGCCTTGCTGCAGGTGCCTGAGAACTTTCTAGCAAAACCCTTGGTTTGTGGTGCACCCACTGGCCGAGGGCACCATCTCTCCTGCTCCCTTGAGGGTGTGAGGGGGGCGTGACCAAAGGGAGCCGCCCTCGCTCTGGGCCCCAACCCCTCACCGACCCGGCACTGGCCCCCACCACGTGAAGTTCGGGTTAATTTGGGGGCTTTGAGAGGCTGTAACTGACCAAGTGCAATTAAAACCAGTAACCCCAGTGCTTGGGAGTCTGAGGCAGGAGAACTGCAGGTCTGAGGCCGGCCTCCCCAACTTGGCAAGACCTCAGCAACGTAGTAAGACACTATCTCAGAAATACAGAGGACTGGGGTGTGGCTCGGAGTTAGTGCACCCCTGGGTCCAATCCCTAAAACCCCAAAGTAAAAGTGTTACTGGCCAAGCCCGGAGCCCCAGGACCCACCCTCAGCCCTGGCAAATGCCACCTGGGTCTCCCGGGGCCCTGGGGCCCTGGGGCGAGGACGCAGACCTGGCCCCGCGGGACTCTGGAAGCCACCCCTGGCCGACTGCAGCCAGGCGCCGGGCCACTGTCCCCGGACACCGCCGTCCCAGTGGCCACCGCAGCCCCCCGGGCAAAGCGCACAGTTGGGGCGGTTCCTGCCCTGAACCCCCTCCCGTCCTACCCCTGAGGAGCCCCCTCCCGACCCAGGTGCAGCGGGACAGCAGAATAAATGGGTACATTGTCATTTTGGTAACCAGGGCTGCTGGTGTCCTTTGAGTTCCCAGCCTGAGGGCGGGGCCGGGAAGTGTCACTGTGGCCGCGGGGCCCAGGGCGTGGAGGTGGGAGGCGCTGTAAAGTTACCTCCCGGAGATGAAGGTGTGAAGTCAGCCTGATGAGCCTGAGGCCGAGACAGGAGGATCTCAGTTCGCGGCCAGCCTCAGCATCCTTGTGAGGCCCCCTGCGACTAGGTGAGACCGTGTTTCGAAATTAAATTAAAAAAAATTTTTTTGGTGGTACTGGGGGTGGAACCCAGGGGCCTTCTACCTCCGGGCTATACTTCCAGACCTATTTTGTATTTTATTTGGAAACAGGGTCTCACTGAGTTGCTGAGAGCCTCACTAAGTAGCTGAGGCTGGCTTCGAACCCGCGCGATCCTCCTGTCTCAGCCTCCCAAGCGCGGGGATGACAAGTGTCCGCCTCCACGCCCGGCTACATATTATTTGTATGTGAAGAGCAGATGAAGGGGCCACTTTTGGTGTAAAAGGCCATGGCTCCAGGGCCTAGCAGGGTAGGTCCCCTGTGCAGCTCTGCAGGGGCCTGAGGGGTGGGAGGCCGGCTTCCAGCTACCGGCTCCTGCTGCGCTCCACCTTCCTGACACCAGAGGGCGCCACGGTCCCGGGAAGGGCGCCCCCAGATCTCACAGGCACCACTGGAATCCTCAGAGCCCCCCCCCCTCCTTACTGGGGATGGAACCCAGGGGCATGCTACCTCCAAGCTACACCCCCAGCCCTATTGTATTCTTTATTTTGAAACAGGGTCTCACTGTATTGCACAGGGCCTCACTAAGTAGCTGAGGCTGTCCTCAAACATGATCCTCCTGTCTCAGCCTCCTGAATGCTGGGATTACAAGCGTAGGCCACCACAGCCGGCTTATTCTTTATTCTTTTTTGTTGTTGTTGTTTTGTGGTACTGGGGATGGAACCCAGGGACTTTCTACCTCTAGGCTAGACTCCCAGACCTATCTTTCTAATATTTTGTTTGGAAACAGGGTCTCACTAAGTAGCTGAGGCTGGCTTTGAACCTGCATTATCCTTCTGTCTCAGCCTCCCAAACACTGGGATTAAAAGTGTGAGCCACCATGCCCAGCCTATTCTTTATTTTGAAATAGCGTCTCAGTAAGTCTGAGGCTGGCCTCGAACCTGTGATCCTCCTGTCTCAACCTCCAAAGTACTGGGATTATAGTCATGTATCAACACACCCGGCTTCCTCCAAAACCTGTTTTTTTTTTTTTTTTTTGGTGGTACTGGGGTTCCTGGAAGCCCTTCTTCCTCCGGGCTACACTCCCAGACCTATTTTTTTTATATTTTTGAAACAGGGTCTCTTACGCCAGCATGGCTGGCTTCGAACCTGCGCGATCCTCCTGTCTCCGCCTCCCAAGCGCGGGGATTACAAGCGTGCGCCACCACGCCTGGCTAAAACCTGTTTTTTATATTTTACTTTGGAATAGAAGGTAAGAAACTAAGTTTTTTGTGTCCTTGGTGAGGGTCATATTTATCCTTGTTGTTGTTGTTATTGTGTTTTTTGTTTTTTGTTTGGTGGTACTGGGGTGGAACCCAGAGGCTTTCTACTTCCGGGCTATACTCCCTGACCCATTTTATTTTATATTTTACTTTGGAACAGCATCTCACTAAGGTGTCCAGGGCCTTGCAAAGTAGCTGAGGCGGGTCTGGAACCTGAGCTCCTCCTATCTCAGCCTCTCAAGTACTGGGATTGCAGGTGTGCGCCACTGTGCCAGGCTGCCCGGCCTGTGCATGGGGCATGCCCTGTTGATAGGCCCCAGTTCCAAGACACTGGGTGCCTCCATCCTTGTTTTTTGTTTTGTTTTTGTGGTACTGGGGATTAAACCCACGAGCATTCTACCTCTGAGCTAAACTCCCACCGTATTTTTACTTTCAAACGGGTTGGGGGAGTCTTACTAGGTTGCTGAGAGCCTCACTAAATTGCTGAGGCTGACCTTGAACCTGTGAGCCTCCTGTCTCAACCTCCCAAGTACCGGGATGACAGGTGTGCCCCACCTCGCGGGGCTCTGTCTGTCCTTGGCAGCTCCCTCTGTTGGCGCCTGGGGACGGCATGTCCAGCGCGGGTGTTTGTGACAGCCGTTGACTCTGTACTTGCCCTGACCCCGAGGTGCTGTCCCCCAGGGGCGTGGCCCGCGTTCCTAGATATTTCTGGGGCTACTGCCTTCTTTCAAAGCCAGTCAGCAGATGGAAAACAACCCAGCTGACGAGGCCGGCCGCCTGCCCGCCCGCCGCCGCCCTGGACAGGGCCAGTCCTCCTGGGAAAGTCGCCGGGAGCCGCCCCTGGGTCCCCAGGCGCCCGTCCCAGCTTCCTCCCCAGGACTTGTTTGAAAGCAGAGGACGGGGCTCAGGGCGGGTATCCTGTCCCCTCCACAGGCCCCCATGCTGATTCACCAAGTTGCTAGAAATGTCTGTGGGGCCGGGCGCCGGCTGCTGCCCCGGTCCTGACCTCAGCATGTGACTAGGCTGGCCGCGGCCAGGGCCCTGGAGGGCCATGATGGGTGCCACAGACGTCCCCAGCCCCGCAGCCTGTGTTCCTCGCTGTCTGGCCACCTGCTCCCTCGGGGAAGGCTGCCACTGGAAGCCCGCCGGGGTTCCTCCTGCCCACCGATGCCCGGGAGCGAGACATGAATTACAGAAGCCAGCAAGGCGTGCGGGCGGACGCGGCGGGAGGCTCGGGGGATGTGGGCAGGTCAGCAGGCTGGCTCTTGGGTGAGAGACACAGTCCCACCGCACACAACTGTCCCTACCAGCTGTCTTCCCAAGTGCAGCCCTGACCACTCCACCTCCCCACCAAAGCCAAGCCTGCTGCCACACGCTTGTAAACCCAGGACGGAGAGGCTGAGGCAGGAGGATCGCGGTTCTCAGACAGCCTCAGCTACTTAGTGAGGCCCTCTGCAACTCGGTGAGACATGGTTTTAAAATAAAAAATAGGGCAGGGGGTTTAGCTCGGAGGTCGAATGTGCCTGGGTTCCAAACCCAGACCCGCAAAAATAAATAAATAAATAAATAAATAAATAGCTTAGAGACAGAACACTTCTGGGTTCAATCCTCAGTTCCACACAAAAATTAGTAAGTAAGTAAATAAATAAGTAAATAAATAGGGCACCTGCTGCCCGGAGGGCGGGTATGTCACAGCACAGCAGGTGAGTTTCTAGCCCCAGATTAGTGCAGAGGGCTGGGCAGTTCCTGGGTCAGAGATGTGACCCTCACAAGTGCCTGGGAGAGGCAGGCAGTGTGCATCAGCCTGGCCACCAAAAAGGCAGGGAGCAGCCAGGCTGGCAACCTGTCATGGACAGTGGAGCCCGGTGCCCTGGCCTTCACCCGGATCAGCAGGGGCGAGCTTGCCTCAGTTTCCCATGGTAGCCGCAGGAGGTTGGTCCGAGGTGGGTCCGATCATACAGACATAGGCTGGTCTCTGCCAGCTGAGACCATCCCGTGCAGCCCGCAGGAGTTAAAGGAACAAGAGAGGTGGAGTGCAGCTCAGGGCTCCATCACTTGTCCAGTGTGTGTGAAACCCTGGCTTCCACCTGCAGCACTGCAGAGCACATACACAATAAATAAAGGAACGCTGGGCCTGGTGGCGCACGCTTGTCATCCCAGCATTCAGGAGGCTGAGACCGGAGGATCGCGGTTCGAAGACAGCCTCAGCTACGTAGTGAGGCCCTCTGCAACTCAGGGAGACCCTGTTTCAAAATAAAGAATAAAGCCGGGCGTGGTGGCGCACGCTTGTAATCCCCGCGCTTGGGAGGCGGAGACAGGAGGATCGCGCTGGTTCGCAGCCAGCCTCGCTGGTTTAAGAGACTCTGTTTCCACATAAAAATGTTAAAAAATAGGTCTGGGAGTGTAGCCCGTGGGAGTGTATCCCGGAGGTAGAAGGGCTTCCAGGAACCCCAGTACCACCAAAAATAAATAAATAAATAAAAAATAAGGCAGGGGGTGTAGCTCGGAGGTAGAATGCCCCTGGGATTCACCCCCAGTACTGGAGGAAAAAAAAAAAAGAATTTGCCACTCAGTAAGATCCTGTTTCAAAATAAAGAATAAAAAATAGGGCTAGGGGTGTAACTCGGAGGTAGAATGCGCCTGGGTTCCATCCCCAGTACCGCAAAAAAAAGAAAAAATAAAAAGTAGGGCTGGAGGTATAACTCGGAGATAGAATGCCCCTGGATTCAATCTCCAGTACCGCAAATAAAAAAAGAGAGAGAGAGAGAGAGAAAGAAAAATAAAGTCCCTGAGTTCACCTCAGTACCACAAAATAAAAAAAAAGATGCTCTGCGCGGCTCCGAGCCTCGACGACAACCATCTGATTGGCCAGGCTACAGTCTGGCCACGCCCTTCTCATTAGGTATGTGGAATCCTATTGGTCCAGCGGTGGACCCCGCCTCTCGGGCACTCAAAGCCCGGAAGTCCCGCGGGTTCGCTGACGCAAACGCGTCGTCGTGGCAACCACTCCCCGCCCCTGAGGCGGAGAGGAGCGGGCTCTCGGGGCAGAGCGCGGGCGGGACCCCGCAGCCTGGGGTGTCGCCTTCCTCCGCTCCCCATCGCCCCAGGGCAGAGGGTGAGGGGCGCCCCAGAGGCCGGCCTGCCGGAGAAGGGCGCAGAGGGGCTGAGACGGCACGCCACAGCGGGCGCCCAGGCGGCCGGCCGCCCCAGGATCGGGCTGCAGCACGGCGGAGCCCCCAGGTCCAGGCGCCTGGCCCCCCAGCGCCCCTTCCCCAGCCCTGTTAGCGATGGGGACCTGGGCTGGAGGCCTGGCCGCCTCCTGGCAGCTGGCCGGACCTGCCTCGCCTTCCTCCTCTGTGCGGTTGGGAGTGGGGGGCGCCAAGCATTCGGGCCTGGATGGGTCTTAAATGGCCGCTGCGAGCTCAGTCGGAGGCTGGCAGAGACGGTCCCCTCCCGAGGCGCCAGGGGGAATCCGCAACCCGCCGCTGGCCGCTCCAGCAGGATCCATCTGCGGCCCTGCCTCCGCGCCAGCCGCTTCCTCTCTCTGACCTTTCCTGCCTCTGATTTTGTGTGTGCGAGCATGCATGATGTACTAAGGCTTGAACCCAGAGGCACTCTGCCCCCAGCCCCTTTTCATAATATTTATTTATTTATTCAGTACTGGGGATGGAACCCAGTGGCATTCGACCTCCAAGCTACACCCCTGCACTATTTTTTATTCCTTATTTTGTTTTTTTCGATACTGGGAATGGAACCCAGGGGCATTCTACCTCTGAGCTACACACCCAGCCCTTTTTTTTTTTTTTGTGAGTTTGGGGATGGGACCCAGGGGCATTCGACCTCCGAGCTACACCCCCTGCCCTATTTTTTATTCTTTATTCTGAAACCGGGTCTCATTGAGTTGCAGAGGGCCTCAGTCTCTGAGGCTGCCCCGCGAACCGCGATTCTCCGGTCTCAGCCTCCCTTGGGTTGGGATTACAAGCCTGCGCCACCGCGCCAGGCCTTTTTATTCTTTATTTTGAAACAAGGTCTCACTGAGTTGCAGAGGGCCTCACTAAGTACCCCAGGCTGGCCATGAACCACCATCCTCCTGTCTCAGCCTCCCAAATACGGGGATTACAAGCGCTCTTGGCTTCTCAGGGTTCTTTACAATCCCATCTGCAGAGTCCCTTTTGCTGTGGAAGGCGCCATGGTCAAGCTCCCTGAAAGCCCTGCTCCTAACTAGGGGCTCTGCTACCAATCGCATGGGACTGGGTGACGGAGACCCTCTTGTTCACCCCAGAGTCACCCTGGCGTCCTCTGGGTCCCGTCAGAGGACAAGAACTCTCAGAAGAAGAGACTACAGGAAGCCCAGCCAGAAGCAGGACCCTGGTCCTCTGTCCCTGGAGTGGCGCGGTGGGTGAGCCCCGGGCTGGGTCAGCTCTGCTCAGCCGCAGGGCCCTGGCCGCCGGCCTCCTTTGGGGATTCTGCTTTGGGGATTCTGCGGTGACTGCCCCCAAGGAAGCAGGCTGCCTAGCGCTACGGGGGTCACTGCAGGGCAGAGTCCAGCCCTGCTGCTCCAGCTCCAGGCTGGGCACACCCGCCCCAACCTCTCCCCACCCCGGGGCACGGGACGGCGGCTTGGCTCAGTCCCACCACTAGAACGGAGCCTTGAGTCACCAGCAGGAAGGGGCACTTGCCGACACTTGCATCAGACAGCTCCAGAGCCAGCTGAGGCTGGCTGCAAACCTGCCACCCTCCTGTCTCAGCCTCCCATAACACCGAGATTACAAGCGTGCACCACCACACCTGCCTTGCTTTTACTTTTATTTATTTTCTTTCTTTTTGTGTGTGTATGTGTGCGGTGCTGGAGATTTAACCCAGGGGCATTCTACCTATAGGTATTTACCTCTGAGCTACACCCCAGCCCTACTTTGTATTCTTTATTTTTGAAATAGGGTCTCACTGAGTTGCAAAGGGCCTAAGTAGCTGAGGCTTTCTGTGAACCGCAATCCTCCTGTCTCAGCCTCCCAAATACTGGGATTACAAGCATGCATCACCATGCCCAACCTATTTTTTATTTTTATTATTATTATTATTTTTTTTTTTTTTGCGGTACTGGGGATGGGATCCAGGAGCATTCTACCTCCAAGCTACACCCCCCAGCCCTATTCTGAAACAGGGTCTCACCGAGTTGCAAACTGCCTCATTAAGTAGCTGAGGCTGTCCGCGAACCTGGTCCTCCTGTATCAGACTTGAAACTCTGTTTAAAAAATAATAATTTAGCCGGGCGTGGTGGCGCACGCTTGTAATCCCCGCGCTTGGGAGGCTGAGACAGGAGGATCGCACAGGTTCGAAGCCAGCCTCAGCTACTTAGTGAGGCTCTCAGCAACTTAGTGAGACCCTGTTTCCAAATAAAATATAAAAATGGGTCTGGGAGTATAGCCCGAAAGTAGAAAGCCTCTGGGTTCCACCCCAGTACCACCAAAAAATTAGAAAAAATAATAATAGTAATTTAGCCGGGCGTGGCGGCGCACGCTTGTAAACCCAGCATTTGGGAGGATCGCGGTTCGCTGACAGCCTCAGCTACTTAGTGAGGCCCTCTGCAACTCTGTGAGACCCGGTTTCAAAATAAAGAATAAAAAATAGGGCAGGGGCTGTAGCTCGGAGGTCGAATGCCCCTGGGTTCCATCCCCAGACCCGCAAATAATATTAAAATAATAATAATAATAATAATAATAATAATAATAATTAGAGCTGGGGATGTAACTCGAGGGTAGAATGCCCCTGGGTTCAATACCCAGTACCACCAAAAAATAATGAAAAATAGGACTGGGTTTGACCTTGAGTTAAAGCCCCAGTTCCACCAGAAAAAAAGAGGGGGAGCTAGGAGTGTACTGGGAGTTATAATGCCCCTGGATTCAATCCCTCAATCCTCAAAAAACAAAAACAAAAAAAATTTTTCTGAGGCTGACCTCCAATAGGCGATGCTCCTGTCTCAGCCTCCCTAGCACCGAGGTTACCAGCGTGCACCACCACGCCCGGCTCCAGACACACTCACTCTTGTACACTCCAAGTGTCCATGAGCGTAGGACCCCGCTTGGCTAGAGTGTCCAGGGACCTAAGTGCACCCCACGCAGGACCCATCCCTTGGGGCGGACAGGCTAATGACTCCAGAGACAGGCCAGAGTCCCCGAGTCCCGCAGCCTGGGACAGTGGAGGTCCTGGCCGTCCCCCCAGCGCGCATGCGCAGAGCCTCGTGTGGCTCACCCCCTCCCCTGACCGGCCCCCGCGCGCATGCGCAGAATCTCCTGCTGCTCACCCCTTCCCCCGCCCTACCCTGGCCGGCCCCGCGCGCATGCGCAAGGCCTCCGGCCGCTCACCCACCCCCCTCTACCCTGGGCGGTCTGTCCTGCGGCTTCCTCGCCCGCTCCCTGTTTACCAGCCAGACTCAGAGCTGTCCGGCGCCCTGGGCCTCCCAGGTGGAGGGCTGGTGTCCAGGCCAGCAGCGAGGCCCGGCGTCCCCCCGCCGGCTCTGCACGGCCCGCAGGGGTTCGAGCCCCCAGTGCCCGGGTGGGGGCGGCGGGAAGCTGGGGCCGGGCCACGGAGGCCACCTGGGCAGACCGGCCAGGGCGAGAGACGGGCAGGGCCCAGGGAGAGGATCCCCCCAAAACCCCAGGGGAGGGAGGCGGCCTCCATGGAAGTCTCGGCCTGGGGGGCACCGGCCGGCCTGAGGGCACAGGGCCGCAAGGAGGGAAGACAAACAGGAACCGGGGCCGGCCGCAGGCGGGGCGGCGGTGCCAGCATCCTGCCTCTGTTGGCCGGATTCCCGGGCTCCGGGGCTGCCCCTTCTGCTCCCTCCTCCCCCCACCTCCCCTTGGTGCGCTTCCCCTCCTCCAGCCCCCACCTCGCATCCTCCCGTCTCACCACCTACAAACCCACACCTGAGGGTGCAGAGGCCCCCAGCCCTCCCTGGGTTCCCACATCCCCGCCCGCCCCAGCCACCTGCCACCTTGAGTACCACCAGTCAGCCTGGGCCAGGAGGGAGGAGGTGGAGGAGGCGGGACCTGGCGGGAGCTGGGGCTTGTCACCCCCAGACCTCCATCGAGGCTCAGTCCCGGTTTCCTGAGCCCAGCTTTGGCCTCTCCTGGCTCAAAGTCCTGGGGTCTCCTCTCTGCAGGCAGGGTTGGGGCTGGGCCCTGCGCCTCTTGGGTTTCCCAGGCAGGCTCGCCTCCTGTTGCTTCTCCCCTGGGCTGCCCCTGCGCCCGCATCATAATCTGGGGCAAGTGAAAGGTGACCCTTCCCCTCCCCCTGCCTCCCATCTCTGGGTGCACTACTGGCAGATGGGGGGTGGGAACACACAGGAGGAGGTCATGTGGATGGGACCCCCATCCACCCAAACCAGGTGGAGCCCAGGGGCATTCTACCTTTGAGCTACACCCCCAGCCCAATTTTTTATTCTTTATTTTGAAACAAGGTCTCACTGATTTGCAGAGGGCTTCACTTAGTAGCTGAGGCTGTCCGCAAACTGTGATCCTCCCGTCTCAGCCTCCCAAATGCTGGGATTACAAGCGTGCGCCACCACGCCCAGTTCCTATTTCATATTTTATTTGGAAACAGGGTCTCACTAAGTTGAGGAGGGCCTCAGTAAGTAGCTGAGGCTGTCTGCGAACCGCGACCCTACTGTCTCAGCCTCCTGAATGCTGGGATTACAAGCACGTGCCACCAAGCCCGGCTTTTTAATTCTTTATTTTGCAACAGGGTCTCACTGAGTTGCAAAGGGCCTAAGTAGCTGAGGCTGGCCGTGAACCACGATCTTTCTGTCTCAGCCTCCAGAACACTGGGATTACAGGCATGCACCACCATGCCCTGCTTTCTTTTCTTTTTATGGGGGGATTGGGTCATGCTAAATTGCTAAATTGTAATATCAGTACTTGGGAGGCTGAAACAGGAGGATTGCAGGGTTTCAGCCAGCCTCAGCTACTTAGGCTCTCTGCAACTTAGTGAGACCCTGTTTCAGAAGAAGAAATAAAAAAAAAAAAAAATAGGGCTGGAAAAGTTGCCCTTTGCAACTCTGTGAGACCTTATTTCAAAATAAAGAATGAGCTGGGTGTAATAGCGTACACTTGTAATCCCAGCATTTGGGACGCTGAGACAGGAGGATCGCAGTTCTTTGACAGCCTCAGGTAGTACTTAGTGAGACCCTTTGCAACTCAGTGAGACTCTGTTTCAAAATAAAAGAATAAAAAATGGGGCTGGGTGTGTAGCTCACAGGTAGAATGCCCCTGTGTTCCATCCCCAGCACCACACACACAAATAAATAGATAGATAAATAAAATCGCTAAGGCTCTTTGTTCTCCAACCTGTGATCCTTGTGTCTCACCTTCCCGAGGACCTGGATCGCAGGTATGTGCCACTGTGCCCGTTTGAATATCTATCCTTAAACCACCCAGTGTGGGGACCTTTATTACTGCAACCCCAGGAAGCTGACACAATCCCTGCGCAAATGCACACTGAGCCTGTATCCTGGACATCCATACTCTCCCAGAAGTGACCTTTGGACGAAGGAAGCAGCCTCCCCATAACCTCTTCTATATCCCTTCTTCTATATCCCTTCCCCTAGGCACCGGGAGCCATACACACAGAGGCAGGGAAGATGGGGATCCCGGTTGTCCGGCCCTCTAATGCTCATCTCCAGAACCCATGCTGCAAGCTGACTGGGGAGCTCCCTGCAGGACCCTCCCCAAGCCCAGGGGTCGGAGGGTGGGGGGTGCTGAGGCTGCTCTGCCAGCCTCCCTCCGGGGCTTTGAGCGTAGCAGGTGAACAGAGGCACCCCAGTAGAGAAGGGGCCCAATCAACTTCAGGGGAGTGGGAGTCCATCTCCTCTGAGCTCCAGGCCTGGGCCCAACAGGCACTGTAGCAATGAAGTGGGAAGCTTCTGGAAAGATAAGCTGGGGTCTGTCCACACAGATCAAAGAAGCCCCTCTGCGCCCACAGCAGGGGTCTCGGGCAGGTACTGCTAGGGTGTAGGAGGGGCCGATTCTATCCAGGCCTGGTTCCAGGCACCAGAACCTCCCATCTTGGTCACCCCCACCCCAGGGGCTCCGACAAGCTACGCGTTGTTGCTCTACATGGCGCCAGACTGAAATAACCGGCTCGGTGCGAGGGTCCCGCGGGCACCCAAACGTCTGCCAGCCCAAGACAGGACCGCGCCTCCCGCCCCAGAGCACCGGGTGTCCTACTGCGCAGGCGCGCGCGCGCGCTGGCGAGGGCACGCCCCCGTGTCCGTCGTGCGCAGTCGCACTCGGTGCCGCCCCACGCCCCGCCCCGTCGCGCGTGGGGGCGGGGCCTGGGCGGAGCCTGCGTCCGGGGCGGGGCGAGGCCAGGTTAGGCCTATAAAAGTGGTATCGGCGGCGGCGCACCCGGCTCCTCTCGGCGGCGGCGGCCCAGACGGAGGAGTCCGCGGTGGCGGCGGTGGCGGCGCTGTTCCCCGCGCGGTCCGCGGTGAGGGGTCCCGGCTGTGCGACGCCGGTCGGCGGCAGCACTGCGGCCCCGACCCGACCCCGGTGAGCGCGGCTCCGGGCGGCCCCAGGGACCCCAAGCTGGGCTCGGGGAACGGGCCCCGCGGAGCCCCGGCCGCCTCCGCCTGGCCGCGCTCCCTGCGGGCCGGCCGCCGCCGCTCACCGCCCTCCCTTTGTCTGCTCCGCCCGTAGGGTCCCCTCCCCGGCCGCCCCCCGCCCACGGGCCGCCCTCTGGGCCCTGCGTCCCTTCCCCCGCTGGCGGGGCCCGGACAGAAGATGGTGCAGAAGAAAACAGCCGAACTTCAGGGCTTCCACCGTTCGTTCAAGGTGAGGGCCCGGTCGATTTGGGGGCGCTGCGGGCTGGACCACCGGGGTGGCCGGTGGGGGCGCAGAGCCCGTCCTGGAGGCTCGAGAGGGGGCCAAGGAGAACCCTGCGTGCCCCTGGGGCAGCCCCAGCCCGCTGTGCGCCAGTGGGGGGTGATCAGCAGGCCACAGTCCTGTCCCTGGCGGTGGCCCGCGGGGTCTGGGGAGCCCCCGGCCTGGTGGCTCTGTGGCCCTTGCAAGCCCCGGCCAGGGTGGGCTGGTGGCGGCTGGGTCAGCGGACCACAGCTCCTGTTTCCCTACCGCAGCGTGAGGTTCCTCTCCTGGGAATCCCAGGCCGGGCTGGTGGCCCTTGCAAGCCCCAACTGGTTGTGTTGGTAGTTGGGAGGGGTTAGCAGCCACTGTGGGATCCCTACATCTGATTGGTCTGTGGGTCCCTTTCCTCCATGCACCCCTGGCCTGGTCTCGGGTCCCCTGGAGCCCCCACTCCAAGTGACTTAGGGTAGTGGGTTTGCTGCTCTCCCAGACACCCCAGGCCCTGGTGCTATTTCCTGACAGAGCGGGAAGTTTCTGTGGCCGCCAGTGGTTGGTGGCTGCTGAGTCCTGGTCTCAGTTGAGAGAATCTGGGGGTGGTGAGGGGGGCAGGTGCTGGGCAGGGGCCCCCATGGGGCCTGGCCCAGGGGACGAAGTGATGTCAGCCTGCCCGCCCCACCCCGCAGGCTGAGTTATGTAATGGCTTCTCTGGGCTTCTTTGGGCAGGGACCTGTTGCCCGGTAGAGAAGACAGGACGTGTGTGTGTGTGTGTGTGTGTGTGTGTGTGTGTGTGTGTGTGTGTGTACACACACGGTGTCTGCACCAGTGTGGGAGGAGCATGAAGAGGCCGGGGAAGAATTCCCAGGCCTGTCCAGCAGCCAGTGTCCCTGGCCAGGTGCCCCACCTCTGCTAGCTTGGTTCTCCCTAGGGTAACCATGGCGGTGGCTGCCCTTGGGAGTGTCTGGGGCTGGGCCAGAGAGGGGTGGGTCTCAGACTGTCACCTACAGTGGTCTTTCCCCTCCTGGGGCTGGGCGTGAGCCCAAACGGGGTCAGTTCACAGGGCCAGAAAGGCAGCCAAAGCAAACCCGAGCTTTCTGGATGGTTCCAGCCGCCTCCTGCCAAGGCCTGCTGACTGGAGGCCCCCAGCCAGCCCTAGGGAGGGTTGGGCCAGGGCCGCCCACACTGCTCAGGCTGCAGACTGGCCTCTGTGCAGTTGGGACACCAGAAATCCCCAGGGAAGCCAGAGGAGCCCTGGACAGGGAGTCCTGACCAGGAGGCGGTCCTCCAGGTGCCTGGAGACTTAAGAGCTGGCCACTCCCTTGGGTTGGGCCTGGGGAGGTATCTGCAGCACAGCAGGGAGGCACATCTGTCAGGCCTCTGGGCTTATCTCCCCCACTCCCCCCTGGTTGGGATGAACCCAGGGCCTTGCACACCACGGCAGGCAAGCCAGTGCCCACGACTGAGCCGCATCCCCAGCCCTGTTTTTCTCATTCCGTCTGTAGGGATCCACCCAGGGGCATTCTGTGCCTGAGGTACACCCCTAGCCCTCTGTGTTTTTTACTTTAAAACCAAGGTCTGGCCAGGCGTGGTGGCGCACACTTGGCATCCCAGCATTCGGGAGGCTGAGACCAGAGGATCACGGTTCACAGACAGCCTCAGCTACTTAGTGAGGCCCCATGCAACTCAGTGAGACCCTGTGTCGGGCTCCCCAGTTTGGCAAGGCTGGCCTTGAACCTATGATCCTCCTGACTCAAAGTACTAGGACAAAGGGGGTACACCACCACGCGTAGTTCAGTTTTCTTCATCTTCAGGTGCAGAAGTGGAGGCTTTGGGTCCCTCTGGGTGACCTTGCCTAGGGCCCTAAGCCCTGTGCCTCCGTGACTCTGGCCACCACATCTGTCACCGCCATTTTAGATTGGACTGTGACAAGCATGTGGGGACCGTGGCTGGAGAAGTCCAGAGCTTCAGACTGGTCCCTGTGGCCCCTGGTCCTTTCTGTGCAGTTCCCAGAGTTGGGGCCGGGGTCCGCTGGGTGCCACGGTGGGCTCCCCTTCCTCCTAAGCCCCCAGTGTGCAGCCACCCTGGGACACCAGCTGCCTCTGCCCCGAACCTTATCAGAGCACCGAGAGGTGGCTGCGTGTCCTGTCTCCCCACAGGGTTGGCGGGCCCCTTCTCCTGTGCCGGCCTCCTAGCAACTGTCTCCCAGCCTGGAGAGGCAGCCTCCCCTCACACCGGTGGCCCTTTGGCCTCTGGCCCGTGGGTATCTGCCCAGCCCTTTCTGCCAGGGGTCCTGTGGGGTCTCCAGAGCAGCGTCTCCGCTGGGAACCCTCCTTCCTGAGCCCTGCCCAGGGGTCTTGAGGCCCAGAGAGGGGCAGTGGCACAGGCCTGGCAGCAGCACTGGTGTTAGTAGCCTGCTCCCACATCTGCAGGTTTCCCTCTTGGCACGCTCAGCTGGGAGGAGGGCGAGGCTACATTCACACAGGCCTAGTCAGGCCTCAGTTTCCCAGCGCGCAGGGCTCAGTCCCCTCGTGCATTCTGTAGAAATGTATGTCTTCCAGCACTCCTCCGTTTGGGGTTCGGCAGGTGGTTTCTGTGACCCCGCTGTGTGGTCTCCTGCTCAGGATCGCAGACCTTCCGCACGTGCTGGGGCCGTCTCACTGTCTCTAAGTACTGGGCTGAGTTTGAATCCTGGCCTCTCAGGCTGACCCCAGGGCGGTGCAGGCATGGTCGCAGCCGTGGTGCCTCCCCTGGGAGCCCTCTGACCCAGGCGGCCACCAGCAGGTGCCAGCCCCTATTCACCCAGTTAGTAACTTGGAGGGGTGGACGGTGGTCGGGAGATTAAAGAGGGTTAGGTGTGCAGGGTGGGTGGGAAGGTGTTCCAGGCAGCCTTGGGGCAGAAGCTGAGGTGTGGAAGAGCAGAAGGGCTGCAGGCCCCTGTTCCCAAAGGCCAGGGGCCATGCCCAAGGGCCGCCCAGGTGGGGCTCAGGAGGCCGTGGGAAAGCAGGCTGGCAGCCGGGCCTGGCCCTGCCCTCTCGCCGCCACTGCAGCCTTTGATCCTGCCGCCCTGCCCTCGAGTCAGGTCGGGCCCCAGGTCAGCTGGCTGGGGAGGCTGTCTCCATCCCGGGGAGCCACTGAGGCGCAAGACACAGCTGGGCCCTTCTGACTCAGCGCTGGGCTGGCGTGGAAAGCCATTTCCTCCCGGCCAGGCAAAGACGGGCCTCCTCTTTGTATGGACACTGGGCCGGGTCGTCCTCTGGGGCCGCGGAGTTCTGAGCACTGTCCCTGGCCTTCCTCCCTCCAGGCCAGGAGCAACTGGCTGACAGCCACACACCACTTAGGGCCCCGTGAAGACTCCCTCTACCCCAAGAGACTCTGCATCCCGCGATCCTGCCGAGGTCTGAGAACCCTCGCTCACTGAATTTGAGTGTGGTGGTGCAGGCCTGTAATCCCAGGACCCGGGAGTCTGAGACAGGAGGATCACAGATTTGAGGCCAGCCTTGGCAACTTAGCCAGACCCTGTTTCAAAATAAAAAAAAAAAAAAAGAAAGAAAGAAAACGGGCTGGTGGTGTAGCACAGAAGTAGAATGCCCCTGGCTTCGGTCCCTAGTGCCTCCCCAAAATAAGAGTCCACACTGGGTGCGGAGGGGGAGAGGCGGTCAGTCCCAGAGCCGGGGTCCCCTGGTTTTGCAGTCTGCCTGTCGGGAGCGTATGCAGGGAGCACGTGTCTTCTCGTCCATCCTGGGCCCTGCCTCCCTTGGCACCGCTGACTCTGGGCCTGAGCGCTGTCCTCTGTCCTGTGCAGGGGCAGAATCCTTTTGAGCTGGCCTTCTCCCTAGACCTGGCCCACCCCGGGGATTCCGACTTCAGCCGGCAGTGCGAGGCCCGCCCTGGTAAGGGCCGGGTGGGGATAGGGCGGGGGTGGGTGGGAGGTGGCCAGGCCGCAGCCTCTTGAGCCTGTGGGCTTCCCCGTGCAGACATGCCCACGAGCCAGCCCATCGACATCCCCGATGCCAAGAAGAGAAGCAAGAAGAAGAAGCGGTGCCGGGCCACGGACAGCTTCTCCGGCAGGTTCGAAGGTGAGCCGGGCGCCCGGCAAGGCTGTGGGGGCGTGGCGCCTGCTCACAGCCCCTCACCCACTCTCCGTGCTCCCCAGATGTCTACCAGCTGCAGGAGGACGTGCTGGGCGAAGGCGCCCATGCCCGGGTGCAGACCTGCGTGAACCTCATCAGCAACCAGGAATATGCGGTCAAGGTGAGCTTGCTCCCGTGGCCGGGTGGGGTGGGGGCTCCAGATCCCAGGACAGGACGGCCAGGAAAAGCAGCATCTCCAATTGGCCCAGGGCCTGGGGACTCGGGCCACCTTGGGAATCGAGGTCGGCCTGGCCCTGCCTACCCCGCGCCCGGGTGGCCGAGAGCCTGGCCCCTGGAGGCCCTGCTGGCCTGCTACATCGCTCCTGCCATCTGAGCGCTGTAAGGATGGCAGCTGTTCAGAGGGTTGGCTACGGGGACCCCTGGTGGGATACAGGCCCGGGTCTGGGGCTTTGCATCAGGGAGACAGCACAGGACAGGGCAGGGAGCGCTTCCTTGTGCCCCTCCCTGTCCACGCGGCCCTTGAGTCCTGGGTAGGGCAGCAGGCTGGGAGCCAGGCCCCGGATGAAGCTCTGGCGCGGCCTCATGACCTCGCAGACCAGCCAGCCGGACCCCGTGTTCTCTGCAGCCTCCAGGCTCCCTCGTGACCCCACATCCGGCTCCGGGCTGGGCGGGGTCACAGGAGGGCCGGCTGCCCAGGAAGGAGGCCCAGGTGCTCCTTGGCAGCTGAGACTGGCTGGGAGCCCCGCAGGCCCTGGTGCCCGTCCAGACCCCCCGGTGCTTCTTCCATCTGAGGGTGGTAAGGGAGAGGACAGGAGTCCATCCCGTCCGGGTAGGGCGGCAGGAGGCTGGCCCTGCAGAGGGAAGCTTTTGGCTGGAGTGAGGGCCACGGCGCTGGTCCCTGCCCTGGTGCTCAGAGGCCTGACCAGGTGGGCATGTGGGAGAATCAGGCCTGTGCGGCGTCTTCCCACTAAACCCGCGGGGCAGCCTTCCTGCCCTTACTTGACATGGCAACTGAGGCACAGCGGCAGGCGCCCTGCCTCGAGCCAGCGCAGTTGGTGCTGGGGTCTGGGGCGCGCAGGCGCTTCCTGGTGGCGCTGCTGTCCAGCAGAGCACTGATGTCTGTCTGGTGGTGTTCTGGGCACAGGAGATGGGCCATAGTGGGATCCAGGCAGGGTGAGTGGGGTGCCGTGGAGCTGTGTTGGGGGTGGTCCCTTCCAGTGCGTGCTGCGCATGGGCCTCCCCTCTCCAGGTGCCCGCGGACGAGCCCCAGTGGTGACCTCAGGAAGGCACTCCCTGCCAGGATCGACTGAGCCCGGCTCTGAAGCCAGGGTCCTGGCCAGCCTCCCCCCCAGGGACACGATGATGTTCCGTGTAAGCCCGAGCTGTTGGGCACACTGGACTCCACACTTGGCAGACTGGCTCGCAGATGTCTCACGAGGCCGCTTGCTGGGCCAGGCCTGCCTGTCAGTGGAAATGCAGGAAAGCTGGGCAGCGGGGCACACCCCATCAGGCTGCTGCGGTAGGCAGGCAGCCTTGGGCCACATGTCCAACCTGGAGGGGGTCCAGCACTGGCTGGGGTCCCTCTGACCGTACTTCTCTGGGGGCACCTGGAGGGCCAGAACCCTTGTTCTCTTGACCCCCGGTGTATGGGACATTGGCTGCGAAACTGGCCAGTCTTCCCAAGGGGCCCCGCGCCCACTCGTGGCCAGGAGGCTGAGAGGTTGGTGGGGCCAGTGGGGCCCTCTGCCCAGCCTGGCGCAGAGCCTGGGCGGCAGGACGTGGTGTTGCCGGCTTGGCAAGCAGGGACCAGCTGGGCCGGCAGCCAGGTGCCAGGAGGCCTCCCTGGTTCCAGGGTCACGTGGGAGCTCCCGTCTGGGAGCAAAGAATTGGAGCTGGCGGCTGTGCTGGGGGTGCGGCCACCTCATCTCGGCCCTGACATCCTGGAGGGGTCTCCAGCAGGGCCCAGCCTCAAGTCGCCCGAGGCCTGCAGGGAGTCTTGGGGGGAAGGCCAGCCGCCTGCTTCCTGGCTCTCTGCCTGTCCCTCACTGGTGCTGCTGGCTGCGGGTACTTTGCCCCTGCCTGTGTCTGCATGGCAGTCCTGACTTCCAACAAGTTCTGGCCCCAAGGAGAGCTCTGCTTCGGGGAACTGAAACGGCTAATCCCGGACGGTAGAATTCCAGGCGGGCTCCCCCTGACCCAAGCGGTGTGCGTCTCCCCAACCCCCACTTCAGATCATCGAGAAGCAGCCGGGCCACATTCGCAGCAGGGTTTTCCGGGAGGTGGAGATGCTGTACCAGTGCCAGGGACACAGGTAAGGTGACCCGCCCTCGCCACGGTGCCAGGCTCTGTGCCATCTTTCCGTGGGCGCAGGGGTCTGAGCACCCCGTCGCCCCAGCATTGACCGGGCCCTGCTGCACGGGGCGCATGGCCCTGTGGGAGAAGGCCTGCGGGCAGGCGGGCAGGCGGCCCGGGGATGGGTGCAGAGGGGCCTGAGGGGGCCTCAGCGTCTCTCCTGCCCCACCCTACCCCAGGAACGTTCTAGAACTGATCGAGTTCTTTGAGGAGGAAGACCGCTTCTACCTGGTGTTTGAGAAGATGCGGGGTGGTAGGTAGGGGCTCCTGGTTGGGGGTGGGGGTGCTGGGAAGCATTTCTAGCTGGGTCCTTATGGGGTGGGGGCTCAAGGTCAGCAGGACACAGGACAGAGCTTCCTGTCCATGCAGTGACTTGGGGTGGGGAGCTTTAGGCCCAAGGGAACCAGTGAGGCGGGAAGGGCCGCGGGGTGGAGGTAGGTGCTGCGTGGCCGGTGTCAGCGAGGTCACCTGTTGCCCGGTCCTCCCCAGGCTCCATCCTCAGCCACATCCACAAGCGGCGACATTTTAACGAGCTGGAGGCCAGCGTGGTGGTACAGGACGTGGCCAGCGCCTTGGACTTCCTGCACAACAAAGGTGGGCGGTGGGGCCGGCCCTGCACCCACAGTGTCGCCAGCCCGGGGTCCATCCACGGCTGGGACTCCTGGAGACACCGCCACCCATAACCCCTGCTTGGCTTCCCCCAGGCATTGCCCACAGGGACCTAAAGCCGGAGAACATCCTCTGCGAACACCCCAACCAGGTGAGGCTCTGGGCAGGGTGCCCCTGGGAGCGCTCTCCCAGTGGAAGGAGAGGCAGACCCTTCCTACACCCTCCCGCTGACCCCCTCCAGGTCTCCCCCGTGAAGATCTGTGACTTTGACCTGGGCAGCGGCATCAAACTCAACGGGGACTGCTCCCCGATCTCCACCCCGGAGCTGCTCACCCCGGTGAGAGCCGCCGCCTGGCCTGGCTGCGGGGCGGGAGCGGCCGCGCTCCCCTGTCTGCGCTTGCGTAACCTGCAGGGGCCCGGCTCCGGCTCAGGGCTTCCGCTTAGCAACAGCCCCTGATTGGCCAGACAGGGTGGGGCTGTGGGTGGGGCTGTGGGCGGGGCGAGGCAGGTTCTGGGCACCTGCTGATTGGGCGGGGCAGGCGCAGGTGCCGCCCCGCTGATGTGCTCCCGCCCCGCCCGCCCGCAGTGCGGCTCCGCGGAGTACATGGCGCCCGAGGTGGTGGAGGCGTTCAGTGAGGAGGCCAGCATCTACGACAAGCGCTGCGACCTGTGGAGCCTGGGCGTCATCCTGTACATCCTGCTCAGCGGCTACCCTCCCTTCGTGGGCCACTGTGGCAGCGACTGCGGCTGGGACCGCGGGGAGGCCTGCCCAGCCTGCCAGGTGCGTCCCTGCCCTGGGCGCCAGCCCTGTGTGTGTGGCGGGGTAATGCCAGGCTCCTTCTCCATGGGAGGAGACAGGCTCAGCTTGCTGAAGGGTGGCACAGGCCCTGTACTGAAAGGCTCAGCATGCACGGGCGCCGTGTCTCTGGGCCAGGCCCCCTAACTTTGCTCTCTGTAAAGCAAGCCACACCTGGGACGTCTGTCCCGTTTCCAGCCCTGCGCCCACCCTGAAGTCCAGGTGCCCGCCCCTCAGCCTTGTGATGGCTAGGTTAGGGCTGGCAGTGGAGTCCGGGGCCCCGATGGAGTGTCTGCGCGCTGTGTGACCCCCCCTCCCCATACCTCTCTGGGAACCCATGGCGTTGCCATCGGCACGCTGCGTGACCCCCGTACCTCTCCCCAGAACATGCTGTTTGAGAGTATCCAGGAGGGCAAGTACGAGTTCCCCGACAAAGACTGGGCTCACATCTCCCTCGCCGCCAAAGACCTCATCTCCAAGCTGCTGGTCCGCGACGCCAAGCAGAGGCTGAGCGCTGCCCAAGTCCTGCAGCACCCCTGGGTGCAGGGGGTGAGCCCGGGGTGCCCCTTCTCCTGAGTGCTAGCCCCCTGATGGCTGTGGGTATCTCCCAGAAACCCAGAGGGCCCCATGTGGACCCCTGGAGGTGCAGAGCCTGGGGCCGGGTCACTCGTGTCCCCTGGGAGGAGGCCAGGGAGGAGCTCACAGGGTCTCAGAGTCCTGGCTGGCTGCTGAGCAGCATGGGGCAGCCCTGGCTGCCAGGCTCAGGCTGGGTCCTGGTCGCACTCCCACCGCTGCTGGGCCTCTAGTCCAGGAAGGGCCGGGCGCGTCTCCAGGCCAGCAGTCATGGGTGCCAAGCTGCTACCTGGGGGGGGGGGCTGAAGACACTGGGCACTGCCTTCCCAAATAGATGCTGAGGTCCCTCAGATTCTTATAGCAAGGGGCAGCCCCGAGCCCTTTCCAGCAGCACCCAGAGGCCTGCGAGCCAGGGGTGGGTTTGGCCAGGAACCTGTAAGAGGGGTGTTCGTTGGGGCCACGGTGCCCCCCCACTTGGTTCCTGTGACACCGCCGTGCCCCTAGTCTGGCTGAGGGCTGTGGGTTTCCCAGGCAGGTGCGTTGAGGGGGTCTGCTGCTCTGGCACCCAGCTCAGGTGAGGTCCAGATGATGGAGGGTGGGCTTGGGGCACCCCTTGGCCAGACCCCATCAGTGCAGGCGGCATGAGGGCCAGCGTCCCTTGGCTGCGCTGGGCGCGCTGGGCCTGGTCTTCAGCTCCCAAATCTGTCTTGTTACAGTGCGCCCCAGAGAACACCCTGCCCACACCCATGGTCCTGCAGAGGTGAGTCCTGGGAAGCTCGGGGGTGGGGTGGGGTGTTTAAATGCCCGTGGGGGTGGCAGATGCTAACAATCCCAGCATTAAGGAGGCTGAGACCGGAGGGTCGTGGGTCGTAGCTCGGGGGTTGAATGACTCTGGGTTCCATCCCCAGACCTGCAAAAAAAAAAAAAAAAATTACAAAGAATAAAAATAGTAGGGCTGGCAGTGCCGCTTGGAGGTAGAATGCCCCTGGTACTGGAAAAAAAAAAAAAAAACCAGGGCTGGAGGTGTAGCTTAGAGATAGAATGCCCTATGTTCAATCTCCAGTACCAGAAAGAGGGGTGCAGAAAATCCTCTGTGCATAGAGAAGACACATCTGGGTGCTTGGATGACCTTGTGCCAGGCGACCCCAGTGAAGTCACAGCTGGGGTCCTGGGACCCAGAGGGTCGCAGGCTGGGGAGGCGTCGCAGTTCCCGGGTGTCCTGGTGGTTACTGCCTGTCCCGTCCCCAGGAATAGCTGTGCCAAAGACCTTACGTCCTTCGCGGCCGAGGCCATCGCCATGAACCGGCAGCTGGCCCAGCGGGAGGAGGACGCGGCCGAGGAGGCGGCCGCGGGCCAGGGCCAGCCCGTGGTCATCCGAGCTACCTCACGCTGTCTACAGCTGTCCCCGCCCTCGGAGTCCAAGCTAGCCCAGCGGCGGCAGAGGGCCAGCCTGTCCGCCGCGCCCGTGGTCCTCGTGGGGGACCACGCGTGACGGCCTCCGGCCCCTCTGTACATAGGCCGCCCCTCCCCCACCAGATCCAAGAGGTTTTTAAGCTACGGCCCCCAGGACCAGGGCCCCCCTCCCCCCAGCTGCATTCCCAGGGTCTCAGCGGCCCGGGAGGGGTTTTTATAGGTTTTTGCTGTTGGTTTTGCCCCTTTCTTCCCCCAGCCCCCTCCCTGTCTTTGTTTTTGTGTTTGTTGTTTTATTGTTCGAGTAATGGTGTTAAAAGCAAAGCAAGTGCCCTGGAGGGAGCGGACGGCAGCGGCCTGCAGCCCTCCTGCCCGCTGCCCAAGATGCTCACCTGTACTGTGAAGGTCCCGTGCCGCCCCCACCGCCCGCTTCCAGCCAGCTCGCTGTCTTCCAGCCTGGGGGTGCACAGGATGCCGGCTCCATACCCCCTCCCCAGCCCTCAGTGTTTGCAGGGATGGCCCCCCTCCATCACCGAAGCCCCTTCATCTCGCACCCCCAGAAGGCCCTAGGAGCTCTAGAAGGAGGGCGGGTGCAGGCAGGAGGACTGCAGCCCATCCGGCCGGGCCTCACCTGCCCTGACCCCTGGGCCCCTGAGGCTGACAATCAGGGCTTCCTCAGAGGTGGACTTGGCCTGCAGCTGACTCGGGGCCCCTTCCCCAGGGACTGCAGCTGGAGCCCGTCCAGCTGGCCCCACCATGAAGGGGGAGCGTGGGCCAGGCGCCATCAGCCGACACCAGGTTTGAGCACGCCCCGCCCCGCCCCACTGCACCCCTGGGCCTGGCCTTTGGCAGCTCTCGGCCCTTTCCCAGTCCCCAGAGCCAGGGCCTGACCCCAGGCACCCCGAATCCCCCCTCCTGCCCCAAAGGGCTGCAATTTGTGTGTGCCCACCTTCAGGAAAACAGCCGCGGTTGTCTCTCCCTGAGGCACCTGGGAGCGGCCAGTGGGTCTGCTGGGTGCCCCTCCTGCCCCCGAGCTCTGACTCAGCACCTGGTCACCCACAGGGGCCGGGGTCACGGCCGCCGGTCCCGGTCCTCGGGGTTAACTACTATGCAATATCCGAGTTCCCATTTTCTACACGCACTTGTGGCCCTGCTGGCCGGGGGTGGTGGGGCCACGCCGCTCTGCCGCCCAGACCCGGCCCGGCCTGCTCAGGGCTCTGGGGCAGGGACAGGCAGCCCCCAGCCTCAGATCCATGGTCAGGATTGTACCTTGTGTTTAGTTGGTAGTTTTTTTTTGTTTTTTTTTTTTTAAGAACCATCATTTGACCTGCTTTTCTGTTTGTGAAGAATACTTGAATGTTGGAGGGGCTTGCGGGCGGGGGCGTGCACACTGCCCAGCCCCTTCTGCCCCCTCTCAGTCTCGTCCAATTGTCACAGTCTGGTGGCTGGCGGGGGCCACCTGCCCTCCCCAGTGCCATGCCCACCTGTGTCTGTGGACCGGCCTTTCCAAAGACCCCGGGAAGGTGAGGGGGCTGCGGGCCCCGCCCCCGGGCCTCGCCCATGGGTGATGCCCAGATTCGCACCTGGTGGGTTCTCTGCCTTTTTGTATAAAACAAAATGGACCTTCACCAGCTGCAGCTGCAGGGGCCGTGGCCACCTTGCTCCAGAAGGCTGGACCACTGAGCAGCTTTCATCCCCGGGAGGCAGAGGTGGGACGTCACCTCCCCATCGCCTCCAGGTGCGGTTGGTGGACTGGTCAGAACCATTACTGTGAATAGTGTCGGGAGGGTGGCGGAGGGCCGGCCGCTGACCGTGTGTAAAGAAGATACACAAAGAGAAAAAAATGAAAAAATTTAAGAAGTGGGGCGAAGACATCCAAGCACTTTACTCCGTTGTACCAGGTGAACTGACTGAGCTAGAAAGTTTTCCTTTACACCAACTGTCAATGCCAGAATTTTGTATTCTGTTTTGTAAGGATTTAATAAAAATCATTAAAAAAAAAAAACAGCCCTGCGCACCCGGGTCCCCCACAGGGCACCTTCAAGCCTGCTAGAGCAAAGCCATGCTCCTGCTCCCGGCGCAGGCGCGAGTCTGCGACCTGGGGTGCTTGTGGCGTGCGGAGGGGTGTGGTACTGAGGATTGAACCGGGGGCATTCCTCCTGATTTTATTTTTTTGGAAACTGGGTCTCACACTTAAGTTGTAGAGGGTCTCACTAAGTTGTCGAGGCTGGTTTCAAACCCGCGATCCTCCTGTCTCAGCCTCCCAAGGGCTGGGATTACAAGGTGCGCCACCACACCCAGCAGCATTCCACTTCTGAGTCCTCAGTCCTCTTTTTTGGCCTAAAGCAGGGTTATTCAAGCTAGGTTGCTGAGAGTTTCACTCCATCACTAAGGCTGTCTTGAACCTGAGAGCTAGCCGGGTGTGGTGGTGCACACCTGCAGTCCCAGTACTGCAGAGCCTGAGACAGGAGGAACCCGAGACGGGAGCATCGCAGGTTCGAGGACAACCTCATCAAGTAGTGAGACTCTCATCAATCTAACAAGACCCTGTTTCCAAAAGTAAGTAAATCAATCAGCCTGGGATGTAGCTCAAAGGCAGAATGCCCCTGGGTTCAATCCCCAGTACAACAAAGAAAAAAAAAGCAACAACCTGATATCTCCCTGTCAGAACCTCCCAGGTTGCGGGGCGTGGTGGCGCACGCTTGTCATCCCCGCACTTGGGAGGCGGAGACAGGAGGATCGCGCTGGTTTGGAGCCAGCCTCGCTGGTTTAAGAGACCCTGTTTCCAAATAAAAATATAAAAATAGGTCTGGGAGTGTAGCCCAGACATAGAAGGGCTTCCAGGAACCCCAGTACCACCAAAAAAAAAAAAAAAAAAAAAAAAACCCTGCAGGTACTGGGAGTACAAGGGAGTGCCGCCCACCCAGCTATCTGCGTCCTCTCGGGCAAATCGGGCGACACTGCAGCACTCAGGGCTGGGCTGTCACCAGGAGATGACTAGAGAGACCTCGTGTGGCTTGAGCTTCCTTCCAACATGGCAGCTGGGAACATTTGCCTGCTGACCTGCCTCACAGCCGGGGCGCTGTGCCCTGCAGAAGACACACCCAGAGCCAGAGATGGCCGTACATGCCTGTAACTCTAATGCTTCAGAGGCTGAAACAGGAGGATCACAGGTTCGGAGCCAGCTCTAACAATTTAGGCCATCTGCAGCTTACTGAGACCTTATCTTATTTCTAAATTAAAGAATGAAAGAGATCTGGAGGTTTAGCTCGGAGTTAGAATGCCCCTGGGTTTCATTCTAGTACTACCAAAAGAAAAAAAAAAAAAAAAAAAGCCAGGGCCCTCATGTGGGTCCATCCACTCAGCCACGGTTGAGTTTCTTCTTGGCCATGGGCTGGCTGCAGATTCTGGAGGAAGAAGCAGGAGGGAGGCCGGGAGCTCCAGGGTTAAAATCCGCAGCCTGGCTGGAAGAACAGGTCGGTTCAGACCACCGCCCTTCCCTTAGCTGATCCTTGCGGACTCCATTGAGAGTCACAGGCGTGGTCGCAGCAGGTAGCTCCCTGCGGAACCAGGCTCCGCAAGACCAGAGTCACCACTCTGGAGCCTGGAGGGGTGTGGCCTGGGGGTCTGGGGCGTGGCCTGTGTCTGGGGAGGGGCTTGAACTCCAGAGGGGCGAGGACTGGCGTATGGAGGGCGTGGTCTCTGGGGCGTGGCCTGTGTTTGGGCGCGGCTGTGTGGGGCGGGGCTGGGGAGGATGCCCTGGCCTTGACCTCAGTTGCACCTAACCTCTGGGGTGAGAGGGAGCAGAGCCTGGGGGGACAGGGGCACGTTGGGAAGGCTGGAGCCGAAGGAATCCCTGCAGGTGGCTGTCACCATAGTCATGGTACAGGGATTGAACCCGGGGTGCTGTACCACTGCGCTGCACTCCCAGTCGTTTTTATTTTATCTCTTTACATACATACACACACACACACACACACACACACACACACACACACACACATATATATATATATTTTTTTTTTTTTTTCGGGTCTAGGGATGGAACCCAAGGGCATTTGACCTCCGAGCTACACCCCCTGCCCTATTTTGTATTCTTTATTTTATTTTATTTATCTTCTTTTTTTTTTTTTTTTTTTTGGTGGTACTGGGGATGGAACCCTTCTACCTCCGGGTTACACTCCCAGACCTATTTTATATTTTATTTGGAAACAGGGTCTCTTAAGCCAGCGAGGTTGGCTTCGAGCCTGCGCGATCCTCCTGTCTCAGCCTCCTGAATGCTGGGATTACAAACGTGAAACCACCACCATGCCCGATTTAGTTTTTTATTTTTGAAACTGGGTCTCGCTGAGGCTGGCCTTAAACCTGAAGTCCTCCCTCCCCCCAGTACTGGGATTACAGGCGGGCGCCACCGCACCCAGCTGATAACAGCTTTATTG
This sequence comes from Muscardinus avellanarius, assembly GCF_963383645.1. NCBI lineage: Eukaryota > Metazoa > Chordata > Mammalia > Rodentia > Gliridae > Muscardinus > Muscardinus avellanarius. The sequence goes on along the minus strand of NC_137802.1, from coordinate 2,794,346 downwards.
AGATAACAATCACATACCATACTTTACCCATTAAAGTGTGCACTTCGCTGAGTTTTAGTACATTCACAGGGCCATGCAACCGCCACGTCTATCTATCGTCATTCCATGACCCCAAAAGGAAGCCCAGACCCTGTGAGCTGTCACCCAGACCCCTCAGCAGCCCCTGACATCCTGAAGCCCACTCCTGTCTCTGGACAAGTCCTATCAATAGAGTTAGTTGCACGCTGTCTTTTGTGGCTGATTTCTTTCACTTTGTTTAATAATACAATCACTAAAAAAAAAAAAAAGTTTTAGAAATATACCGACTAAGCCAGGTGTGGTGTGGCGTGGTGGCGCACACCCGTCATCCCAATACTTGGGAGGCTGAGACAGGAGGATCGCACAGGTTCCCGGCCAGCCTCAGCTACTTAGTGAGGCTCTCAGCAACTTAGTGAGACCCTGTTTCCAAATAAAATATAAAATGGGTCTGGGAGTATAGCCGGGAGGTAGAAAGCTTCTGGGTTCCACCCCACCACCACCACAAAAAAAAAAAAAAAAAAAAACAAAATAGGTCTGGGAGTGTAGCCTGAAGGTAGAAAGCCTCTGGGTTCCATCCCCAGCACCACACCCAAAAATAAACAAACAAATAAATAAATAAATAAATAAATATAAAAACAAAGAATAAAAAATAAGGCTAGAGGTATAGCTTGGAGGTAGAATGCCTCTGGGTTCAATCCCCAGTTCCACAAAAAGAAAGTAGAAAGAAAAGGAAAGAAAGAAAGAAAGAAAGAAAGAAAGAAAGAAAGAAAGAAAGAAAATAAAGCTGGGTGTGGTGCACGCTTGTAATCCCCGAATTCAGGAGATTGAGACAGGAGGATCGCGGTTTATGGCCAGCCTCAGCTACTTACTTAGGCCCTCCACAATTCACTGAGACCTGGTTTCAAAATAAAGAATAAAAAATAGGGCTGGGGTTGTCGCTTGGAGGTAAAAAGCCCTTGGGTTTCATTCCCAGTACCGCAAAAAAAATAAAATAAAATAAAATAAAATGAGCTGGAGGTGTAACTTGGAGGTATAATGCCCCTGGGTTTCATTTCCAACACTTAAAAAAAAAAAAAGCAAGCAAGATGGGTGTGTGTATTTTTGTATCACTTTGACCCTCCCTATGATGGATATGTACAACACACCAAGAAAAGAATAAACAATTTTGTGTGTGTGTGGGTCTGGGGATGGAACCCAGGGGCATGCGACCTCCGAGCTACACCCCCTGCCTATTTTTATTCTTTTAGTTTGAAACAGGGCCTCACTGAGTTGCAGAGGGTCTCACTAAGTAGCTGAGGCTGTCTGCAAACCGCGATCCTCCGGGTCCCTGCCTCCCAAATGCTGGGATTACAAGCGTGCGCCACCACGCCCCGCTCCCAGCCCTATTTATTCTTTGTTTTGAAACCGTCTCACCGAGTTGCAGAGCACCTCACTAAGTAGCTGAGACCCTGCAAGGGCCTCAGTCTTCCTGTCTCAGCCTCACAAGTACTGGGATTCCAAGCGTGCACCACCACGCCCGGCTCTATTTTTTTATTATTTATTTTGAAACAGGATCTCACTGATTTGCAAAGGGCTTCACTCAGTAGTAGCTGAGGTCGGCTGCCAACCGCGATCCTCCTATCTCAGCCTCCAGAAGGCTGGGAGGACCAGCTTGAGCCACTGTCTTTTCAAAACCCTGCCCAGATTGCAGACACCACTAGCTGTGACGGCCATGTGACCATGCGGCCCGCGGGCTCCAGGGACATGCAGGCGGCCTTTCCCGGAGGTGGAGACTGGCCAGGCACCCCGCGGGGGGAGGGTGGCCGGGTCACGAGGCCCCGACAGGCTCCGGTTCTTCCAGCTCTAGGATTTTCCTGCCACCGCCTGCCTGGGAAGGCCAGCCTTGGAGGAGGGCGGGCTCCAACACACAGGCTGAGAGAAAACCACAAAAATAAAATCTGGAGCAAAGGCTCAGGGGACATGCTGTTCCTGGCAGGCGGCAGGGGGCAGGGAGCGGTCAGCAGCATGGCCTGGCAGGGGTGGGCAGGGCCTGGCATGTGGACCCTGCGCCTACGCCCCCTGCACAGACGCAGTCACACGCATGCACGCATGTGTGTACTGGGAGCTGGGCTAGGCAAGGGATGGGCGGGCGAGCAGGCCAGGGGGGTTCTGGGGGTGCCTGGGGGATGGGAGCTGGTCTTCATTCATTAATTCACTATTCATTCATTCCAACAGCTCTAGAGCCCCCGGCAAGGTGGCGCACACTTGTCATCCCAGTGCCCCGGAGGCTGAGACTGGAGGATCTGGGTTTGGGGTTAGCCTCAGGTACTTGGTTGAGGCCCTCTGCAACTCAGTGAGACTGTCAAAATAAAGAGTTAAAAAAAATATATGAGCCGGGCGTGGTGGCGCACGCTTGTAATCCCAGCATTCGGGAGGCTGAGACCGGAGGATCGCGGTTCGCGGACAGCCTCAGCTACTTAGTGAGGCCTTCTGCAACTCAGTGAGACCCGGTTTCAAAATAAGGATAAAAAAATAGGGTAGGGGGTGTAGCTCGGAGGTCAAATGCCCCTGGGTTCCATCCCAGACCCGCAAAAAAAAAAAAAAAAAAAAAAAAAAATGCCCCTGGGTTCCATCACCAGTACCGCAAAATAAATAAATAAATAAATAAATAAATAAATAAACAAATAAATAAATAAAAGCAAGCCCGGCGTGGTGGCGCAGGCTTGTAATCCCTGCGCTTGGGAGGCTGAGACAGGAGGATCGCGCAGGTTCGAAGCCAGCCTCAGCTGGTTTAAGAGACGCTGTTTCCAAATAAAATATAAAATAGGTCTGAGTGTGTAGCCCAGAGGTAGAAGGTCCCCGGGCTCCATCCCCAGTACCACCAAAAAATAAATAAAGAAATAAAGGATAAAAAGTCTGGCTGGGGGTGTAAGTCCAAAGTAGAAGCCCCTGGGTTCAATCCCCAGTGGGCTAAAAACAAAACAAAACAAAACACCAGGGCGCAGCTTTGTCAAGGGCGCCCTCTAGAGGCTTGGCTGTGCAGGTGGGTTGAGCTTGGTTACCTGAGCGGGAGCCAGAAACTTAAAAAAACCCTCAAAAAATGTGGGCGGGGATTGTAGTTCCAGTACTTGGGACACTGAGACAGGAGGATGGCGGACTCAAGACCCAAGACAGTCTCAGATGTTTAACAATCCTTTCAGTAACCTAGGGAGACCCTGTTTCAAAACAAAACAAAACAAAATGCCTGGGTGTGGTGGCGCACACATGTAATCCCAGCGTTTGGGAGGCTGAGACAGGAGGATCGCACAGGTTCGAGGCCAGCCTCAGCCACTTAGTGAGGCTCTCAGCAACTTAGTGAGACCCTGTTTCCAAATAAATTATGAAATAGGTCTGGGAGTTTGGCCCCGGTGTAGAAAGCCCCTGGGTTACACCTGCAGTACCACACACACACACGTACACACACACAGGGCAGGGGGTATAGCTTGGCAGTCTAATGTACCTGGGTTCCATCACCAGACCTGCAAAAAAATAAAAATAAATAAAAATAATAAAATAAAATAAAAAGTAAAAAGGGCTGCTGGCTGCTTGGCATGGTGATGCATGCCTGTAAGTCCAGTACTTGGGAGGCTGAGTTAGTTGGAATGCAGGTTTGGGGCCAGCCTCAGCTACTTGTGAGGCCCTCTGCAACTTAGACCTTGTTTCCAAATAAAAATAAAACAGGGCTAGGAGTATAGCTTGGAGGTAGAAGGCCCCTGGGTTCTACCTCTAGTACTACAAAAACAAAACAAAAATAAAATAAAAGGCTGGGGGTGCAACTCAGAGGCAGAATGTCCTTGCGTTGAATCCTTAGTTCCATAAAAAAAGAAACTCCACTCTGGCAACTGTTTATATAAATAGCCACACAGTGCCAGTCATTGTTAGAAGGGTAGTGAGACCGAAGTCATTAACGGGACGCGGCCAGCTGTAGAAGTTATGTGCATTTGGCCCAGAGTAACAGAAAACCTGACTCAACTTGCTTAACATAGCTGGGAGATTATTAGGGCTCTGTAAAAAACAAACAAACAAACAAACAAACAAACCCTATGCTAGAGTAGCCTGCAGGCCGGGATCGATCAAGGTAGTTCAGCCGGGTCATTTCAGGCCCAGGTTCCTTCTACCCTTGGGGTCAGGCCGCCTACTCACTTGATTTGTCCAACAAACCTGTTTTTTTTTTTAGGAACCCCAGTACCACAAAAAATATTAGCCGCTTGGAGGTGCCTGCTTGTAACCCCAGTACTTGGGGGGCTGAGACAGAAAGATCACAGGTAAGCAGCAGGCAGAGATGACCCCATGGTTCCATGCAGGGGGTCCCAGGCAGAGGGTCCCGGGTTGACCTTCCCTGCAGGCATGCTAATTGGGTTTGCGATTAAGGAGGGTATGGGGCCCAGGGCCCGGGATTTATTTGTTTATTTACTTAGTACTTCTTGTGGTTCTGGGGACCGAACACAGGGGCATTCTACCTCTGACACCCCCAACCCGATTTTTTATCCATTTATATTTTATTTTATTTTTTGTTGTACTGGGGATGGAACCCAGGGACATTCTACATCCGAGCTACACCCCCAGCCCTACTTTTTTTTTTTTAATATATTGAAAAAGGGTCTCACTGAGTTGCGGAGGGCCTCACTCAGTAGCTGAGCATTGAGTACCTGACATCCTCCTCTCTCGGCCTCCCAAATGCTGGGATTACAGCGTGCGCCACGCCCGGCAGGGACTGGGTTTCTGGCAAAGGCCTGGAGCGGGGGTCTAGCATCTGGCTTCTGGGGGCTGGGCAGCTCAGAGCCAGTTCGGAACTGCGGCCCAAGGGTGGGCTCCGGGTCCGCAGCCCGGGGTTCGGACCTCAGAGTCCAGGACCGGAGCGTGTCCCAGGCCTCGGGTGCGGCGGCCCCTGGGGTCCCCGGCGTGGACCCCAGGCTCGGGGCGCCCGGAGCTCCTCGGTCCCGGAGCCCAGCTCGGTGACGTCACGGCCGGCGCTGAGTCAGGGGCAGGGGCTCCAGCCCCCTCGGGGTTCCCCGCCGACCCCGCAGCCGCCCTCTTTCTCGGTCCCCTCGGGCTCGCCAGCTCCCCACCGCTCTCCTCTCCCCTCCTTCCCCCGCCCGCCTCCTTTCCGCTACTCCTCCAAAAATCCCACTATCGCTCCCTCCCCCACCCTTCTTGTCCCCGCCCCTCCCTCGCCCCGCCCCCGCCCCCGGTCAGCCCTCCCCCGCCCCTCCCCCGCCCCTCCCCTCCGCCCTCCTCCTCACTCCTTCCCCCCCCTCCGCTAGCCCTCCTCCCCCTCCTCGTCCCTCCTCCCCGCCCCTCTCCCTCGCCCCTCCCTCCGCTCCTCCTCCAGCCCCTCCCTCGCTCCTCCCCTCCCCTCCCTCCTCCCCTCCCTTGGCCGCCGGTCTTCCCCCTCCCCCTTCCCAGCCCGCCCTCCTCCTCCCTCGCCCCGCCCCTTCTCCTCCCTCCCTGGTTCCCCTCCTCCCTCCTCCCTCCTCCCTCCTCCTCTCCCCCTCCCCTCCCCCTTCCCTCCTCCCCTCCCCTCCCCTCCCCCCTCCCTCTGCCTCCCCTTCCTCTCCCTCCCGCTCCCCGCCCCCTCCCCGCCGCCCTCCTCCTCCAGCCCCGCCCCCCGCGGCCCCTCCCCCGCCCGCCCCTCCCCCGCGCCGCAGCGACAAGATGGCGGCGGGTGGCAGCGGCGGGCGCGCGTCGTGCCCGCCGGGGGTCGGCCCGGGCGCGGGGGGCGGCCCCGGGCCCAGCGCCAACGCCGCGGCCCCGGCCCCCGGCAACGCCGCCGCCGCCGCCGCCGCCGCCCCCGGGCCGCCCCCGCCGCCGCCGCCGCCGCCGCCGCCGCCGCCGCCGGGCCCCGGGGCGGACGCGCAGGCCGCGGGCGAGCGCGAGGAGGCGGCGGGGGCCGCGCTGCTGCGCGAGCCGGTGTACAACTGGCAGGCCACCAAGCCCACCGTGCAGGAGCGCTTCGCCTTCCTCTTCAACAACGAGGTGCTGTGCGACGTGCACTTCCTGGTGGGCAAGGGGCTCAGCTCGCAGCGCATCCCCGCGCACAGGTGGGCGCCGCGACCCCGCCCGCGCCGCGCGAGCCCGGACCCGCGCCCCCCGCCGGGCCGCCCCCGGCACCCCGCCCCCGGCACCCCGCCCCCTGCACCCCCACCCCTGCACCCCGACCCCTGCACCCCACCCCTGCACCCCGACCCCCTGCACCCCGACCCCTGCACCCAGACCCCCTGCACCCCACCCACCCTGCACCCTGACCCCCCAACCCCGACCCCTGCACTCCGACCCCTGCACCCCCGCCCCCTGCACCCCGACCCCTGCACCCCCCCGACCCCCGCACCCCCACCCCTGCACCCCCACCCCCTGCACCCCCCCGACCCCCTGCACCCCCACCCCTGCACCCCCACCCCCTGCACCCCGACCCCTGCACCTCCCCGACCCCCTGCACCCCCACCCCTGCACCCCCACCCCCTGCACCCCGTCCCCCTGCACCCCGACCCATGCACCCCCACCCTTGCACCCCCCCGACCCCCTGCACCCCCACCCCTGCACCCCCACCCCCTGCACCCCGACCCCTGCACCCCCCCCCCCCGGCCCCCTGCACCCCCACCCCTGCACCCCCACCCTTGCACCCCCGACCCCCTGCACCCCCACCCCTGCACCCCCACCCCTGCACCCCCACCCTTGCACCCCCGACCCCCTGCACCCCCACCCCTGCACCCCCACCCCTGCACCCCCACCCCCTGCACCCCCACCCCTGCACCCCCACCCCTGCACCCCCACTCCCTGCACCCCGACCCTTGCACCCCCCGACCCCCTGCACCCCCTGACCCCCCACCCCTGCACCCCGACCCCTGCACCCAGACCCCCTGTACCCCGCCCACCCTGCACCCCGACCCCTGCACCCCCCGACCCCCTGCACCCCGACCCCTGCACCCCGACCCCCTCCACCCCGCCCGCCCTGCACCCCACCCCTGACCCCCTGCACCCCCACCCCCTGCACCCCGCCCGCCCCGACCCCTTGGATCCCGCCCTGCCGGTCCCGACCCCCCTGCACCACGCCTGCCCCGACCCCCTGCACCCCGACCCCCTGCACCGCCCGACGCGCCCCGACCCTTGCATTCCCTTCTGCACCTCCCACCCCTGGCCCGCGAGGTCTCCGCTGACCCCCATTGGCCCGCCGCGCACCGGGCCCCTGCACCCCCTCCCGATCTGCTGTACCTCAGGCCCCTGCACCCCCTCCCGGCCGCTGCTCCCCCACCCCTGCACCCCTCCCGCCCCGCAGTGCCCCAGACCCCTGCACTTCTTCCCCGGCCCAAGACTCCTACACCCCCAGGCCCTGCGCCAGAGCCCCGAGTTCTCTGTACCCCCAGGCCCTGCTTTAGAGCCCCCAAACCCCTATACCCTCTAGGCCCCGTGGCCAGACCCCCAAGACCCCTCTGTACTCCCCAGGCCCTGCGCCAGAGCGGGATCCTTGCATCCCCAGGCCCTGTGCTGGAGCCCCAGGTACCCTGCAGCCCTTTTCAGGGCCTGCATCCCTTCCCCAGGCCCTGCACCCCCAACCAGGCCCTGTGTCGAGCTCCCGGGAGGCCCTCCACCAGATCCCAGGAACTCTGGAGTCTCGCATGCACTCCTGGGCCATGCACCTGGATCTCTGGGACCCTTGCGTTTTCGCCCCGCCCCACACAGGAGCCCCGGTCCTCGGCACCCCTGACTCAGGCCCTGCATCGGGATCCTCTGGACTCCTGCATCCTCTCCCAGGACCTGCACCTGGAGCCCAGGGACCCCTGTACCTCCACCCCAGGCCTGCATCCATCTTTGGCCTGAACCTGGGTCCCATCTCATCTATACCCCTTGTTCCAGGTCACCTGTACCCAGAGCCCAGACAGGAATCCCTGCACCCTGGGGACCCCTCAGCCTTCAGTCTCCCCAGCTTCAGCTGGGTCTGTACCAAGAGTCCTGGGACTCCTGCATGACACAGATCCCCCACCATTGTCCCCTCATGACCAGGCACAGGCTCCGAGCCCACAATGTCTCCTTCCTCAGGCCTCGGTGACTCCATACCTCTAGAGATCCCCTACAGCCCAGACTTGACCTCAGGACCCCCCGGCCCTGCAGTTTCCATCAGAGACCCCTGCTTCCCATCGCATGCACCCCGGGACTCCCGGACCGCTGCCTCCCTCCGTCCATCCTGCCTGGGCCACCGCGCCCCTGCCTCACCAACGACACCCGAGCCCCCAACTCTGAACTCCCTCTCCCTCTGTACCTTCAGGTCAGCTTTCTGGTAAAGGGCAGGGTATCATGCCAGGGCCTGACCCCTGCTCGCCTTCCCAGGGTTTTTTTTGAGGGGCTGATGCCCCCTTCCCGCGCTGGTTGACCTTGGCACACGTACTTGGTTCTGTTTGAGGGTCGTTGGCTTGGTGGCAAAGTGGCAGTCTTAGAGCTGGGTGTGAGGACAACTCGACCCCCGGAAGGGAGGAGAGGAGGGGTCTCTGGCTGTTCAAGGCTTGAGGCTGTGCTGGTCCAGGGGAGCTGGGTAGGTGGGAGCCACTGCAAGGTCACAGCGGAGTGCTGGATTGGCTCTGAGTGTGGAATGGCGCGCCAGAGGGCTTTCAGCCCGCAGAAGTGCTGCGGGTGGCAGCCGCAGGAGGCCAAGGTGGCTGGTCCCTGTGTCTGGGTGGGGGAAGGAGGAAGGGGCGTGGGGACTGTGGCAGGGGGCTGCAGATTTCTGGTGTGAGGGTCACAATGGACGGGCCTGGAAAGGACAGATCTTAGCTTGGACTCGTGTCTTGACGGTGGGGTCAGGGAGTTCCGTCTTGAGGTGTCTGCGCTCGGTTTCTGTATCTGTGATTGGGGGTCATGCACGCTGCTTGAGCGCGTGGACTGACAAGGTGCCTGTGACTGGCCCAGAGCTCCTGCTGGACGGGCAGTCCACAGGGCAGAAGGCCAGGCTGTGCTGGGGTCGCCCCCTAGGCCCTCATTTCTGAGGGGACTCACTGTCAAGAATGGAGAGGAGCCGGGCATGGGCGCGCTTGTCATCCCAACACTCGGGAGGCTGAGACCGGAGGATCATGGTTCGTGGACAGCCTCAGCTACTTAGTGAGGCCCTCGGCAACTCAGTGAGACCCTGTTTCAGAATAAAGAATAAAAAAATAGGGCTGGGGGTGTAGCTCGAAGGTAGAATGCCCCTGGGTTCCATCCCCAGTACCAAATAAATAAATAAATAATAAAATAAAAAAGAAAGTGTGCACCTAGGGTTGGTGGGTCTGGGCTTCTCCCCCTCTCATTGTCTGTCTGTCTCTCTCTGTACTAAAGATTGAAACAGGCACCCTACCACTGAGTTATACCCCAGTCCTATTTGTGTGTGTGTGTGGTACTGGGGTTTCTGGAAACCCTTCTACCTCCGGGCTACACTTCCAGACCTATATTTTATATTTTTTTTATTTGGAAACAAGGTCTCCTAAAAGTCAGCGAGTCTGGCTTCGAACCTGCAGGATCCTGTCTGCCTCCCAAGCGGAGGGATTACAAGTGTGCGCCACCACGCCCGGCTATTTTTTTTTTTTTAATGTACTGGGGATTGAACCCAGGGGCATTCTACCTCTGAACTACAGTCCCAGGCCTATTTTATTTTTATTTGGAAATCAGGTTTCCCTAGCCTGATAAGTCTCACTCCTTGCTGAGGCTGTCCTTGAACCTGTGGTCCTCCTGACCAAATCTCCCTAGTTTGGGGATTGTAGGTGTGCGCCACCTGGCTTTGGGCTTCTTTTTGTGGGAAGATATTAAATCAATGATTCACTTTTCAACTTGTAATGTATTTTACTTAGGTTTCTCTTTCTTTGTAAGTTAGTTTTAGCAGTTTATATTTTTCTAGGAAATGGTTCATCTATGTTGTTTTCATTTATTGGTATAAAGTTGTTCATAATATTTACTTAATGTTTCAGCGGGAAGCCAGGCGTGGCGCACGCTTGTAATCCCCAGCGTTTGGGAGGCTGAGACCGGAGGATCGCGGTTCGCGGACAGCCTCAGCTACTTAGTGAGGCCCTTTGCAACTCAGTGAGACCCTGTTTCAAAATAAAGAATAAAAAATAAGCCAGGCATGGTGGCGCACACTTGTAATCCCTGTGCTTGGGAGGCGAAGACAGGAGGATGGCAGGTTGGAGGCTAGTCTCAGCAACTTAGTCTTTTTCAAAGCAAAAAATAAAAAGGGTTGGGGTTATATCTTTGAAGTAGAATGCCCCTGAGTCCAATCCCAAGACCAAGAAAAAAAAATTAATTTCCTTCCTTCCCTCCTTCCTCCCTTCCTTTCACGTTCCTGTGGATTAATCAGGTTTGCTCTACCACTGAGCTAAATACCACACCCCAAGCCCTTTTTATTTATTTTATTTTTATTTTTTTGTGGTACTGGGGATTGAACCCAGGGACATTTTTATCTCCAGTCTTTTTTGTTTTGAAACAAAGTCTGGCGAGGTTGCTGAGAATCTTTTATTTTATTTTATTTTATTTTTTGCAGCATTGGGGATGAAACGGAGGGGCATTCTACCTCTGAGCTACACCCAGCTCTATTTTTTATTCTTTATTTTGAAACAGGGTCTCACTGATTTGCAAAGGGCCTCGCTAAGAAGCTGAGGCTGTCTGCGAACCGCGATCCTCCTGTTTCAGCCTTCCGATTGCTGGGATGACGAGCGTGCGGCGCCACGCCTGGCTTGTGTCTGGTTTTTCTGAGCGCGATGTCCCGGAGGTGCGGCCACGCTGCAGGTGTCTGGGAGCCTCGCTCCTGACCTCAGTGATGCGAACATCACGTGCACAGCCATGAAGCCTTGTGTGGCTGGACACTCGTGGTGGGCACGCAGGGCGCCCTGGGACAGGGCTGGTTGCCGGGAGCTCAGGGTTGTCTGGAGGGAGGTGCAGGATGGAGCCCCCGCCCTGGGAGGAGCCTCCACGTAGACACAGTGGCGGGGCCGGTGCCCTGGCCGCCGGGTTGGCTGGCTCTGCCGTGGGCACCTCTTTGTACTTTGAGCTTTTGCGTGGATGGCAGAGGTTTCCCTGCGGGGGAGCTAGAGGCTTTTTTAAACTAGGAAGAAAAGATGCAGGCAGAGGTACTTTATTTCCGGAAGGCGCGTAGGAGTGAAGAGTGTGGGCCGGGGGAGCCAGCTGCGGTGACTCAGGGCTGGGATGCGTGGCCCTGGGGGTTGGGGGCGGGCAGGTGCCATGCTCCAGCGCTGACTGCAGCAAGGGGGCTTGGAACAACCGAGATGCGTCCCCTGGGCTCCGGAGGCCGGAGTTCGGGCCTGAGGTCCAGGTGTGAGGAGGCCGCGCTCCCTCCAAGGCTCCAGGAGGCCTCTCCTTCAGCTCCAGGGTCTCGGGCTCCAGCGTCCCTCGGCTTGTGGCCACATCACCCAGGCTCTGCCTCTGCCTTCGCGTGCCCTTGCTCTGTGGTTTTATTTTGATGCTGATTATTTTTTTTTTGCGGTACTGGGGATGGAACCCAGGGGCATTCTATCTCCGAGCTACGCCCCCAGCCCTATTTTTTATTCTTTGTTTTGAGACAGGGTTTCACTGAGTTGCAGAGGGCTAAGTAGGAGCTGAGGCTGGCCGCGAACCTGTGAGCCTCTGGTCGCAGTCTCCCAGATGCTGGGATGACAAGCGTGAGTCACCACGCCCTGCTGCTGCTGCTGCTGCTGCTGCTATTTTTGTCTTTTTGAAACCAGGGATCGAACCCAGAGCACCGCAAGTGCAAAGCAGGCACTTTGCAACTGAGCGACACCCCGGCCCTTCCTCCTCCTCCTCCTTCTCATTATTATTATTGTTGTTGTTATTATTATTATTATCATCATCATCATTTGGTACTGCATTCTACTTCCAAGCTATGCCCCAGTCCTTTTTCTTTTCTTCTTTCTTTTTTCTTTTCTTTTCTTTTTTTTTTTTGTAGTACTGGGGATTGAACCCAGGGGCATTGTACCTCCAAGCTATGCCCCCAGCCCTATCTTTTATTGTTTATTTTGAAACAGGGTCTCATTAAGTTGTGTAGGGCCTAAGTAGTAGCTGAGGCTGGCTGCGAACCTGCAATCCTCCTGTCTCAGCCTCCTGAGTGCTGGGATTATAAGTGTGCGCTACCATGCCCAGCTCTTTTTTTCATTTATTTATTTATGTATTTATTTTGCAGTACTGGGAGTTAAACCCAGGGGCATTCTACCTCCCAGCTACACACCAGCCCTGTTTTTAATTCTTTATTTTGACACAGGGTCTCACTGAGTTGCAGAGGGCCTCACTAGGTAGCTAAGGCTGGCCTCAAACCTGTGATCCTCCTGCCTCGGCCTCTCAAGTACTGGGATTACAAGCGTGTTCTTTTTTAATTCTGAAACCATCCCACGAGGTTGCTTAAGAGTCTAAGTTGTTGAGGCTGGTCTCTAACCTGGGATCCTCCTGTCCCAGCCTCCCAAGTGCAGGAATTGCAGGTGTGCTCCTCCATGCCCGGTTCTGGCTCCGCGTCTGAATTTCCCTACCACGTGGCCTTATCTTACCCAGCAGTGTCCGCAGAGACTCTGTTGACACGTGAGGTTCTCAGAGGTGGATGCTCTTGGGGTGCACCGTTGAACCCACTTTTCCCTTCCTGATCTGGCCTCTGTCTCCAAGCCCTGGGCTGGAAGGAAGGAGAAGAGGGTCTGCTGGACGGGGAGGCGGGCGGGTGGAGGGCAGAGCAGGAGAGAGGGCGGGACTCCCCCAGGGACCCTGGGTGGTGAATCCTGCAGAAGCGTCACGTTCCCAAGGGCCGCATAGCTGCAGGGGGAGTCCTCAAGCCATGACCCCAGCCCTGGCACCCCGTGCGTGCGGTGCACAGAGCAGGAGCTGTCCTCTGTAGCTTGGTCCCCGGGAATCTTTTCCCAGCCCCGCCCCAGCCAGGGTGTGGTACCCAGCAGCTGGTCTCTCCCAGCTTCCGGACACTCCCCCAAGCCTGCTCTTCCCCGCAGGGCTCTGGGAGGCACCTTGGAGGGAGTGCCAGCCCGGCTATGGCCCCATGCCTGTGTGTGGCCCCCTTTCCAGAAGCATCTGCCCAGCCATGTGCTCTGGACAGCTGGCATCTGCCCGGGCAGCTGAGGCCCCCAGTGAGGACGTCGGGACCGGGGCTCCTGGCAAAGCTAATGGGCATCCCCTCTCCTGCCCCAGGTTCGTGCTGGCCGTGGGCAGCGCCGTCTTCGATGCCATGTTCAACGGGGGGATGGCCACCACGTCCACCGAGATTGAGCTGCCCGACGTGGAACCGGCCGCCTTCCTGGCGCTGCTCAGGTAAGCTTTCGGATCCTTCTCTTGTGGGGGGCACGGCAGAGTGTGGGCGCTACGGAAGACAGAGCCTGGCCACAGCAGCTTCAGCTCCCATACCCTGAGAGCCCTTGAAAGTCCTAGAATACACATTAGGTTCAGGGTGGGCTCCGGAGACCTGCCGTGTGTGTGTGTGTGTGTGTGTGTGTGTGTGTGTGTGTGTGTGTGTGTGTCTGAGTAGAGATCGAACCCAGGGACATTCTACCTCTAAGCTACGCCTCCAGCCCTATTTTTTTTCTTTATTTGGAGACCTGATCTCTCTAAGTAGCAGGGGGCCTCACTAAGTAGTTGAGGCTGGCTTTGAACCTGTGGTCCTCTTGTCTCAGCCTCCCAAATATGGGATTATAAACTTGTGCCACCACGCCCAGTTTAGCCTTTTTTAGTTTTTATTTTGAAACGGCCTCACAAAGTTGCCCAGGTTGCCCTCAAACCTGCAATCTTCCTCTCAGCCTCCTAAATACTGAGATTACAGGAATGTACCTGTTTTTTTTTTTTTTTTTTTTTTTTTTTTTTGTTTGTTTTGTTTTGTTTTGTTTTGTTTGCAGTACTGGGGATGGAGCCCAGGGGCATTCTATCTCCCAGCTACACCTCTGCCCTATTTTTTATTCTTTATTCTGAAACAGGGTCTCACTAAGTTGCAGAGGGCCTAAGTAGCTGAGGCTGGCAGTGAACCAGGATCCTCCTGTCTCAGCCTCCTGAATGCTGGGATTACAAGGGTGAGCCCCCACACCTCTACTAGGAGTATACCTTTTATATAACTTGAAACATAATTTTCATAGCATAAGTCTGTCCTTAGCCAGGCGTGATGTGTGGCGGGTGCTTGTAATTCCAGTACTTGAGATGTTGAGACAGGAGGATTGCAGGTTCAAGGACAGCCTCAGCAAGTAGACCCTTCCATCCCCAGCAATGAAAAAAAGAGAAAGAAATCTAGAAGAGAAAAAGGGACTCACGCAAGAGCCTGCCTGGCCCCGGGAGGGAGGGGAGACTCGCCTCAAGGGGCAGCCCGCGCCAGAGTGCTGGCGACACCCGGTTCTGCAAGGATCCAGTGGGACCCCTTGGGTGGCGGCCCCCTCACCCCCACCCTGCACACCCCCTCAGGTTCCTCTACTCGGACGAGGTGCAGATCGGGCCCGAGACGGTCATGACCACGCTGTACACTGCCAAGAAGTACGCGGTGCCGGCGCTCGAGGCCCACTGCGTGGAGTTCCTCAAGAAGAACCTGCGGGCCGACAACGCCTTCATGCTGCTCACGCAGGTGGCTTGCGGGGCGGGGCCAGCCGTGGGTGGGCGGGGCCTGTGTCAGTGCCCGGGGCGGGGCCAGCCTGGGTGGGCGGGGCATGGATCAGTGCCTGGGGGGACTCAGGTGTAGTGCCGGAGGGTGGGGCTTGGGGGTGGGCGGGGTCAACGGTGAGCCGGGCCTCCCTGCGGGTGGGGCCGGGCTCAGGGCCTGGGGCTGGGGTATAAAACAGGGCGGGGCTGGGTGTGGGCGGGGCCAGATTCAGAGCCTGAGGGTGGGGCTGAAATGCAGTGCTGGAGGGCGGGGCTGAGGTGTGTTAGTACCTGGGGCGGGGCCCGGATGTGAGCTGAGCTAATGGTGGGCTGGGGGGGCAGTGGGTGTGGGTGGGGCCTTGGTGAGTGGGTGGGGCTAGTAGGGCAAGGGTGTATACTGGAGGGCGGGGCATGGATGTGGGCGAGGCAGGGTTGGGTGTAGTACTGGAGGTCTGGTGTTGGCATGGGCGGGGCCTGTGTTGCCGGGGCTGGGCGGAGTCAGTTTCTGTGGGGCGGGGCTAGTACAGCAAGATCTAGTGCTTGTGGGCGGGGCGTGTGTGGCGGCAGAGGTGTGATGGAGCGGGCGTGCTGTGGATGGGGCCGGGCTGAGTCAGTATTGTGAGTCTGCTGGTGGGGCGGGGCGGGGCGGGGCTTGTCTGTGGGCGGGGCACAGGGCTTGGTAGGGCTGTAGGCGCCAGGCTGGGTGTGCCGGAGGCGGGGCCTGCTGGGCGGGCACCAGGAGACTGGCAAGGGGCCAGGACCAGTGTAGCCAGCCAGCAGTGGGTCCTGACCTGAGGTCACATCTGGTGTCTGGTTCCTGGTGGGCTCTCCGCAGCCTGCTGATCAGCCAACCATGACTGGGCCTGCAGGACAGAGGGACTGCAGGACAGCGGGACTGGGCCGCTGCCCAGATGTGGGTTAACTGGCTCGTTGGCGCTGGGTCTTGGGCACGGGGCCTTGCTGTAGACAAGGCTTTGTGGAGAATGTTCCTTTCTCCCATGTGACGACAGGTGTGCTCAGTCTAGGGTTTTTGTGTGTGTGGTACTGGGGATGGAACCCACTGGGCTACACCCCCACCCCTAATTATTTTTATAATTTATTTGGAAACAGGGTCTCACTAAGTTGCCGAGAGCCTCACTCAGTAGCTGAGGCTGGCTTTGAACCTGTGCAATCCTCCTGTCTCAGCCTCCCCAGTGCGGGGATTCCAAGCGTGCGCCACCGCGCCCGGCAAAGTTGAGGTTTCATGGCAGTTCAGTCGGTGGTCTTTTAGTGACAAGTTTGTAGGGAGATGCTGGGGTCTTGGGGGCCTCAGCTGGGCTTTTTGGGGTCTGACAGGCTGAGCGGTGCTGATGAGGTGCAAACCAGGGTCAGGGTGACAGGTGGGCAGCTGGGTGGGAGCTGTGAGCAGGTCTAAGTGGCTTGTGCCCCAGGGTCTCTGACATCAGAGGGGCGACAGAGGAGGTGAGTGCTCCCAGGTCCCCGATGGGCAAGGCTGCTGGGACTTATTTATTTATTTTGCAGTACTAGGGATGGAACCCAGGGGCATTCTACCTCCTAGCTACACCCCCAGCCCTATTTTTTATTCTTTATTTAGAAACAGGGTCTGAGTTGCAGAGGGCCTCGCTAAGTAGCTGAGGCTGGCTGTGAATCGCGATCCTCCTGTCTCAGCCTCCCGAATGCTGGGATGACAAAGCGTGCGCCACCACGCCCAGCACTGTTTTGTTTTTGTGAAAGGGGTCTCCCCTTTTGTCACCAGGCTGGCCTCGAGCTCCTGGGCTCGGCCACCCTCCGCCTCGGCCTCCAAGTGGCCGGGGACCTCTGGGGTGTGCCACCAGCCCTGGCTGCAGCGGGGCTCAGTGGGCGCAGTCCTACAGCCGAATGCTGACGCCCTGCTGTCTCCTGCCAGGCGCGCCTGTTCGATGAGCCGCAGCTGGCCAGCCTGTGCCTGGAGAGCATCGACAAGAACACAGCGGATGCCATCACTGCGGAGGGCTTCACCGATATCGACCTGGGTGGGTGCTGGAGGCCGCCGGCGCTCCCGAGCCTCGGCTTCAGGGGCTGAGGTTGAGCCCGGCCCGCCTGGGTCTGGGCTGAGGGGCAGAGTTGAGCCTGGCCTGGGGTTCCCGAAGGAGACTGGGCGAGTGGAGATGCCGTCCCGCTGCAGCAGGAGCCCATCGGGAGGGCCTGGCTCAGGCCTCGGACGGTGCTCCATTCTGGGGTCGCCATGATCCCAACTGGTGGAGGCTGCCCAAGCCACTTTCTTTTATTTTTTGTTGGTACTGGAGTTTGAGCCCAGGGGTATTCTATCCCCAAATTCTCAAACGGTCTCACTAATTTGGTGAGATCCTCCTTCATGGCGGAGGCTGTTCTCGATTCTGCGATCCTTCTCTCTCAACATTTGCCTGGTCCTTTTTTTTTTCTTTCTTTCTCTTTGTTTTCTTTCTTTTTTTCTTTCTTTCTTTCTTTTTT
Organism: Muscardinus avellanarius; assembly: GCF_963383645.1. NCBI lineage: Eukaryota > Metazoa > Chordata > Mammalia > Rodentia > Gliridae > Muscardinus > Muscardinus avellanarius. Next base: position 2,777,267 of record NC_137802.1, on the reverse strand, counting down.
TTTTTTTTTTTTTTTTTTTGCGCATCTAGGATGGAACTCAGGGGCATTCGACCTCGGAGCTACACCCCCTGTTCTATTTTTTATTCTTTATTTTGAAACAGGGTCTCACTGAGTTGCAGAGGGCCTCACTAAGTAGCTGAGGCTGTCTGCTAACTGTGATCCTCCTGTCTCAGCCTCCCGAATGCTGGGATGACAAGCGTGCTCCACCACGCCCGGCTCCTGTTTTCTTCCTTTCTTTCTTTCCTTCTTTCTTTTTTATTTTTATTTTTTGGTGAGTCTAGGGATTGAACCCAGGGGTATTCTACTCCCAAGGTACATCCCCGCACTATAATTATAATAATTATTATTATCATCATTATTTGTGTCTGTGTGTGGTTCTGGGGATTGAACGCAGGGACATTCTTACTCTGAGCTATACCTCCACCCCCTATTTTATTTTTTTTTTATTATTTTTGCAGTGCTGGGGATGGAACCCAGGGGCATTCTACCTCTGAGCTATACCCCCGGCCCTATTTTATCTTTACTTAAAAACAGGTCCTCGCTAGGCTGAGGAGAGTCTCACTCCTTGCTGTCTTCGAACCTGTGGTCATCTTATCTCGGCCTCCTAAGTGGAGATATAGCTCAGAGGTAGAAGGCCCCTGGCTGCAACCTCCAGTTCTGCCAAAAAAGACTGATGGACAGGGCTGGGTGGGGATGGGTAAACACTTTACCTACCAGCCCAGCTCAACGCCTTCTCTGCTGCCTGCAGACACGCTGGTGGCCGTCCTGGAGCGCGACACGCTGGGCATCCGGGAGGTGCGGCTGTTCAACGCGGTGGTCCGCTGGTCGGAGGCGGAGTGCCAGCGGCAGCAGCTGCAGGTGACGCCCGAAAACAGGCGGAGGGTGCTGGGCAAGGCCCTGGGCCTCATCCGCTTCCCGCTCATGACCATCGAGGAATTCGCCGCAGGTAACGCAGCTGGGGGCGCCGGGCCCGAGGGCCCGCCTGGGGGGCAGCCCGGCCCCCAGTGACCCGCCCTTTGAGGCTCCCTCCCCGTGCTTGGCCGGGAGCCCGAAGCCGCTCCATGTGCCCATGGTGGTGGCGGTCCGTGTTCAATGTCGAAAACTTGAAAACACATACAGTGTAAAGGTCGGAGCGAAGGTTCTCAAGCGGTGCCCGCCTTCTGCACGCCCGCCCTGCCTCTGTCCTGGCGTGGAGCAGTCCCCCCAGCGTCCCTCAGCTGTGTTTTGGTGACACCAGCCCAGGAGATAAGGGTCTCCATTTCTTGGGCTCTGTCCTTTCTGCCGGCTAGGCCTCGGCGTCCATGTCTAGCCCATGTCTGGGTCCTGCACGGCGAGGCTTGCGGGGTGCCGGGGTGGGCCGCGCGCGAGGTCCCCGCTGTGTGTGATGGGTGGCCCCCACCGTACCTTCTGTGCTCGTGTGGACACGTACGTTTGAGAGCCGTGTGGCCCTGGCCGGTTGTAGATGGGGTCGTGTGTCGCAGCCGGGCCGCCTTGTGTCTCCCAGGTCCGCACTGACCTCCGCTCACCCCACAGGAAAAGGACAATAAATAACTTTTTAGTATAAGTATCTCCTGTGCACTATTTGGGACATACTTATCCTAAACGTTATTCCCCACTGATCAGAAACTCAGGTCTGACCCGGCATCTTACGTCTTATCTGGGGACTCGCCCCCCTGGTGGTGTGGAGGTGTTGGAGATTGGCGGGCTGTCTCGGGGGTCCGCTGTGGGGGTCTGTTCCCAACCCTAACCTGTGTCAGCAGTGCCTGCTGCCCGTGGGAGCCCCCTCACCCTGGGGGGGACACCACCCCACACCTCTCGGGGTCCTCGCCGGTGCTGGGCACGCCAGGCTCAGGGAGGCTGGCCGCCCTCCAGGGCAGTGGCGGGCTCTGCGCTGGCCCCACCTGTCCCCCTCGTCCTCCCGAGCTCAGGCCACATCTCTGTCCCCCGGGCCCTTGAAGCCCAGGGCTGAGCCTCCCCGTCCCGAGCCCGAGTCCTGCCCGAAGCCCTTGTCTGCATCCTGCAGGTGAGGAAACAGGCCCGGAGAGGGCAGCGGGTGCCGTCCACTCGGGTCGCCCCCAGTCTGGACCCAGTGCCGGGACGTGGGGTTGCTGCTCAAGGGGACAGGTGGTGCGCAGTTGTGGACGTGCGGGCTGGGCTGTGGGCACGGGAGGGGCAGACTCCGTGGGCACCGGTACCCGCCGCCTTCTGCCACATTGTGGTCCCCGAGGCCGCCCAGGTTGGAAGCCAGGGGTGGGGGTGGGCGTGACGTGTCTCCTCCAGGGTGTACCTGGCTGACCATGTGTCCTGGCCCGCGGGGTGCTGCTCCTGCCTGGAGACCCCCTCGAACTCAAAGCCAGGGCTGGGGGTCTCGGGGTGGGCTGTCCCCGTGACCCCTGCCTTGGGCGAGGCCTCAGAGTCTCCCTTCATGGTGGGGTGGCGTCGCTTACTTGCCATATGTTTGTGGAGGACCGCCTGTGGACCAGTAGCGGGGCAGTCTCCCAAATCCTCCAGGGCCTGCTGGCCCCCGGCCCCCCGGCTTCCCCAGAACCGCTGGCTCCAGGCCTCTGGGGCATCCATCCTGACCATGCTGTCCCCCGCTTGCCTCCACATCGGCCTGGAGCCACCCCGGCTTTCTGGAAGCTGGCTGCTGTGTCCCCACCTCACATCCAAACATCCAAACCACACCGAATCCTGATCTTCTCACCCGAGGGCTCACCCTGCCCTGGGGTCCTCACCTGCTGGGCCAGGACCCCTGGGAGTCCCACAAATTCCCTTGCATTTCCCTGCGGCCAGGACCCCGCAGCCAGGACCCCCGTCAGCTCCCCTCATGCTCAGAATGGAGCCCGGACTGAGGCAGGAGACCCCGGGCCTCTGTCCACGCGGCCCGACCTCGGACTGCCCAGCGGCAGAGCCACCAGCCTTGAGCCTTCCCAGCTCGTCGCCTCTGGGCACCGATGAGGAAGGGACATGGGTTCTGCTGGACAGAAGGGGCTGGGGACCGTGTAGAGCAAGTAGGGGGTCCCCTCGCCTCCCGCGAGCGAGGCCTCGTGCCTGGGCGATCCAGGGCAGGGACAGCCAGGCGGCTTACCGAGGCCCCTCGAGCCTTGGAGGGTGTCCCTGCGGAACGCCCACCTGACAGTACAGGACAGTAGGAAGTTCGAGCCGACGCCCCTCCAGATGCTGCTGACCAGATGCAGCTCACGCCCACGGCCCACAGCCTGGAGTTTTTCTCTCTGCTCTTTTTTTTTTTTTTTTTTTTTTTTTGCGGGTCTGGAGATGGAACCCAGGGCATTCAACCTCCGAGCTACACCCCCTGCCCTATTTTTTATTCTTTATTTTGAAACCGGGTCTCACTAAGTTGCAGAGGGCCTCGCTAAGTAGCTGAGGCTGTCCGCGAACCGTGATCCTCTGGTCTCAGCCTCCCAAATGCTGGGATTACAAGCGTGCGCCCCCACACCCGGCTTTATGCAGTTTTTTTTATTGTTTTGTTTGTTTGTTTTGCTGAACCAGCTCTGGGTTCGATTCCCAGTTGCTGCACACCAACCCTTATTTATCTGTTTGTTTGCTTATTTAGTGGTACTGAGGATTGAACCAAGGGGTGTTCTACCTCCAAGACACACACAATAACAGCCCTATTTTTTATTCTTTATTTTGAAATAGGGTCTCACTGAGTTGTAAAGGGCCTCATTAAGTAGCTGAGGCTGGCCGCGAACTGCAGTCCTCCTGTCTCAGCCTCCCAGATGCTGGTATTACAAGTGTGCGTGTGCCACCATGCCTGGCTCCCAGCCCTATTTTTATTTTGAAACAGGGTCTCACTACATTGCTGAGGGCCTCACTAAGTAGCAGAGGCTGGCCTCGAACCTGCGATCCTCCTGTCTCACCCTCGCAAGTACTGGGATTACAAAAATGCGCCACCACGCCCAGCTCCTTTTTAACTTTATTTTGAAATAGTTTCTAAGTTACTGATGGCTTAAGTTGCCCAGGCATGGCCTTAAGCCTGCCATCCTCCTGTCTCAGCCTCCCAAGTACTGGCATTACAGGAATGTCCCAGCCTGCTTGCCCTGCAGGCTAAAAACAAAACAAAACAAAAAAAGGTCCTCGACATTTCAGCCTTCTGGATTCTCCCGAGACTCTGGGCCCGTCCGGGTCGACAGGCGCGACTCTGTTGTCCCCAGAGGCTCCTGTGAGTGACCCTGTCGGGGCCAGTGGCCCTGTGCCTGGACAGGCAGGGTGTAGCCTCCACCCAGGGGGAACTGGGGTGGTCCTGGAGTGGGGTGAACTGAGGTGCCAGCGCAGCCAGACTCCACCAGGAAGCCAGCCATTCGCCAGGCGGCTCACACCCCGCTCCAGGCGCCAGGGCATCCCCCACCCCCATGATGGCGGGGGTCCCCCAGGAGGAGGCGACGGGGAGGTCCCTGCACTTGAGGTCGCCCGGGGCTCAGCCCAGCCCAGCAGCCCCTCTGCCCGCAGGCCCTGCGCAGTCGGGCATCCTGGTGGACCGCGAAGTGGTCAGCCTCTTCCTGCACTTCACGGTGAACCCCAAGCCCCGCGTGGAGTTCATCGACCGGCCCCGGTGCTGCCTGCGGGGGAAGGAGTGCAGCATCAACCGCTTCCAGCAGGTGGAGAGCCGCTGGGGCTACAGCGGCACCAGCGACCGCATCAGGTGGGGGCGGCGCGGGGCGGGCGGGGGCCTCCGTGGGGTCCTTCCTGGGTGTCACAGGGTCAGCCTCACCCCCCCATGTTGACGTGGTCAGCCTCTCTCCTCCCCTTCCACAGGTTCTCGGTCAACAAGCGCATCTTCGTGGTGGGCTTTGGGCTCTATGGATCCATCCACGGGCCCACGGACTACCAAGTGAACATCCAGGTGCCCGGCCAGCCCCACCCAGGCCCGAGCTCTGCCGGGCCACGCCCCCAGGCAGACAGAAGGCCCCGCCTCAGGCCACGCCCACGCAGAGGCCCCCCAGGGCCGTGCCCCTCCAGGCCACGCCCCAGGACCAAGCTCGGAGGGCCCTGCCTCAGGCCACGCCCATGCAGTCCCCCCCGCTGGGCAGGGCCCTTTCCAGGCCACGCCCCCAGATTAGGCCCCCCAGGGGTCCTGCCTCAGGCCACGCCCATAGCGAAGCTCCACCGGCCACGCCCCCAGGTCAGGCCTGCGGGACCCCTGCCTAGGATCACGCCTGCCTCAGGGCCACGCCCACCCGGGCTCTGCCCGAGCCACGCCCCTGCATGGCCCGCCTCCCGGCCCAGGCCACGCCCCGAGGGCGGCCACGCCCACTTCTGGCCTGGGGCGGTCCTGGGCGCCGCCTTGCCCCGCTGAGCCGCCCCCCGCCCCACAGATCATCCACACGGACAGCAACACGGTCCTGGGCCAGAACGACACGGGCTTCAGCTGCGACGGCTCGGCCAGCACCTTCCGCGTCATGTTCAAGGAGCCGGTGGAGGTGCTGCCCAACGTCAACTACACGGCCTGCGCCACGCTCAAGGTGCGTCGGGGCGGGGCGGGGTCCCCGGGCCCGGCCGCCGCTCACCGCCCGCCCCCCGCAGGGCCCCGACTCGCACTACGGCACCAAGGGGCTGCGCAAGGTGACCCACGAGTCGCCCACCACCGGGGCCAAGACGTGCTTCACCTTCTGCTACGCGGCCGGGAACAACAACGGCACGTCGGTGGAGGACGGCCAGATCCCCGAGGTCATCTTCTACACCTAGGCCCTGCAGCCAGGGCGCCCCGCGTCCACGCCAGCCCGGGAGGCCGGCCGGCCGGGCCCTGGGACACCCCCGCCCGGGCCGGGGGCCCGCCCAGGCCCGCGGGCGCCCCGAGTTGGCCGTGTACCCGAACATGGCCGCCCTTGGAGTCCGGTCCTCTGCTGGGGGCCACCTGCGAGGCGCTCCGCCATCGCTGTGGGTTTTGTGTCACTTCTGTTCTTCGTCTGCTCACCCGGGACTCCGGGGCCTGGCCCGCCAAGCCCCCAAGGCCACCCTGACCCCGGTGTGCTGGACGCCCCCCTTCCAGGACACTGGCTCGAGTCCCAGGAGCACAGTCAAAGGGGCTTGGGCCCCATGCCCCCCCCAGGAGCGGCCTGCTGTTTCCGTTCTGCCCACCAGAGGGCCAGCCAAGGGCCTTGCTGTCCACTCTGGACGGCTGGCTCACCCGTGGCCAGCAGGCCGCCTGGCTCCTGGAGCCCAGAGCAGGGCCTCTGCCGTGCGCCTGGAGGGACCCGAGGCAGGCGGCTGGGCCTGTCAAGACGCAAGGGGACCCCGCGGGCAGACCCCTGCCCTGCACACACTGCAGCCCAGGCCCTTATGCGCCCTGTCCAGAGGCGCTGGAGGGTGCAGCCCCCCAGAACCCCCACCTCTCGTGTCTCTGCCCCGTGATCCCCTAATGTATGTCCGCCCCAAAGCCATGGAAGGTGTGTGCTCCTCACACCGCGTCCACAAATGATTTTTTTAAATAAAGGAGAGAAATGGATCTTTGCGGGTGCCTTGTGCTGGTGCAGGCCAGGAGCCAGGACCGTTCTCTCCCCTTGGGTCCTAAGGGTGTTTCCCCTAGGGTGCCTAGGGCCTGCCACAGGGGCAGGGGCAACCTCAGACTAAAGCAGGGGCAGTGGTGGCGCACCCTTGCAATCCCAGCCTTTGGGAAGCTGAGACAGGAGGATCCTGGTTTACTGACAGCCTCAGCTACTACTGAGGCCCTTTGCAACTTAGGCATACCCTGTTTCCAAATAAAGAATAAAAAACAGGAGCCAGGCGTGGTGGCTCAGGCTTGTAATCCCAGCCTTCTAGAGGCTGAGACAGGAGGATCACGGTTCTCTGACAGCCTCAGCTACTTAGCAAGGCCCTCTGCAACTTAGTGAAACCCTCTTTCCAAATAAAGATAAAAACAGGCCAGGTGTGGGGCCCAGTGGTGCGCGCTTGCCATCCCAGCATTTGGGAGGCTGAGGCAGGAGGATCGTGGTTCGTGGTCAGCCTCAGCTACATAGTGAGGCCCTCTAGTGAGACCCTGTGTTCAAATAGAGAATAAAAAATTGGGCTGGGGGTGTAGCTCGGAGGTCTAATGCCTCTGGGTAGAATCCCCAGTGCGACACACACACACACACACACACACACACACACACACACACACTAATAATAATAATAATAAAATAAAGGCCAGGTGTGTGGCGCACACTTGCAAATTCTAGTACTTGGGAAGATCGCAGGTTTGAAGCCAGCCTCAGCCACTTAGCAAGACTCTGTTTGCAAGTAAACAAAATAGGTCTGGGGGTACATCCCAGAGGTAGAAGTTCCCCAGGTACCATTTCCGATACAAGTAAATAAGATAAAAAGCTGGGGGGACTTAAGAGGCCGATACTACAGGAGGGTCGTAAATTTGGAGCCAGCCTCGGCTACTTACTGAGGCATGCTACAATTTAATGAGCCCCTGTTTCAAAATAAAGAATTAAAAATCAGCTGGGGGTGTAGCTCGGAGGTAGAATGACTCAGGTTCTGTCCTGAGTACTGCCAAGAAAAAAACAAAAGCCATAGTCTAGCGGGTTCTGCTGACTGTGGGCGTCACAGGTCACAGAGCCCACGGGCCTCCTCCTCTCCCCCCTTTGTTTTCCTTTTGTAGTACCGAGGGGTAGTCCACCTGTGAGCTGTAGCCCCCCTCCAGTACTATTTATTTATTTATTGCAGTACTGGGGTTAAACCCAGGGGCATTCTGCTTCTGAGCTACACCCCCAGCCCTAGTTTTTAGTCCTTTTTCTTTTCTTTTTTTTTTCCTTCAGTACTGGGGATGGAACCCAGGGGCATTGTACCTCTGAGCTACACTCCTGGCCCTATTTTTTATTCTTTATTTTGAAACAGTCTCACTGAGTTGCAAAGAGCCTCACTAAGTAGCTGAGGCTGTTGTGAACCACAATCCTCCTGTCTCAGCCTCCCGAATGCTGGGATTACAAGCGTGCGCCACCATGCCTGGCTTCCAACTCTTTATTCTTTATTTTGAAACAGGGTCTCACTAAGTAGCTGAGGCTGGCCATGAACGTGCGATCCTCCTGCCCCAGCCTCCCAAGTACTGGGATGACAAGCTTGTGCCACCATGCCCAGCTTTATTTCCAAACAGGCTCTTGGTAGGTTGAAGAGAGTCTCATTACTTGCCGAAGCTGTCCTCAAAACTGAGACCTCCTGCTTCAGTCTCCCAAGTACTAGGATTACAGTGTGTGTTACTGTGCCTAGAAAGCACCTTTATTGTTTTTCTTTTTTGGTTCTGGACTTTGAACCCAGGGGCATTCTACCTTTGAGCTAAACCCCAGCCCTATTTTTATTTTCAAACAGGGTTTCACTAAGTAGCTGAGGCTGGCCGTGAACCTGTGACCCTCCTCTCAGTCTCCCAAGTACTGGGATTACAAGCATGCACCACCACACTTGGCTGCAATTTTCTTTCTTTTCTTTCTTTCTTTCTTTTCTTTCTTTCTCTCTCTTTCTTTCTTTCTTTCTTTCTTTCTTTCTTTCTTTCTTTCTTTCTTTCTCTTTCTTTCTTTCTTTCTGTGTGTGGTATTGGGATTGGAACCCAGGGGCATTCTTCTGAGATACATTCCCAGGCCCCCACCCTTTTCTTATTTGGAAACAGGGCTTCAATAAACGGTTGAGCACCTGTTTTTGAGGTTGTTTTTAACCTGATCCTCCTTGTCTCAGCCCCCCAAGCACTGGGGTTACAGGTGTGCACCATCTTTTTTTTTTTTTTTTTTTTTTCCCCCCGCCGGTCTGGGCCTGGAACCCAGAGGCATTTGACCTCCGGGCTACACCTCCCGCCCAATTCTTTATTCTTTATTTTGAAAACAGGGTCTCAGGAAGGGCCTAAGTAGCGCGATCCTCTGGTCTCAGCCTCCTGAATGCTGGGACGACAAGCGCGCGCCCCCTCGCCCGGCCGCCCTCTCACTCTGAAGCAGGGTCTCACTAAGTTGGGGAGGGCCTGGCTAGGTAGCTGAGCCTGGCCCCAGCCCCTGACCCTCCGGTCGCGGCCTCCCAGGTTCTGGGATGGCAGGGCGCAACCACCCCAGCTCCCTGCGCGCGTGCGGCTCGCGGTGGGCTGGCCTTCGTCCAGCTCCAGGCTCAGTGGGGCTCAGGTAACTACCCCCAGCCGCCCCCTCCCCTGGCCGTGGGCGCGGCCAGCGCGGGGCGCCTTCAGAGCGGGCCTGCACCCCGGCCCCTCGGGTCTCTGGGAACGGACCAAGCAGCCCCGCCGCGTCCTCCGTCCTTCCAGGCCAACCGCTGCCTTCTCTCTCTCCTACCCAGGACCCCACAGACCCTCCTCCTGGAGGGGGTCGCGTTTCTGGACCGCCCCCCTTAGAAAGACCAGAGGCCACACTCGGGGTGGCTTTGTTTTCCTTTTATTTTTTTAAAAAAGCCCCTAAATTCTATGGCTTCAAGGAAGCGTCAGAGAAACGTAAATGCCATTTCTGTACACTCCGTAAAGCAAGGACCGCGCGGCCGCCGCCCCCCGCCCCCGCCGCCCGGCCTGGGGGGGCTTTAAGGCTGTGGCCGGCGGGCGGGTCCAGCCGCAGCCAGCCGGCGGCCCGCGGCCTCGGCCCAGGCGCGGCGGGTCCGGGGGGCGCGGCCAGCTTTGGTGCAGCATGTGGGGGCCCGCCCGCCCGCCGGCCTCCCCGCGCTGGGCCTCCTGGTCAGCCCCGGCCGCCGCCCCCTCGAGAAAACGGCCTTCGGATCGCGGGAGGAAAGCTGGACTTTATGGGGCGGGGCGGGGCGGGGCGGGGCCTCCGCGGTCCCTTCTCTCCTGGTTCAAATAGTCGATGCTGTCGAGGGGAGGGCCAGACTGGCGTAGACGTTTCGGCCAGTCTCGTGGAGGGAGCGCGCCGTCCTGGGCGGCGGCCGCGGCCGGTCACTTGTGCCGCTGCAAGGATTTTCTCTTCCTCCTCTTGAAGAAGCAGCAGCACCTGCGGGGAGGCGGCGCGGTGGGCGCGGGCCCCCCGCCCAGGCCCCGCCCCCGGCCCCCCGGCCCCGCCCCCGGCCCCGTACTTGGTGTCGTCCGTCACCTCCACCTCCGCGGGGGCCGTGATGGGGGCGTTGGAGTGTCCGGCCGTGGGGTCGTCGGCGTTCAGCTCTCCGTTGGTGGAGTTCACGGCCTGGGGAGGGCGCGGTGAGCGAGACCCCCGCCCCGGCCCCCGGCCCCGCCCCCCGCGCTCACCTGGCTCTTGCCGTGCGGCGGCGCCTTGTCCCGCGGCTGCGGCTGCGGCTGCAGGTCCGAGTGCGCGGCGCCGATGGGCGTGGGCTGCGGGCGGCGGTGACCGGGCGGCGGTGACCGGGCGGCCGGGGCCGGGGCGCCGCCCCCCGCCCGCCCCGCGGCACCTACCAGCGGCTTCCCCGCCCAGTCGTACTCGTAGTCGAAGACGAAGCCGCTGCGGTCGAAGAGGTCGGTGAAGAGCTTGCGCAGGTAGTCGTAGTCCGGCTTCTCGAAGAAGTCCAGGCGGCGCACGTAGCGCAGGTAGGCGGCCATCTCCTCTGCGGAGAGGGCGGCAGTGGGCGGGGGCGGCGCGCGGGCGCGGGCGCGCGGGGCGGCCACTCACCTGGGAAGCTGTCGCACAGCGCCTCGATGGGGGTGGCCCGCTTCGTGTCCCCGATCTTCTGGTAGCGCTCCTTGAGCGTGTCGGCCTGCGGGGGCGCGGGTCAGCGCCGGCGGGGCCCCGCCCCCCCCGCCCCCCGGCCCCGGCCCACCTTGAGCCCCTGCCAGGGCAGGCTGCCGCGCAGGAAGTACAGGAACATGTGGCCCAGCGCCTCCAGGTCGTCGCGGCGGCTCTGCTCTGCGGGGCAGGCGGCTCAGCGCGGGGGGGCCGCCGCTCCCCCCGCCCAGGCGCGCGCTGGCTCGTGCCCCCCCCCGCCCGCTCCCCCCGCCCAGGCGCGCCCCCCCTCACCCTTGCCCAGGTGCGTGTTGACGCTCATGTAGCGCGCCGTGCCCGTCAGGCTCTTGTGCTCGCGGTACGGGATGTGCTTCTTGGTCTCGGGGTCGATGTACTCCTTGGCCAGCCCGAAGTCGATGATGTGGATGGCGTGCTGCCGCTTGGTGCCCGGCCGCCCCACCAGGAAGTTCTCGGGCTTCACGTCGCGGTAGATGAGGCTCTTGGTGTGCACGTACTCCATGCGCGTGATCTGCGGGGGGGGGGAGGTGAGGGGCGCGGGGAGGGGGCCCGCCCGCCCCAGGCCCGCCGCCGCCGCACCAGCTGAATGGCGATCATCAGCACCGTCTTGAGCGTGAAGGTGCGGTCGCACAGGTCGAACAGGTCCTCCAGGCTGGGCCCCAGCAGCTCCAGCACCATGGCGTTGTACTTCCCGCACGGCCCGAAGTAGTAGACCTGAGGGACGCCCTCTGCAGGGCCAGGCGCGTTGGGGCCGGCCTCGCCCCGGCCGCCGGCTCCGCCACCTGCGGCCTCGCCCCCCGCCCGCTCCGTCCCGCCGCCCTCGCCCCCCCCACCCCGTCCCGCCGCCCTCGCCCCCCCCCCACCCCGTCCCGCCGCCCTCGCCCCCCCCCGCCCGCCTCCGCCCACCTGCGGCGCTGAGCTGCTTGTAGAAGCGGTACTCCAGGTGCAGCTGCGGGGCCCGGGACTTGATGGGCTCCTGCGGGCGGGAGGGCGGCAGGCGGTCAGCAGCCCGCGCGGCGGGGCGGGGCGGGGCGGCAGGGGGGGCACTCACCAGCTTGATAGCCACGTACTCGTTGGTGTAGAGGTTCTTGCCTGCGGGGACACAGCGCATCAGGACAGCAGGCCCCCGCCTTGGCCGCCCCACCTCCCCATCCTGGGCAGCAAGGAAACCCACTCTCCAAAGGCACAGCTGGGGTGTGGGCTGACCCCTACCCATGCACCCCACCTACCCTGCGCGTCCACGGCCCACTGCTGTCGGGGAGCCCCGGCCAGCCAGGAGGAGGCCTCTCCTGCGCAGGCCAGCTGGAGCAGAGCCTGCAGACTCAGCCCACAAACCTGCAGCAGCTGGGGGCAAAGCCCAGCCGGCAGGCCGCCCTGCCAGCGTGGCTCCCACCTGCGGGTCACTGGTGAGGCCCAGGCGGACCAGGGAGGCTGCTGTGACTCCCGCCAGCAACTCAGAGCCCCAAGGAGTCGGCTTAGCTCGGCAGGCCCCGCCTGGCAGTGCGCTGGCTCTGCAGACACTGCCTGCCCCTGCACCTGTGCCCAGTGCCCCATCTCGGCGTCACCCGGGCCACCCTGCGGGTGCGCCTCAGCCACCCCTCCACCTCGCAGCGGTGGAGGGCCTGGGGACACCACAGATGCAGCTGCGGGCACTGGAGGGGCGGCCCAGACCACGCAGCCACACTCCGCGCCAGTAGACTGTGCTGGAACGCGGTTGGCACTGGCTCCCCAGGGCCTGTTTCCAGCCCTGGTTAACCATCTGCCCATCAGCAGCCCAACGGCCTGTGGAAGGACCTGGGAACACACCGCTCAGTTCTGATAGGGAGTGATCATTAGTTTTAAGAGGGCAGGGAGCCACTGGCCCCTCCGTGCCTCCTGTGCTGGGGTCTCCCATTGCACACTTCCCATCCTGCAGTCTTTTTTTCTTCTTTCTTTTTAGTGGCACTGGGGTTTGAACCCAGGGTCCTTCTACCTCTGAGCTATACCCCCAGCCCTATTTTATTTTTTATTTTTATTTTTGGTGGTACTGGGGTTCCTGAAAACCCTTCTGCCTCTTGGCTACACTCCCAGACCTATTTCTTTTTTTGATATATATATATATATTTTTTAATTTTTTTTTTTAACTTGGAAACAGGGTCTCTTAAGCCAGCACGGCTGGCTTCGAACCTGCACACTCCTCCTGTCTTCGCCTCCCGAGCGCGGGGATGACAAGTGTGGCCGCCGCGCCCGGCTTATTTTTATTTTGAAACAGGGTCTGAGTCCTCCCACAATTTGTCCTGATCTCTGAGACAGGAGGACCGCGCAGGTTCGAAGCCAGGCTCAGCTACTTAGGCCCTCAGCAACTTAGACCCTGTTTCCAAATGAAATATAAAAAATAGGTCTGGATGTATAACTGGAGATAGAAGGCCCCTGGGTTTCATCCCTACTACCACACACACAAACATACAGGCCCACGCTTGTCATCCCAGCATTCGGGAGGCTGGGACAGGAGGATCACAGGTTGCAGACAGCCTCAGCTACTGAGTGAGGCCCCCTGCAACTCAGTGAGACCTGGTTTTAAAATAAAGAATAAAAAATAGGGCAGGGATGTAGCTCAGAGGTTGAATGCCCCTGGGCTCCATCCCCAGACCCTCAAAAACAAACAAAACCAACTTCACAATATGACCCATGAGGGAGGAGAACCACCATTGGGTCTGTTATGGGCTCATTGGGTCTGTTATGGGCTCAGGACGTATTCACGTCGGGATTAAGATGCTTTTCGTGCTGGGATGGAACCCAGGGCCTTGCTCGTGTAATCCAGCAGGCCTCCTGGGCCCTGGCTGCAGACTGCCCGGGAGAGGGAGGGCTGTGCGGACACAAGAAGCAACCCAGGGTCAGCGCCAGCCACACCCTCCCCACTCACCATGGGTGCCCGCCTGCTCCCAGGGGAACCTGCACCAGCCCACAGGGGTAAAAAGTGTGCGGCAGCCACCTGCTGGGCTTTAGTGACCCTCTTCTGACCACCTGCGGTGGGTGTCAGATGCGGGCTCTGCCTGGCTGAACTCCACCAGTGGGAGTGGCCCTTCCTGCCTGGCCCTGCTCCCTCTAGCACCCCCCTGCCCCCCCCTTCCCCGTGACAGGCATCCGGCTGGATGGAGTGTCTGGCAAGCCCCACCGCATGGGGAGCTGAGTGCCCTCTTGCACACAGGGCTCCAGGAGTTTGTGGTAGTGCTGGGTACCCCAGGCAGCACGCAGGGTGAGGCCTAGGCCCAACCCATTGAGAAAGGGGCTCCTGAAGGCCTGGGTGTGCGCCCAGAAGGGGGCGCCCCGGCCAGTGAAGGCATGATGGGGGCCCTGCTCCCTCACAGCTCCCTGGGCAGCACCCCAGCTTCAGGTGGTTGCCCCAGACCTGGGCCAAGTGCTGCATTCCTCTGAATAGGGACAGTGGCATCGACGAGAGATGTGCCGTGGGGCTCGGCCAGAGCTGCCCGGCTGGCTGCCCACAGCTGCGGGCCTCTGAGCCACTCAGGAACTGGGCGGGGCGGGGCAGCTTCACAGCACATGCCGGCCCCTCCCATGGGCACCCCGGGGGAGGCCGGGGCTCCCTCTCCCTTGACCTCCTGGAGGGCAGGCCTGGCCAGCAACGCGAGGGCCTCCCACCCGGCCCCGTGGGGGCTTACCTAGGCGAAGCTCCCCGAAGTTGCCACAGCCTATCTTCTTGCCGACTCGGAAATTGGGGCCCACCATCAGGACCCCCGAGCTGGTCCCCGGGGCCCGGACGCCGTGGCTGCTCCGGCCCCCACCGGTCTTGGACATTCTCCGGCCCTCCTCCAACTCCCCTTTCCCTCCTTTCTTGTCAAAATCCATAAGTTTGTGATACCCTGGCCTCTCCACGGTGACTCTGCTCCGTGCAAAGCCGAGTCTGCGAAGCCCGAGGTCCTGCTCTGCGCTAGCACACCATGGCGGCCCGGCGGGCGGGCGAGGGCGGGCAGCCTCCGGCCCGCTAGTGAGATGCGGGCGCTCGTCCGGGGCCGGCCCTGGCGCTCATCTTGGTGGCCTCGGGGTCGCTGGCGGGGAGAGGAGACATTCTGCTGACAAGCTCCCACTGCCTCAAAGCTCGTGGCGCCCAGCTGTGGAGAGACAGGCGCAGGTCAGGGGCGGCGCCACTGAGGCCAGCGCGTGGGCCCAGGCCTGGAAGGGTGAGCGGGGGTGGGAGCGGGGCTCCAGGCGCAGGGCGGGCTGGTGTTCTGGGAAGACCTTCGAAGGCCTGGGCAGAACAAATTCCTGTCCAATCCTTCTGGACGCACCCCTTACAAACCAGGACAAAAGGTCAGAGGTCACAGCAGAGGCTGTGGGGTGCAGCAGAGGCTCGTGGAACTTTCTGGGGGCTGTTGGGGTGGGTGGTCTGGGCACAAGTGGCCCCACCGTATGCCAAGCCCACCACGTGCCAGAGAAGAGCTTTGCCAGGTGGGTGGGTCACCCACCGTGTGGCAAAGGCCCCCGAGGCTGAAACCAGGCAGAAGCCCCCAAGCCCAGAGCAGAGGGCCCTTCCACCGTCTGTGTCCACACCAGGGGCTGCTCAGAGAAGAGCAGGTAGGGGACAGAGGCGGAGCAGACAGCACTGGGACAGCCAGGCCTGTTATCTGTCCTGTCCCGAGACGGTGACACCAGCGTGCAGGAAGCTGGTCTGAGAGTCACCAGGAGCCCCGGTGGGAAGTCAGGCTTGTTGTGTGGCCCCTGAGTGGCACACAGAGGGACGGGGCCTGTGAAGGGACGGTAGGCCCAGGCTAGGGGCACCTCTGGATCCAAGATCAACTCAGGCCAGCACCCTGGGCCACCCTGCCCCACCTGTGTCCAAATCATGAGTGTCCAAATCATGACCCAGCCTCAGGGGTCCTTGGTCACAGGCACACCACCTCGGCCTCTCCTCTCCTAGCCAGGGCCACCGACCTCCTGCCCCTCCAGTTCTCAAGCCAAAGCCAAGCCACTTAAAAAGCTCACCAGCTTGCTCGGCAACCGAGCGCCCGGGGTAAGCCTCAGTACCAGGACTCACAATCCCACCTGCTCCTCTGGGCCTGGCACCCTGGAAGCCGAGCATGGCCAGGGGCCTGGCAGGGCCTGCCTGGTCACTCCGCTCAGCCCACCGGGCACTCAGGGTCTCGAGCAACCGCAGAGTTAGGAGAGACGGGAAACGCGGGCAGCAAAGCTCTTGCCCAGCTTGACCTGGGAGCTGGTGCTTCTGCAGAGAGCATCCATGCCAGCAACGGCAGGAAGGAGCCCCGCCCACCCTCCCCTATGACCCACGTCACAGCCCCCAGTGTCATCCGTTCACGCCGAGTGCCCAGCGCTGCAGTGGAACACAGGGCGAGCGGCTGGTCCTGGTAACGGGGAGCCGCAGGTGACGAGCACAGGCCGCAGTGATACGGAGCCTCGGCATGGTGCTGGCTCGCAGCCCCGCGGCCCACCTGACGGAGCCACACTTCAAGCACCCCCTCTGTGGTGGCAGGCACAGCCCTGGGGAGGGAGACTGGGGCACTCCCATCTCAGGCGGACCTGGGAAGACCACACCAGGACCCAGGCCACGCCCCGGGGCCTGCCCGCCTGACCACAAGCAGCAGGGACTCCAGGCGTGCGTGGGCAGGGCAGGGGCTGTGGCTCGAAGGTCGAGCTACAGCCCTCAGCTGGCCGAGGCCTGGACTTCCTAGACTGCCAAACCTAGGCATACAGAAACGCCACCACTGCCACCTGACCCCTGGCATGGGCGCACTGCTCTCGGATCCTCAGCAGCCCCTCCCTGGTCAGCCACCATCAAAACTCCCAGGCAGCGAGCGGATAGCTGCTGGGAACTGGCCATCAGGGACACGGGATGGCCAGCACTGGGCCAACCACCTTGCCAGCCGGCCCGCGCCTACCTGGGAACCATATCCTCGCAATGGTAGAAGGACGTGCGTGCCACCGGGCCCCTCGCGGCAGCACCTCCTGCAGTCTCCCCAAAACCCGGCAACCAACGGACTACTCCGCTGCACAGGCCAGGCCAGGCTAAAAATGGGCAGCCTCGGGCCAGGCCTGCTGGGTGGCCAGGCCAGGGAGCAAGCTGGCCCGCACCACAGGCCACTGCAGGGTGGAAGCCTTCCGGGGCCAGCTCAGTTCTCCCGGCTCGAAACTCAAGCACGAGGCTGCTGCCTCCCAGATGGCCCTGCCTGCGCCAGTAAAGCAGGTGGGCGGTCCCGGGGGCCCCAGGAGCCTGGCTGCAGGCCTTGCTTACTGTGGACACATCAGACACCGTCCGTCCACTGTACCTCTTATCTCCAGCCCTCAATGCACAGGAGGGCTGGAAAAAAGACTGCTGAGCAGCAAGGGCTTGGGAAGGCAGCACAGAGCTCACAGCAGGCCACAGACTGCCAGAGGGCAGCCGGCGCAGGCTTGCCATCCCAGGGCCTGGGAAGCTGAGACAGGAGGCTCACGTTCAGACAGCCTCAGCTACTTGGCGAGGCCTCCACAACTCAGACCCTGCTTCACAATGAAGAATAAAAATAGAGCCGGGCATGGTGGCGCACGCTTGTGAGGCCCTCTGCAACTTAGACCCTGTTTCAAATTAAAGAATAAAAAAACAGGGCAGGGGCTGTAGCTCAAAGGTCAATGCCCCTGGGTGTCATCCGGAGACCTGAAAAAAAACGAGGGAAGCCGGGTATGGTGGCGCACGCCTGTGATCCCAGCATTCGGAAGCCTGAGACCGGAGGATCGCAGTTCGTGGCCAGCCTCAGCAATAGTGAGGCCCTCTGCAACTCAGACCATTTCAAAATAAAGATAAAAAACAGGGCTGGGGTGTAGCTCGGAGGTTACATCCCTGCCCTCCATCCCCCAAAACCACAGCCCCAGTCACGGTGCTTTGCCACACTTTCCTTGCCGCCTTCCTTTTTTCTTTTCCTGCTTTTGATGCTGGCAATTGAACCCAGAGGCATTCTATCTCCAAGTTGCACCCCCAGCCTTATTTTTTTTTCCCCCACACTGGGGATGGAACCCAGGGACATTATACCTCTTTTGTGCTACACCCCCAGCCCTGTGCTTTTAGTCTTTATTTATATTTTGGCGGGTCTGGGATGGAACCCAGGGCATTCTACCTCGGAGCTACACCCCCAGCCCTATTTTTTATTCTTTATTTTGAAACAGGGTCTCACTGAGTTGCAGAGGGCCTCACTAAGTAGCTGAGGCTGGCCTTGAACCTGTGTGATCCTCCTGTCTCAGCCTCCAGAATGCTGGGATTACAAGCGTGCACCACCACACCTGGCTCTTTTTTTTTGTGGTACTGGGGGTGGAACCCAGAGGCTTTCTACCTCTGGGCTATACTCCCAGACCTTTTTTATATTTTATTTGGAAACAGGGTCTCACTAAGTTGCTGAGAGCCTCACTAAGTGGCTGAGGCTGGCTTCGAACCCGTGTGATCCTCCTGTCTCAGCCTCCCAAGCGCGGGGATTACAAGCGTGCGCCACCACGCCCAGCTCTGGCTCCTTTATTTTTGAAGCAAGGTCTGAGTTGCAAAGGGCCTCGCCAAGTAGCTGAGGCTGCCTGTGAACTGCGGTCCTCCAGTCCCCACCTCCCGAATGCTGGGATCACAAGCATGTGCCACCACGCTCGGCCTCACTGTGCCGAGCAGGTCTCAAAGGGTGTAGCCTGCGCCGGCTCGGCTCCTTCCCCTGCCTATATTCCTGGAGTTGACTGTGGACTGTGCACAGCGCCTCCTTCCCTGTGCTGGGAGCTCGGTAACATCGGCCACAAAGGAGCTCCTTAAGATCCACAAGTCGGAAGCTGCCAGCACAACTTCCTGACCGACTGTTGTCAGTCCTCAGCTGACACAGAACTACAGATGACTCAGACTGAGCTCAAGACCGATCCTGGCCAGACACAGCGGCACGCGCCTGGCACCCCAGTGCCTGGGGTGGGAGGAGAGGCTGAGGCATGAGGATTCCAAGTGTGAGGCCAGCCTCAGCAACTCAGTGAGACTGGCTCAACATAAAAGAAGAAAATCGGCTGTGGATATAGATGAAAGGTAGACTGACCCTGAGTCCCATCCCCAGTAGTGATAGACGCTGAAGAAAGAAAAAGAGGAAGAGCTGGGTGGTCGGCACACACAGTGGTCGTGACAATCACACCACCAACAGCACACAGCCGGGAGCACCTGCCCTGGGGCCGGCTTCGGCAGGTCCTGTCCAACAGAAGTGGGTTAACAACCAGGGCGCAAGGGCACTGGACAACTCGTTAAGAACAGCCACAGGTCCGCCGCTGCCCCAAGAACCTGGCAAGACCAGCGCCCAGCTCTGCAAGCACCAGTGGCTACGTGGAACCTCCGACGGAGGACCTTACCTCGGAAGCTGCCATAAATTCACATAAGCCTCATCCTATGCCCTGGACGTCTCTACCAGTGGGCCCTGCGCTGTGGCCTCGTGGCTGACGGTCCCTGAGCACGGTGTCCTCAGGGTCCGTCCATGCGCGGCAGGGGCCAGCGCCCCATCCAGCGGCCACCTGGGACTGCTGCTCCCGGGTGGGCGTGCTGGGTTTCAGAGCTAGCAGCAAGGTCCAGCTCATATGGGAACACCGGCCCGGGATCCGGCAGCTGCGCCGCCTCAAGCTCTACCAGCCGCGCAGGACGGTGGGTCCTCCCCGCAGCGCGTGGGCCGTCCTGCCTGGGTGGCACTGCGCGGTGGTTTTGGTGTGCATTTCGTCGCCGACTCCTGAGGGTTCCAGACACAAGTTTCTCCACAGGTCCTGCACACGCGCTGGGCAGAGGTGGCCCGAGACGCTGATACAGACGGCCGACTGCACCAGGCACCGACAGCGACCCGGGCCACCTCCACTCTGCTTAGCGGCCCTCAGTTTCCTAGAAACGCTAGGTCTCCGCACCATTCTCACATACAGGAAACCACAGACAGTCGGCCTAGTTACTCCCACACCAGTCCACCTGCTAAAACGGAACTTCAGCCAGCCAGGCGAGTAACGCACACCCGTAAACCCAGTACTCGGGAGGCCAAGACAGGGTCTAGGCTAGCCCCGGCAACATAGCCAGTCCGTTTCCAAATAAAGGGCTAGGGATGTAGCTTGGAGGCAGAATACCCATGGGTTTGATTAAAAAGAAATCTGAACTTACTTCCTGAGCAAAAATGGGTGTCCTCCAGGAAGTGAGCCCCCCTCTGACGTGGACCTTGGCCTGGTGTTGGGAGCTGCTGCCGTGGGGACACCTGCTCTACCTGGCTGACACCAGGCCCCTCCTGGCACAGCTGTGCTGGCATCCAGGGGAACAGAGCAGCGCGTCTCTAGGACAGGGCAGCCGCCACTACCCTGAAAAATGTCCTCCAGCTCCAGAGGAAGCCAGGCTTTGCCCTGAGGCCGGCCCTGCCCGCACCTTGGGTTGGGACGGCAGCCGCAGGCTGACCCCAGGGAGAGTTCCCGGGAGGGCCCCACCTGCAAAGCCGCAGCAGGGGTTGCTATGGGCGGGGCCGGACTTGTGCCCGCCTGCCTGTCCAGGCATTCGCCCACCACTGCGGTGCCCTGCTGCCAACCGCACAGGGTGGGGGCACAGAGGACACTGCGCAGAGGGCCGAGGAGGACGTGGGTGTGGGCCGGGGCGCAGACTGGAAAGCACAGGCGGGCACTGCACCTGAGCTCACACGGGTTCCTGCGCTGGCTGAAGGCTGTCACCGCACAGAAAACAGCCTGGCAGCCAGTCTATGCAGCCGTCTCCTCGCCCACAAGTAGCCACTCCACCAGCCGCGGCACACCTGGTAGACCTGCACAGCCCACCGGCACAGGCGCGCCCTCCTCCACTGGAAAAGCTCTGGATTCCACAGGAAAGGAGGTCACATAAACATAGTCTGCTTCCGTAACAGACTCAGGAGCTGTTTACCACTGGATTTCTTTCCTGCTAGAAAGCGCATGTGCGCACACACCTGAGGGGCGGCCTGCTCACAGCTCACCAAGACTGTCCAGATAGTGAAGAGGCTGCTGTTCAGGGGCACTAGGCCACCGGAAGAGCCATCCTCTCGAGAAGACGCCCAGGGGAGAGGGGGTACCCCAGGACAGGGGCGCAGGTCCACGGGAATCCAGGCAGCCACAGGCACAGCCCGGGCGCACACCTCTGTGGACTTTGCCAGTCCCTGCCATGGGACCACCTTGACTCAAGCCCTGGCCCCCACCGGAGCCGAGGCTGGGGCGATGTGCCTCACCCCAACTCCAGCCTTGCTTCCGTGGCTGATGCTGGGCCCCCACCGTGCAGCCCAGGAATGCGGAAGCTGGGCGGGGCAGAGCCCCCACCTAGAGTCTGCACGGACTCAGGCAGTGTGCGTCAGGAGGGGCCTGGACTGTGGGCGTTGGGGGCTGGTGTACAAGAGAACACCCTAGCTGGGCTTGCGTGCACACCTGTGATCCCAGGACTTGGGAGGCAGGACAGGAAGATCACAGGTTTGAGGACAGCTTTAGAAACAGTGTAGCTTCAGCCACTTACCAAGACCCCATCTCAAAACAAAAGAGCTGGGGTATAGCTCAGAGGTAGAATGCGGCTGGGTCCAATCCCCAGGATAAAAAGGAGAACCACACCCGGAGTCAGGAAAGACCGGTGCGTGTGGCACCCCAACAAGGAGCATGGCAGAGACACAGGGCACACGCAGGCGTGGGACTGGCCAGGCCAGGCAGCCCCACGCACAGAGGGGAGAGCTGGAATAGCCTACACCCTTTAAGACACAAGCAAGGTCCAGAGTCAACCCCACAAGCCCCACCCTGAAAACCACAGCATCCCTTTCTTTCTGGGGTGACGTCTACCCTGAGGCCGACGAAGCCACCAAGGGCACGCCTCCCAGGCGACACGTGCGTGCAGACGCCACCCCAGGCGGGAGTGGACTACTGGACCCCGCGTGCCAGGGACACCAGGAGCCGAAACATCAGCCCTGAGGGGCCAGGGGAGCCCCAGGGCCTGCCGTCTGGGCAGCTGCTGCAATCGGGAAGCAGCGCTCGCCATGTGAACCCAGCCTTGTCCAGAGAACAAAGCTACACTGAGTTCTAGGAAAGAGGCGAGAACCAGGACAGCAAGCAGGCCGTGAAGGGGGCGAGACCACGGGCCAGCATCGCGGGCCGACTCTTGCCAGATCCCGGCCAACCGCGAGCAAAGCTCCCGTGGGATGGGAAACGGGCACCATTCTGAACAAAGCGCCCAGGCCCTAAGGGTTACAGGCCGGCCCTGCAGCAGGTCAGTAGGTCAGTCCTAGGAGCTCAATTTAGGATCAAACAGAAACCTGCTCATGAAAGACTGGGAAATGGCTGAAACCAGAGACGCCTGGGAGACAAAAGAAAAAAATGTGGGGTCCTAGGCGGGTGGGGACAGAAAAGGGATCTCTGGGGAGCAGGAATCCAGCGGGCAGGGACAAGCCAATGCGGGCTTGTCGCAGGAAGTGTGGGAGAGCTCTGTACTTTTTTTTTTTTGGTGCTGGGGATGGAACCCAGGGACATACCTCTGAGCTACGCCCCAGCCCTATTTTTATTCTTTATTTTGAGACAGGGTCTCACCGAGTGGCAGAGGGCCTCACTAAGGAGCTGGGTTGTCCGTTAACCGCGAACCTCCCGTCTCAGCTTCATGGATTCTGGGATGACAAGTGTGGGCCACCACATTGGCTTCTATCTTTTTAAATTTTATTTTAATTTTATTTATTTTTTTGGTGGTACTGGGGGTGGAACCCTGAGGCTTTCTACTTCCGGGCTATACTCCCAGACCTATTTTATGTTTTATTTGGAAACAGGGTCTCACTAAGTAGCCAAGGCTGGCTTTGAACCTGTGCGATCCCCTGTCTCAGCCTCCCAAGCGCTGGGATTACAAGTGTGCGCCACCACACCCAGCTTATCTTATTTTTTATTTTAAAACAGGATCTTGCTAGCCAGGCCTGGTGGCACAGGCTTGTGATCCCAGTACTTGGAGGCTGAGACAGGAAGATCACAGGCTCACAGTCAGCCTCAGTTACTTAGTGAAGCCCTCCGCAACTCAGTGAGACCTTTTCAAAATAAATAAGAGCTGGGGTGGTGGCTGCCCTGGCTTCGTCCCCCAAGCATCTGCTTCCCATGTCGGCAGTGGCTGCTGAGACCCAGCGAGGCCTGTTGTGCAGGCAGATTGCAGCCTGGCCTTGGCAGCACCCAGCTGCCCACCCCAGTGCACGTGCAGAGCGGCCGAGGCCCTGAGCCCCTGAGCCCCTCTGCCGGCTGTCTCCCAGTCCTCACGCCCGATTCCATCTGACTGAGGCGGCTTGGGGCCTCCCCACACCTGTTCGCAGGGGGCGCATCTAGAGTTCACTGAACACGACCTGCAGCGGGCCAGGCTACCAACAGGTCCAACAGGGCCGTGTCCTGGGGCCTCTGAGAAAGGCCCTGCACACAGCGCGCTCCTGAGGCCGGGACCCAGAACGCCAAACACCCACTGCTCAGGGGCCAGAGGCACAGTGGAGCCGCACACCTCCTCCCGCCACAGGCATGCCGACCACAGGGAAAGATCAGCACACGCCCCGGTGCAGGGCCCCAGTGTAACCAGTGACACCCTGGCCGTCCTGCCCATCCCACCTGGTCCCGTGAAGTCCAGCAGGTGGCTGGGCCAGGAAGGCCAACAGGTCTGTGGCCAGAGGGGTGAGTCCCTGTCCTGGGGGACAGAGGGCATGGCCATGAGGACACCACAGCTCGCTCAGATCTGGGCCCCACACCCCCCCCATTGCCCCCGACTCGGGCAGCTCCCAGAGGGTGGGGTAAGCCACACAGAGCTGGCAACCATGCACCAGCTCCCGGGAGGGTGTCAGCCGCTCCTGCGCACACCCCGCAGGTCTCACAGGCATGCCAGGCCTGGGGTGGGTCATGGCCACTGGAGACCCCAGAGGAGCAGAACACACCTTGGTTCTGGCCCAGGAGAGGAATGAGGCTAAAAATACCCCTGGGGAGGGAGGGGCCAAACTTAAACCCTGTCCTACAGGGCTCAAAGCCAGATCTCCTGCCCAAGGGAGTGCAGGCCCTAGGCTCAAGGCACCCACTGGAGACAGCTCCCCTCCACCTGCTCGGGCTTGGTGGAGGACAGGAGAGGAGAGGCCAGCCCCACAGCGCTTCCTGGATGGAGGCTCAGAGTGAGGGCTGTCCCCGAGGTGAACTAGGCAAGCTACCTGCTCTGTTCTTTTGGGGATCCTCCATCTTGTGCGGGCCCAGGCCAGCCCCCCTGCGGGAGGCCCCGGGCCCCCCTTCTCTACCACCTACGTCAGTGATGTCACAGTCCCTGGCTGACATCACCAGCAGAGCCCCGGCCCAGAGCCAGTGCGAGGCTAAAAGACACACACCGGATGGACTTCGCTGGGAGGGCTCAGCCGCGCATCGAGGACCACCAGGAAGCACCTGGCCTCCCCTCTGACTGGGCCACCTCTGCGTGGGCACCGAGAGACAGGCTTCGACCTCCTCCCCGATTCCCCCGTGCCCTGCAAGGTCCTAGGAACCGCGAGGTGCTGAGGACCGCAGCATCTCTGGACTTGTCCTGCATGGCAGACAGGAAGGAAGCGCTCCAACCAGGATGGAGTCAGCTCCACCCCCAGCCCTCCAAAACCCAGGCAAGTACCCGCCAAGGCACGCTCAGCCAGGAGGAGCTTGCACAGAGCCAATCCAGCCCCAAACAAGAGGGAGACAGGAGGACACAGCTGCGCTCATGGCAGGGCACCAGGGGCAGAGCGGCCATCACAGCCCGGGGCCAGGGCTCCTCCACGCCCACAGCACGAAGGAAAGGGCCCTGGTCCCTCAAGGAGGGGAGTCCAGGGCAAGCTGACACCAACAGGTGCCATCAGGCCTCACCCACCATGCCCAGTACCCAGACGCCTTGGGACTGCCTACCCACAAACAGTATTCATGGTCCCATTCCCATGGGGACTCATGGCACCATCTTGAAGGGCAAGGCAGGGCAGGGGACAGGCAGAGGCTGGCGAAGCCTACACATCAGGTCAAGGCTGGACTGCGGCCAGCCGGGGGCAGCCTGGGGAGCCCAGACCCTTGCCACCAGGCCCAGGACAACACACTTAAGCCCAGGAATTACGACAGAAACAGCCGCAGAAGCCGAGCACACGTGATGCCACACACCCTGTAATCCCAGTACTTGGGAGGCTGAGACGGGAGAATCGGTCCGTGGCTACCCTCAGCTACTTAGTGAGGCCCTCTGCAGATTAGTGAGACCTTGTTTCAAAATAAAGAAAAAGCTCAGCCCGGCGTGGTGGCACACGCTGGTAATTCCAGCATTTAGAAGGCCGAGATAGGAAGATTGCAGTTATCAAATAGCCTCAGCTACTTAGTGAGGCCCTTTGCAACTCAGACCCTGTTTCAAAATAAAGAATAAAAAGCAGGGCTGAAGCTGGGCGCGGTAGTGCATACTTGTAAAATCAGCGTTTGCGAGGCTGAGACGGGAGGATTTCGGCTCACAGGCAGCCTCAACTACTTAGTGAGGCCCTTTGCAACTTGGTGAGACTGTTTCAAAATAAAGAAGAAAAAATAAGAGCTAGGGGGTGTAGCTTGGCGGTAGAGTGTCCCTGGGTTCCATCACCGGCATGGCAAAATAAATAAATAAAAATTAGGGCCGAGGGTTTAGTGTACCTTGGAGGTAGAATACCCCTGGGTTCAATCCCCACTACCACCAAAAAAAAAAAAAAAAAAAAAAGAAAGAAAAGAAGAAGAAAAAGAAAAAGAAAAGAGCTGCAGAAGCCGAGCGTGGTGGCACACTTCTGTAACCCCGGTACTTGGGAGGCTGAGAAGAGTAAGATCACAAATTCGAGGTTAGCCTCAGCAATGTAGTGAGACCCTGTTCCAAAATAAAAAATTAAATAGAACTGGGCATGGTGGTGCACGCTTGTAACCCAAGCATTTACTGAAAAGATAAATTTAAATAGGGCCAGGATATAGCCAAAGGGTGGACTGCCTCTGTATCTCTGATACCACACACAAAAAAAGAAAAAGCAAAGGAGCTGCATGAACGAGGCCAGTGGGGACGGAGGGAGAGCCTGGTGAGGTGACCTCTCAATACAGGTGCAGACAGTGGTGCACACCTGGAATTACAGTACCGGGGGGCTGAGACAGGAGGATGGCAGGTGTTTTTTTTTTTTTTTTTTTTTTTTTTTTTTAACAGTACTGGGAATGGAGCCCAGGGGCATTCCAACTCCAAACTACACCCCCTGCTCTATTTTTTTTTTTTTTTTTTTGGTGATACTGGAGATGGAACCCAGGGGATTTTACCTCTAAGCTACAACCCTTTATTTTTTAATCTTTATTATTTGTGGGTCTGGGATAGAACCCATGACCATTTGACCTTCCAAGCTACACCCCCTGCCCTACTTTTTTTTTTTTTTAATGGTACTGGGAATGGAACCCTTCTACCTCCGGGCTACACTCCCAGGCCTATTTTATATTTTATTTAGAAACAGGGTCTCTTAAGCCAGCGAGGCTGGCTTCACACCTGCACGATCCTCCTGTGTCCACTTCCTAAGCGCGGGGATTACAAACGTGCCCCACCATGCCTGGCCCCTGCCCTATTTTTTATTCCATCCATCCATCCATCCATCCATCTATCTATCTATCTATCTATCTATCTATTTATTTATTTATTTATTTTTGCAGGTCTGGGGATGGAACCCAGGGGCATTCAACCTCCTATCTATCTATCTATCTATCTATTTATTTATTTATTTTTGCAGGTCTGGGGATGGAACCCAGGGGCATTCAACCTCCGAGCTACACCCCCTGCCCTATTTTTTATTCTTTATTTTGAAACCAGGTCTCACTGAGTTGCAGAGGGCCTCACTAAGTAGCTGAGGCTGTCCGCGAACCTAGATCCTCCTGTCTCAGCCTCCCCAATGCTGGGATTACAAGAGTGTGCCACCACGCCCAGCTTTTATTCCTTATTTTGAAACAGGGTCTCACTGAGTTGCGGAGGGCCTAAGTAGCTGAGGCTGTCCGCGAACCATGATCCTCCTGTCTCAGCCTCCCGAATGCTAGGATTACAAGCATGAATGACCATGCCCAGCCTATTTTTTTTTTTCCTTTTTGCGGTACTGGAGATGGAACCAGGGGCATTCTACCTCTGAACTATACCCCCAGCCTATTTTTTATCCTCTATTTTGAAACAGGGTCTGAGTTGCAAAGGGCCTAAGTATCCTGGTTCAAGGACAGCCCCAACTACTTAGTGAGGCCGCCTTTGGGCTCAACCCCCAGTAAAGTAGTTAAACAAATAACAGAGCACTGGGGGTGTAACTCAGCGGTAGAACACCCCTGGGTTCAATCCCCAGTATTACACACACAGTAAGTAAATAAAAATAAGCCGGGCATGATGGCGCACGCTTGTAATCCCGGCACTTGGGAGGCGGAGACAGGAGAATCGTGCAGGTTCGAAGCCAGCCTCATCTGGCTTGAGACCCTGTTTCCAAATAAATATAAAATAGGCCTGGGAGTGTAGCCCGGAGGTAGAAGGCCCCTGGGTTCCATCCCCAGTACCACCAAAAATAAAAAAATAAAAAAATAAAAGGAAATCATCCTGAGTTAGAGTCCGCCCTAATTCCAGCCACAGGTGTCCTTCAGAGTGAGATTCTAGGCACGGAGGCGCACATCTGATCCAGGTCCTCAGCCAGACTCACGACAACTTACTGAGGCCTTGTTTCAAGAGAAAAAGAGCTGGTGGACTAGCTCTGAGGTAGAATGTCCTAGGCTCAACCCCCAAGACCACAGGAACAAAGGAAGAAAGGAGGCGGAGGGCGGGCAGAGCCAGGCGGGTGGGGAGGGAGGGAGCGGAGGCACAGGCGGCCACCGGGCGGGTTGCCCCTAGTGAACACACTCGGCGGGGCACAGTGGACCCCAGCTTCTGGAGCCACCTCCCCTCCCTCCCCACCCCGCGTGGGTCCAAGGTGGGCTGTGCCCAGGACCTCAGGGACAGGCGATCGTGGAACGCAGGGCGTCCCAGGGCAACACCGGGGGGCATCTGTGGTTGTCATGACTGGGGGAGCTCCTGGCATGGATGAGTGGAGGCCAGGCACGCTGCTCAGCACCCGCAGTGCCCCATCCCACGCCAGAGAACGGCCAGCCCGGTGCCCAGTGCCAAGAGGGAAGGGGCCCAGGGGAAGCAGATCCACGCACGGGACGGCCCGGTGCCCTACAGAGCAGAGAGGCCAGGCGCAGCGCTCACGCCTGTCCTGCCGTCCCAGGGCTTGGCCAGATCACTGGACTCGCAGCGGCGAGGCAATGTGCAAGGCACTGACCGAAAGAAAAGGGCTGGAGTGCAGCCCAACGATGAAGCGGCCCTGGGCTCACTCCCCAGCACCGCGCATGCACACACCTACTCAGAGGGCTGCCGCTGGCGGTCAGGGCACGCCTGTCCCTGACCCCAGGACGCCACCCAGGGGAAAGGCCCACCACCAGCCGCAGGTCTCATCCGGACACAGGGCTGTGGGTGGCGGTGGGGGATCAGAGCTTCTGGGAGTGACCACAAGAGGCCCTGGAGTCTTGGCACGCTGAGGCTTTGTACTTAGTTTGTTTTTGGTGCTGGCAATTAAATCAAGAGTTTCACACTCGGCCACTGAGCCATAATCCCAGCCCATGTTTATTTATTTTTATTAATTTTTTTCCAGTACTGGGGATGGAACCCAGGGACAGTCTATGTCAGAGCTACACTCCCAGCCCTATTTTTTTATTCTTTCTATTTATTTATTTATTTACTTGATGGTAGTGGGGATGGAACCCTTCTACCTCCGAGCTACACTCCCAGACCTATTTTATATTTTATTTGGAAACAGGGTCTCTCAAGCCAGTGAGGCTGGCTTCTAACCTGTGTGATCCTCCTGTCTCCGCCTCCCAAACATGGGGCTTACAAGCGTGTGCCACCACACCTGGCAGGATTATTTATTTTGAAACACGGTCTCACTAAATTGGGGAGGGCCTCACTCAGCTTCCTAAGCACTGGGATTACAGGCACATGCCACCAAGCTCGACCATGTTTAAATAATACTATGTGCTGGGCGTGGTGGCGCACCCTTGTAATCCCAGCGCTTGGGAGGCAGAGACAGGAGGATTGGCACAGGTTCAAAGCCAGCCTCAGCTACTTAGTGAGGCTCTCAACAACTTAGACCCTGTTTCAAAATATTTAAAAAATAGATCTAGTAGAGCCCAGAGGAAGAAAAGCCCCTGGGTTCCACCCCCAGTACCTAAATAAATAAATAAATGTATGTGTGAAGACGATAAAGACTTTCTATACAAGGCCAGGTAAACGCGTGTTTTGGGGAACGCCTGTCCCAGCAGGCATCACAAAGGCCCAGAGGCCTGCTCTGCTGGGGCAGAGCACAGAGCGCCAGGTCTGCACGGGAGCCTGTGTGGGGAAGCGGCTGTGTGACATGTGGATTGTAACGAAGCTGCTGACACCGCGGGCACAGCAGAGCCCAGGGAGCTGGCGGGGCTGCATGGGCCAGGGTGCCAGAGAACCCAGCTCCTCTGTGTAGGACCAGACTTGCACCAGCCTCCGCCAAAGCTACCTCCCTCTGGGGGGAAGTGTGAGTGAGTGTGTGTGTGTGTGTGTGTGTGTGTGTGTGTCCCGCATGGGATTGAACCCATGGGCATTCTACATCTGAGGTACGTTCCCAGAGCCTATTTCATTTTTTATTTTTATTTATTATTATTTTTTGGTGGTACTGGGGTTCCTGGAAACCCTTCTATTTCTGGGTTATACTCACAGACCTATTTTTATATTTTTTTTATTTGGAAACAGGGTCTCTTAAGCCAGCGCAGCTAGCTTTGAACCTGCGAGATCCTCCTGTCTCCACCACCCAAGCAGGGGGATTACAAGTGTGCGCCACCACGCCCGGCGTCATTTTTTATTTTGAAATCAGGTCTCACTAAATTGCAGAGGGCCTTTTGAAATTGCTGAGGCTGGCTGCAAATCTGCAATCCTCCTGTCTCAGCCTCCCAAAACTGGGATTACAAGTGTGAACCACACTGCGATTATTTTTTATTTGTATTATTATTATTTTAAAATTATTATTTTGCAGTACTGGGGATGGAACCCAGGGACATTCTACCTCTGAGCTACACCTCCAGCCCTATTTGTTATTCTTTATTTTGAAACTTACTAAGTTGTGGAGGGCCTCACTAAGTAGATGAGGCTGGCTGCAACCCTCCTGTCTCAGCCTCCCAAGTACTAGGATACAAATATGTGCCACCATGCCCCTGCTATTTTTTATTTTGAAACAGGGTCTCACTAAATTGGGGAGGGCCTTACTAAGTTGCTGAGGCTGGCCAGGAACCTGCGATCCTCCTGTCTCAACTTCCCAATTACTGGGATTACAGGCTTGGGCCACCGCACCCAGCTCAGCTGGCTTTTACAACTGGACAGCATGTAAATATTTCAGATGAACATAGGGTGCGCACCCTTCCCTGTACAGAAAGTGCCAGACACAGGGCCCGGGAGCAGGAGGAAGAGGCAAGGCTGACTCCCCAGGGCTGTGGGAGAGCCACCTGCAGCCCTGGAAGCCAGGGCGCGGCCCTAGGGAGGTTCCTGAGCTACGGGCCAGGCAGCCACTGGGCTCAGGACTCTAGCTCCCGGTCCTACGTGCCCCTCAGTGTATAGGCCCAAGCAGCAGGGTGCGTGCTCCCCTGTACATGACACCTGCTCGCCGCACCTGCACACAAGCAGGTGAGGCCCCTCGAGCTCCTGAGACCCCTCGTAAAAGCAACGAGGGATGCCACTAGCACTAGCATGGTCGCCTCCAGGATCCCTTGGCCTCGGTGTCCAAGGTCCAGAGTAACTTGCAAAAACCACAGAGGAGCCAGCTGCTCCCTGCCAGGAAGGCCAGGCAGTTCTGACCAGCACCCTCAGGGATGACGGCGGCACCATGCGTGGCCCTGCCCGCGCCCAGGCCAGCCTCACATCAACAGAAGGACGCAAAGGACACAACAGCAAAACCAAGCAGATGCGTCCAAGCCGTCTGAATTCCCAGGGTGTGGACAACGCAAGGCCCACGCCCAAACCCACATCGCACGTGTGAAAACACACCTCGCCAGATAAGTGTGGCCACTGGAGACGGCCTCCCGAACGCTCACCACCTCACCTGGGGCGGTGTCAGAAGGCAGTACAGATCCAGTAACTGGGAGGCCGAGCCGGGAGGATGGCGGATTCAAGACCAGCCGCAGCAACTCAGACTCGGCAACCACAGTGAGACTGCTTCAAAATAAACAATGAAATAGGGCTGGCGGCGTAGCTCAGAGGTAGAATGCCCCTGGATTCCATCCCCAGCACCTCCTGACCCCTGTGGGTCACTTCAGAAACAAGTCCCTCCTGATGGCAGCCTCATCTGGTCTCAAAGACAGAGACTTCCTCCCACCTATCCGAACCACGACTGCATTCTGGGGAAAAGAAACTTCCAGACTGCGAAAAGGTTTTCTTTAAACACAATTGTAAAGGCCGGGCGTGGTGGCGCACGCTTGTAATCTACGCGCTTGGGAGGCTGAGACAGGAGGATTTCGAAGCCTCAGCTACTTACTGAGGCTCTCAGCAACTTAGTGAGACCCTGTTTCCAAATAAAATATAAAATGGGTCTGGGAGTATAGCCTGGAAGTAGAAAGCCTCTGAGTTCTATCCCCAGTACCACCAAAAAAATAAAAAATAAAAATAAATAAACACAATTGTAAGACTCCAAGGTGAGTCAGGTATCAAGATAAAATTATGAGCTGCGAGCTGGGTGTGGTGGCACACGCTTGTAATCCCAGTGCTTAGGAGGCCGAGACAGGAGGATCACAGGTTCCAAAACATTCTCAGCAACTTAGTGAGACTGTTTCAATATAAAAAAAATAAGGCCAGGAGTGTAAGTGTAGCTCAGAGGTAGAATGCTCCTGGGTTCAATCCTGAGTACAAAAAAAACAAAACAAAACAAAAAAAAAAACCCTATGAACTAGAGTGACCTACTGCTTTTCAGAGACCTGGAGAGCCCGGGGCTGCCTTGGGGCCATCCTGGGACCCTGGGAACCCAGGGTGGTCAGGACAGTGCCAGCGCTGCCCAGGAGTGAGACCGAGCGGCGCTCCTCAGGTGGCACTCCTCAGGTGCTCGGAGGCTCTGGGCTCTGGGGGAGTTTGGCAGCGACTGCTCCTGTGTGGAGGTCAGGCAGAGCCAGACAGGAGAACTCCTGTCCCACCTCCACCTGGGAGGCTCCTGGGCTGCCTGTCAGATGCCACAGGGCTCCTCACTGGGGAGGGCGCACGCCTGCTCCACGGTGCGCTAGGAACTTGCAGAGATGACCCCAAAGGTGGACGCCTGAACGCTCCTTGGCTGGACTCAACGCAAACCCAAAAGAGCCCAGGGGACTGTGACGGTTATTTAACAGCACGCCACCTAAAACTGTCTCTGCCTCGTGGCACTCGGCCGTCCCTGGGGCGTGCAGACAGGTCAGGGGAGGCTCCAGGGAGGCCCGGGCTGCCTTCTGAGGGGTGCGAGGACAGTCCAGGCAAGGGGATCTGAGACAGGCCCAAACTGTAGCTCATCTGTGTGTGCCAGGGAAACGCTCAGGGTATCCAAGGAAAGAAAAGACATGCCAATGTCAGGCATGATGGCGCACGCTCGTCACCCCACTACTTGGTAGGCTGAGACGGGAGGACTGCAGGTTCACAGCCAGCCCCCCGTGACAGGGACCTGGCACTTCTGAGCTCCCGCGGGACTCCCAAGCAGACCCTGGGCAAGAGCCAAAGGTACTGGATGAAGCCGGGGCTCCCTAGAAACCTAGCCAGAGCCGGGAGCGGTGGTGAGGTTCACAGACAGCCTTAGCAACTTAGCAAGGCCCTCTGCGACTTATTGAGACCGTTTCAAAATAAAATAGGGCTGTTGTAGCTCAGAGGTAGATTGCCTCTGCACTCAATCTCCAGTATCACACACACACACACACACAAAAAAAAAAAAAAAAAAAAAGAGAGAAAGAAAAGAAAGCCAGCCAGGCTCTGGCTCCCTGTGCCCTCCCTCTCCCATCTGCCCAGGACCCACCAGCTGGTGGCAAGGTGCAGCGGTGGGCAGAATAGGGAAGGAGCACATGGGTGTTTCGATGGCCCTGCCCTTTCACAGGAGGGGTGGGCACAGATGTGCAGGGCCTCCCTGGACCCCCACTGGGAGGTGAGCTCCGTGTCCTGCCCACATCTAGGTCAGCAGCCATAAAGGGCGGTCAGTGACCTGGCCACTCACATCAGCTGGTGGGCCCCGCCACCCACACGCTCTGGGTGCGCACTCTGCCTTGCAGGAGCCAGTTTGAGGGCCTGCTGGGCCCCCAGGCCTCCCTCTGAAGTCCTGTGCCAGCCCCCAGGTGGGGCACCAAAAGGGGTCCTGCCTAGCAAGGCCAGGCCTACCTGGACATGGGTGGGGTGGAGCGGGCCCAGGGCTGGGAGGAGCGCAGCAGGTCAACCAGGCACCGGCTTCCTCAGGACACAGCCTCCTAAGACAGCCAGGTGTTGAGCTAGCCAGGCCCCTCTGCAGATGGGGCACAGCGCCTAGGAAGGCACCAGACCACCCAGGCCTCTGCTCGGACGTCCCTTTCCTGCACTGGCTGGCAGGTGTAGAGACACACTCCGTCTGCCCACCTTGCGGGCTTCGTGCCTAGAACTGAGCTGGTGCCCGTGGTTACTGGACAAGTGTGTCTCAGGAACAGCCACCAGTTCCTACCCCCTCCCCACCTCACCGTCTCAGTCCAGGCCTCAACGAACCACGTGCCCCTGGCAGAGGAAGGGGCTGCTGGCCACTCTGTAGGGTATGCAGCTATTCTTGGGGAGCTAAAAGGGATAGCAAAATCATACCAAGTTCTTCACAGACACTCCGGGAAATGCCAACTGCCCCTAGACACGGTCCTGTTCCATGCCACCGTGTAGACGCGCCGGGTCTGCCTCTTGGGAGAGCAGCAACCCACCCGCAAGTTCCCGCAGAGCCAAGCGGCTCTACATCGGCCTGGCATACCATAGGACCAGCCCAATTCCCAAATAAATGGCTAGCATGCTGGCTTCTCCAAAGCTTGGCGCGAGCAGAGAGGAAGACTTTCAATTAAAAAAAAAAAAAAGAAACCTCACCTCACCTACTTCCTTTTGCAGCACAGAGGCAGAGGTAATTACTGTATAATTAAAAAGGAGGAAGAGGAGAAAAGTAAGAAGACACCAGAGTCGGTAATTCAAAGAAATCTGTCGGCATGACTTCCGCAGCTGTCACCGGCAGCACGGGGGCGGCCCGGCCTCCTGGACAGTCCACAGCCCAGAGGGACAATCCATCTCTCGCGCCTAGAGTGACCAGGGAGTCAAACCGGACAGAAGGCCACTTGACACCTTAGCAGGCCTGCAAAAGGGGCACTATCAAGCCAGATCTGTGGCAGGATGACCACCACTTTGAGGGGGAGGGGGACAGCAGCTCCTCCCAGAGCTCACCAACCACCCCATGTCGCCCACTGGAGAGGCAGCTGGCCTCAGATCCCCTACACCCGGCCCTCCTCTGGGGCCTCCAGTGGCGCCTACCAGGCGGGCTCCCAGGCAGCACTGGAGGTTGGCCTGGGGGGCTGAACACAACACCTGGGCCCTGGAGACCGAGGACAGGCGTGTGCACGCCTGCAAGTGCTCCGGGTGCTGCCTGGGAAATTCATCAGCCAGCGCCACCCAGCTTTGGTGGAGACAGAAGCCAAAAACAAACTACCGGTGACAACCGCAAACTTCCCCCTTTCAAACCTGTGGCCCCTACACGTAATCTGTACTTTCCCCTGGGGCAGAGGCCCAGCAGGGTGGCCCCATCCCAGGGCCACCCTCACACCCCTTATTGATAAGGGCCTCTCCCCTCCCTCCAGAGGCTGGAGTTTCCCCTAGATCCGGGAGCTTCCAAACCTTCCCACTGGGCTCACTCCCACAAGCCACCCAAGAGGCTCCCGCGTGTCCCAAGGGTGAGGACAGAGAACCCCAAGACTGCGAGACCCAGGAAACAGACTCACCCACAGACAGCAGCCCAGGCTCCTAGCAAGGGGCCCGGGAGAGGACGCGGGCCCCCACCTACACACCCTCCAGGGCTTCCTGCTAACAATGCCATCCGGAGGCAGAGGGGAATGAGAACCAGCTGCCCTCAAAGCCCGCCTCGCCCAGGACGCACGGGGGTCCTGAGCCGGCCTTTCCGCCCCCACCTCCCAAGGAGAGTCAACCCCCAATAAAGTTGGGGCAGAGGGACCAGGCAGGGATCCCTGGGGCCGGCTCGGACATCTCACCCCTCCCTCCCTCCCTGATCCGTGTGTTTCCGGAAAACAAAGCCGGTGGCCAGAACGGAAGGGGGAGGACGCGGCCGGCCGAGCCGGGAGTTCCCCAGCAGCGCCCGCAACAGGTCCCACCCGCCACCAGACCCCCTTCCTCTGCCCCCAATCCCCCGGCACTAACCCCCAAAAGCTTCAGGCCCACAGTGGAGGCGGAGGGAAGGACTGGGAGGAAAGAGGATTAAGTATCGAGCCCCGGGGAGCAGGAGGCAATAGGACCAGGTAGGCGGAAGGCCTCAGAGTAAGAGCAGGAGGTGGGGTGGGTGGTGGGCTCGAGCCTGAGGAAGCGGGAAAGTGGACAGGTGGATGGGGGCCCTACGGGGTCAGTGGAGGACGGCGGGAGCAGAGTGCGGGGTCAACAGGGTGGAGTCCGGAGTGTGGCGGGCCCGGGGAGAGACCCTAGAAACCCAAATGGAGGGCTCAGCGGCTGGGGGCCCCGCTCCGCGGCGCGAGGTCTGCGGGGTGTACACGGCGGTGATGTCTCGAGTGGGGGTGCGGGTCCCGGGGGCGGCGGGGCGTGGGCTCGGCGAGGTCCCCAACATGGGCTGGGGGCGGCGGGGGTCGCCAGGGTCCGGGCACAGGGCGGGGGGCGAGGAAGACGGCGGGGTCCCAGCTGGGGCGGGGGTGAGCGGGGGTCGCCAGGTCTGGCCCGGGGGCGGCGGTCCCGAGCGGGGTGAGGGCCCCCGGGTCCCGAGGCGGGCGGGGGGCGGGGGGCGGGGACCCGGGCCGGGGCGGCGGCGCGCGCGTCGTTACCTGCGCCCCGCCTGGGGCCCGCGGGCGGCGACGGCCGGCCTCAGCAGCGCGGCGTCCCCCGCTCCGGGCCCCGCGTGCGCTCGCGCTCCGGCTTGGGCTCCGGCGCCCGCTCGGGCCCCCGCTCCGGCTCCGGCTCCCGCGCCGCCGGGGCCGGACTCGGCATGTTCGGCGGGAGGGCCGGGCTCGCCGCTCCGCCGCGCCCGCTCCGGGGCCCGCGCGCCTTACGCCGCCAGCGTCGGCCAGCGGGGGGCGGCGGCCTGCGCGCGCCACTGCGCAGGCGCGGCCCGGGCGCGGGGATGCGCGCGCCGCGTACGTCACGGCGCGGGGCGGGGCCGGGCGGGCGGAGGGCGCGCCGCTTTGCGACAGCGTGGAGCGCCGCGCGACGGCCGCCTCGCTTTGCGGCAGCTCCTAGGCTGCCGGGCCGCCGTCCTCGGGGACGCCGGAGGCCCGCGGCGGGAGCGGGAACGCGCGTGTGCGGGGAATACACTTAGTGTCTCCCATATTCTCCGGGGGGCGGGGCTTCGCTGCGTGCCCCGCCTCACCGTTGCTATGGAGACGCGTGGCCCGCCGCAGTCGTGGCGTCACGATCTCGCCATTTGACGTCACGGCGGGCGGCGCCGCGGGGCGTGGTCTGCGTGGGCCTCGGCGGCGGGTCGGTGGGCACCTCAGCTGTGGGGCCTGAGAATGGTTCCATCATGATCTCCTAGACCAGGAGGGGAAAAGAACCCGAACATAGTGGACAGCGCCGAAAAAATAAAAATTATATATATATATATGCAGAGAGCACAGTGTTCAGATAGCACCGAGTTCAGTGCCTGATGGGCGGCGGCGCAGCGTGGGCTTCTGATGTCCCAGAGCCTGGTGAAGTGTGTGGGAGAGACCAGCCTGAACCCAGGGGCGGTCCACCGCCAGCTACACCCCCAGCACTTTTTTTTTTTTTGGTGGTACTGGGGATAGAACCCAGGGGCAGTCTACCTTCAAGCTACACCGCCAGCTCTATTTTTATTTTTTATTTTTATTCTTATTTTTTGCGGTACTGGGACTGGAACTCAGGGGCATTCTACCTCTGAACTACACCCACAGTCCTATTTTGTAGTCTTTTTTAAATTATTTATTTAATTATTTATTTTTGGTGGTACTGGGGTTCCTGGAAACCCTTCTACCTCTGGGGTACACTCCCAGACCTACTATATATATATATATATTGGCTTCGAACCTGGATGATCCACCTGTCTCTGCCTCCCAAGTGCGGGGATTACAAGTGTGCGCCACCACACCCGGCTTTTTTTTTTTTTTTTTTTTTTTTTTTTTTGGTGGTACTGGGGGTGGAACCCAGAGGCTTTCTACCTCCGGGCTATACTCCCAGACCTTTTTTATATTTTATTTGGAAACAGGGTCTCACTAAGTTGCTGAGAGCCTCACTAAGTAGCTGAGGCTGGCTTCGAACCCGTGTGATCCTCCTGTCTCAGCCTCCCAAGCGCGGGGATTACAAGCATGCGCCACCATGCCCGGCTCAACACCTGGCTTTTTTTTTTTTTTTTTTTTTTTTTTTTTTTTTTTTTTTGGTGAAATGGGGTTTCACTGAGTTGCAAAGGGCCTCCCTAAGTAGCCGAGGCTATCCACAAACCACAATCCTCTGATCTCTACCTCCCGAGTGCTGGGATTACAAGCATGCGCTACCACGCCAGGCTCTATTCTTTATTTTTTGAAACAGGGTCTCACTGAGTTACAAAGGGCCTCACTAAGTAGCTGAGGCTGTCCTCGAACTAAGAGCCTTCTGTCTCAGCCTCCCCATTGCGGGGATTACAAGCGTGCGCCCCCATGCCCGGCTTGCTGGGGGCGTTTTTAAAGTTGGAGGGCACACACGTCCTTTCAGATGTGTGTTAAGTGTGTGCCAGTGGTTCTGAGAATACAGTGATGAGCTAGGTTCTTGGCATCTGACTCCACGGGGTCCTCAGTCCTGGGGGGAAGGAGAGATAAGACAAAAAATAAATGGGCACGGCAGGTTCAGATGGTGTTAGAAGGCCGTGTGGGGCGGGGTCCTGGGGGGAGGGACCTTTCTTTGTCCAGATGGTTGGGGAAGATGAGAGTGGAACGTTCCCCATAAAGCTACAGAGGAGAAATGGAAGAAAATTCAGCCTGGATGGGACGGGTGAGTAGCAGTGCTTTCAGGGCCAGATCCAGCCTGGGAAGTGCAGGTATTAGATGTTTGGCAGCGGTGCCAGAGGCAGGCGGTGCCGCCCTCACCCTCTTTTCTTCCCCTTGGGGAAGGCGGCGGGGAGCCATGGGGTCCTGACCCTGATGGTCAGCGTTACTCCCAGCGTACACTGTGCTGGAATGTTTCTTTAATGTCAGTCTCCTGCGGCTGTGGGCAGGCACACCATAGCTCTTCCTTCTGTAAAGTGACTGCATGTCGTGAGTGGGTGAGTGAGGAGGAAGCCCCACAGCCCCAGTGTGCCTTTCAGGGTTTTTGTTTGTTTGTTTGTTTTTTTAGTACTGGGGACAGAACCCACTCCTGGCTTCTTAGCCTGTGTGTGTGTGTGTGTGTGTGTGTGTGTGTGTGTGTGTGTGTGTGGTACTGGGGATGGAACCCAGGGGCTTTCTGTTCCAGGCTACACTCCCAGACCCATTTTATATTTTATTTGGAAACAGGGTCTCACTAAGTTGCTGAGAGCCTCACTAAGTAGCTGAGGCTGGCTTCGAACCTGTGCGATCCTCCTGTCTCAGCCTCCCAACCGTGCACCACCACCCCCAGCAAGTCCTTTTATTTTTTTATTTATTTTTATTATTATTATTTTATTTATTCACTTATTTATTTATTTATTTATTTTGGTGGTACTAGGGGTGGAACCCAGCAGCTTTTCTACCTCTGGGCTACACTCCCAGGCCTATTTAATACTTTATTTGGAAACAGGGTCTCACTAAGTTGCTGAGAACCTCACTAAGTAGTTGAGGCTGGCTTCGAACCCGTGCGATCCTCCTGTCTCAACCTCTCAAACTCAGGGATTACAAGTGTGTGCCACCACGCCCAGCTCCCTTTTTTTTTTTTTTTGAAAACAGGGTCTCACTGAGCTTGGAAGGGCCTTAATAGGTAGCTGAGGCTGTCCACAAACCATGATCCTCCAGTCTCTACCTCCTGAATGCTGGGATTACAAGTGTGTGCCACCATGTCCCCCCCTATTTTTTAATTTTTATTTATTTATTTTGGTGGTAGTGGGATGCCTGGAAACCCTTCTCCGGGTTACACTCCCAGATCTATTTTACACTTTTTTTTATTTGGAAACAGGGTCTCTAAAGCCAGCGCGGCTGCCTTCGAACCTGTGCGATCCTCCTGTCTCTGCCTCCCAAGCGCAGGGATTACAAGCGTGTGCTTATTTTGAAACAGGGTCTCACTGAGTTGCAGAGGGCCTCACTAAGTAGCTGAGGCTGTTGCGAACCGTGATCCTTCAGTCTCAGCCTCCCGAATGCTGGGGTTACAAGCGTGCGCCACCACGCCTGGCTCTGTTCTCTTTCTGGACCTATATGAGAGGCATGTCCATCCTTGAAAAGCTCCCCAGGTGAGAGCGGTGACTCTGTGTCCAGTGCCAGCCCAGGCACAAACAGGTGCCCTGGGGGGATTTATCCAGTGGAAAATAACTAACCTGCCCTGCAGCCAGGCCCCTCTCCCTCCCTGGTGCAGTTCTCTGAGCACGTGTCCAGTGGCCCCAGGTGACCTGCAGCAGGCTGGGTCTCCCACCACCAGAATCTGTGGGTCACAATTTCTAAGAACTTCTATACTGTTGCTTTTATTGGGGGTGGGGACTAGGGATTGAATCTACACCCCCAGCCCAATTTTTTTTTATTGTTCTTTATTTTAAAACAGGGTCTCATTGATTCGAAGAGGGCCTCACTAAGGAGCTTAGGCTGGCTGCGAACCCAGATCCTCGTGTCTCAGCCTCCCAAGTGACGAGATTACAAGCGTGAGCCACCATGCCCTGTGGAAACGGTCTTGAGAAGGTGTTGACAACCTAAATTGCCCGGGCTGGCTTCAAACCTGCCATCCTCCTGCCTCAGTGTCTCAAGTACTGGGGTTACAGATGTGTACCAACACACCCAGTTTTATATTTTTGTTTGTGCCGGGCATGGTGGCGCACACTTGTCATACCCGTGCTTGGGAGGGTGAGACAGGAGTATGGCACAGGTTCGAAGCCAGCCTCAGCTACTTAGTGAGGCTCTCAGGGTCTCCCTCTGTTGCTGAGAGACTTGCTCGTTGTTGAGGCTGGCTGAGACCAATCCTTCTATCTTGGCCTTCCAAGAACTGGGATTACAGGCCTGTGTGACCATGCCCTGCCTGTTACTCTTTTTCTTTTTTTTCTTTTTGTGGTGCTGGAGGTTGAACCTAAG
This sequence comes from Muscardinus avellanarius, assembly GCF_963383645.1. Lineage (NCBI taxonomy): Eukaryota > Metazoa > Chordata > Mammalia > Rodentia > Gliridae > Muscardinus > Muscardinus avellanarius. The sequence goes on along the minus strand of NC_137802.1, from coordinate 2,737,212 downwards.
AGCATTCTACCTCTGAGCTACACTCCCAGCCCTATTTTATCTTGAAACAGGGCCTCACTAAGTTGCTGAGGCTGACCACAAACCTGCAAGCCTATTATCTCAGTCTCCCAAGTACTAGAATTACAAACATGCACCACCACACCCGCTGCTTTTTCTCTTTCTTTCTTTCTTTTTTTTTTTTTTGGTGTGTGTGTGTATATGTGTGGTATTGGGGATGAAATCTAGGAGCATTCTACCTCCCAGCTATACCCCCAGCTTGATTTTATTCTTTTATTTATTTATTTTTGCAGTAGTGGGGATCCAAACCAAGGGCATTCTATTTCCAAGCTACACCTCTAGCCCTATTTTGTATTCTTTCAAAAGGGTCTCACTAGCCGGGCGCGGTGGCGCACACTTGTAATCCCCGCGCTTGGGAGGCAGAGACAGGAGGATCACGCAGGTTCCAAGCCAGCCGCGCTGGCTTAAGAGACCCTGTTTCCAAATACAAATATAAAATAGGTCTGGGAGTGTAGCCCGGAGGTAAAAGGGTTCCATCCCCAGTACCACCAAAAAAAAAAAGCGTCTCACTAAGTTGTGGAGGGCCTTCATGAGTAGATGAGACTGGCTGCAAACCAGTAATCCTCCTGTGTCAGCCTCCTGAGTACTAGGATTACAAGCGTGCACCACCATGGCTGGCTGGCTGTGTGTGTGTGTGTGTGTGTGTGTGTGTGTGTGGTACTGGGGATGGAATTCAGGGCATTCTACCTCCAGGCTACAACCCCAGCCCTATTTTTATTTATTTATTTTTATTTATTTATTGTGGCACTGGGGATGGAACCCAGGGGCATTGCACTTCTGAGCTATATCCCCAGTCCTATTTTTTAGTATTTTTACTTTTTTTTTGTGTGTGTGTGTAGTACTGGGATGAAACCCAGGGGCATTCTACCTCCAAGCTACACCCCCAACCCTATTTTTTATTCTTTATTCACTGAGTTGCAAAGAGCCTCACTAAGTAGCTGAGGCTGTCTACGAACTGCGACCCTCCTATCTCAGCCTCCCAAGTACTGGGATTACAAGCATGCGACACTACGCCTGGCTTTTTTTTTTTTTTTTTTTTTTTTTTTTAGGTCTGGGGATGGAACTCAGGGGCATTCAATCTACACCTTCTGCCCTATTTTTTTTTTTTATTCTTTATTTTAAAACAGGATCTCACTAAGTTGCAGAGGGCCTAAGTAGCTGAGGATGTCCTGAACCTGGATCCCCTGGTCTCAGCCTCTCGAATGCTGGAATTACAAGTGTGCTCCACCAGGCCTGGCCTATTCTTTATTATGAAACAGGATCTCACTGAGTTGCAAAGGGCCTCATTAAGTAGCTGTCCTTGAACCACCATCTTACCATCTCAACCTCCCAAATGCTGGGATTACAAGCGTGCGCCACTACACCAGGCTCCTATTTTTTATTTATTTTTATTTATTTATTTTTTGTGTGTGTGTGTGTGTGTGTGTGTGTGATACTGGGGATGGAACCCTTCTACCTCCGGGCTACACTCTAGACCTATTTTATATTTTGTTTGGAAACAGGGTCTCTTAAACCAGCGAGGCTGGCTTTGAACCTGCGCGATCCTCCTGTCTCCGCCTCCCGAGCGCGGGGATGACAAGCGTGCGCCACCACCACGGCCAGCTCTATTTTTTATTTTTTATTTAGAAACAGGGTCTCACTAAGTAGCTGAGGTGGGCCGTGAACCCAAGATCCTCCTGTCTCAGCCTCCCAAGTACTGGGATTACAAGCATGTGCCACCGTGCCCGGTGACAAGTGTTCTTATACGAAGGTCACAAACAGAGACACAGAGCAGATGGCCCCAGGAAGATGACGGCAGAGACGACAGGACAGACTTGACCGAGGCAGCTGTGAGCCAGGGAACACAAGGCCGGGCAAGGCAGAAGGGCTGTCCCCGGGGGGAGGAAGCGCCGCCCCGTTGCTGAGAGCTTGCCTTTGCTAGCCAAGGCTACAACACAGCAGGTCACAGCTGCCCACACCCTGAGCCAAGGCAGAATGGCTCCAGTACAAAGGGCTCCCTGCCTGAAATAGCTGGACACCGAGACTTGCTGCCAGCACTAGCGTACTCCCCCTGAGAAAACGGGTCAGAGTTTATCATCTCCTCAAGGTCTGGATCAAGCAGGAACCAGCCTTGAACAGCAAGGGTCAAGTGACTCCTGTCCAGCGCTAAAATATACACACAGAGCCGGGCATGGGGGCGCACGCTTGTAATCCCAGCATTCGGGAGGTTGAGACCAGAGGATCGCAGTTCGCGGCCAGCCTCAGCTGCTTAGTGAGGCCCTCTGCAACGCAGTGAGACCCTGTTTCAAAGTAAAGAATAAAAAATAGGGCTGGGGTATAGCTCAGAGGTAGAATGCCCCTGGTTTCCATCCCCAGTACTGGAAAAAAAAAAAAAATGCTGGGTGCAGTAGTTCACACCAGTAATCCCAGTATGTAGGAGGCTGAAAGAAGAGGATCACAGGTTTGAGGACAGCCTCAGCAAGTAGTGAGATTCTCATCAACCTAGCGAGATCCTGTTTCAAAATAAAAATGAAAAGGAATGAAGGAAGGAAAGATGGAAGGGAGGGAGGGAGGAAGGAAGACAGACACCTGTAATCTGAATACTTGGGAGGCTGAGACAGGAGGATCACAGGTTCATGGCCAGCCTTAGCAACTTAGTGAGGCCCTCCTGTTTCACTATAAAGAATAATAATCGCCAGGCGTGGTGGCGCACGCTTGTAATCCCCGTGCTTGGGAGGCGGAGACAGGAGGATCACGCAGGTTCGAAGCCAGCCGCGCTGGCATAAGAGACTCTGTTTCAAAAATATAAAAAATAGGCCTGGGAGTGTAGCCCGGAGGTAGAAGGGCTTCCAGGAACCCCAGTACCACCAAATAATAATAATAACAATAATAATACTAATAATAATACTAATAATAATAATAATAAATAGGACTGGGGGTATAGCCCTGGGTTCCATTCCCAGTATCCATCTCCCCCCCCAAAAAAGTCAATCCAAGAATCATCTCGTCTATGACGACGACCAGGGACTGGGCCGGTGCCGTGCAGGGTTGGCATGTCCTGGGCATCCTTCCGCAGGGACACAGTAGCCTGGAGGGGGGTGCCCTTCAGACCCACAGTGGGCACCATTCAGCTCCCACTGGCATGACAGAGGCCCGGGAGGCTTTGAGAAGCTGGTCAGAACACTGTGTTCTGTACACTCCGCTTTGCCCAATATTTATGGACACGTGGATTTGGGCCAAAGAAAAATTTGCAAGTCTTTCCTGGAAGGGGGCCTGACGAATCCTCCGGGGGTTCACAGGGGAGGCCGCGGTGCGCCAGACCCTTGACTCTGATCCCTGCATCCTCGCCAGGGGCCGTGCCTCCGCTTCCTCTTGGGCCTGTGGAAGGTTTTAAGAGCCGAGTGAACCCCAGGCCCTGGAACTCCTGGGTTCACGTGTTGGGAACTTACTCTGGGAATTGCTTAGGGAAACCCAGTAAGAGAGCGCTTACAACAGCAGGTTCAGGGCCAGAGGTGCATGTGTATTATTATTTTTTGGCACTGATCCTAAGGGCGTTCTACCTTTAGCTATATCTCCCCTAGTCCTTAAAATATATTTGATATAATTAAAGGTAGAATAATATATTTTATCACATATAAAATATATATGTGTTAGCGGGCGTGTGTGTGTGTGTGTGTGTGTGTGTGTGTGTGTGTGTGTGTATTAGAGGCAGAATGCCTTTAGGATATTTGTGTGTGTGTATAAAGTTTGGTACTGGGGCCAGGCGTGGTGGCGCACGCTTGTAATCCCTGCGCTTGGGAGGCGGAGACAGGAGGATCACGCAGGTTCGAAGCCAGCCGCGCGCGCTGGCTTAGGAGACCCTGTTTCCAAAAATGAAAATGTAAAAATAGGTCTGGGAGTGTAGCCCGGAGGTAGAAGGGCTTCCAGGAACCCCAGTACCACAAAAAAAAAAAAAAAAAAAAAAAAAAAAGTTTGGTACTGGGAATGGAACCCAGGGACATTCTACCTCCAAGCTATACCCCCAGCCCTATTTTTTAAAATCTTTTTTTATTTTTAAACAGGGTCTCATGGAGTTACCCAGGCCTCACTAAGTAGCTCAGGCTGTCTGCAAACACGGATCCTCCTGTCTCAGCCTCCCAAATGCTGGGATCACAGGCGTGTGCCACACCTGACTCCTATTTTTTATTCTTTTTTTTCTTTTTCTTTTTGTGGGTCTGGGTATAGAGCCCAGGGGCATTCTACCTCTGAGCTACACCCCCTGCCCTATTTTGTATTCTTTATTTGGAAACAGGGTCTCACTAAGTTGCAGAGGGCCTCACTAAGTAGCTGAGGCTGTCAGCGAACTGGGATCCTCTGGTCTCAGCCTCCCAATGCTAGGATTACAAGTGTGTGCCACCATACCTGGCTTTATTCTTTTGTTTTTGTTTGTTTGGGGTTTTGGGGGGAGGGTTTTTTTTGTTTTTGTTTTTGTTTTTTAGTGGTACTGGAGTTCCTGGAAACCCTTCTAACTCTGGGCTACACTCCCAGACATATATATAATTTTTTTTTTTTTGAAACAGGGTCTCTTAAGCCAGCGAGGCTGGCTTCAAACCTGTGCAATCCTTCTGTCCGCCTCCCAAGCCCGGGGATTATAAGTGTGCACCACCATGCCAGGCTTTATTCTTTATTTGGAAACAGGATCTCACTGAGTTGCAAAGGGCCTAAGTAGTAGCTGAGGCTGTTTGCGAACCATAATCCTCATATCTCAGCCTCCCAAATGATGCAATTACAAGCCTGTGCCACTCCCACTGGTTTGTTTTTTGTTTTGAAACAGAGTCTCACCGAGCATGATGTCACGAGTTTGTAATCGAGTACTTGGAACGATCACAGGTTCGCGGCCAGCCTCAGCTACTTAGGCCCTCACAACTTAGTGAGACCCTGTTTCCAAATAAAGAATAAATAAATAGAGCTGAGGGTGTAGTTCAGAGGTAGAATGCCCCTGGGTTCCATCCCTAGTAAAGAGAAGGAAAGAAAAAGAGAAAGAAAGAAAGAAATAAAGAGAGAGAGAGAAGCCGGGCGTGGTGGCGCACGCTTGTAATCCCAGCGCTTGGGAGGCTGAGACAGGAGGATCACGCAGGTTTGAAGCCAGCCTCAGCTGGTTTAAGAGACCCTGTTTCCAAATTAAAAAAATATTTAAAAAATAGGTCTGGGAGTGTAGCCCGGAGGTAGAAGGCCCCTGGGTTCCATTCCCAGTACCACCAAAAAAAAAAGACTCACTAGGTTGCTGATGGTGTTGCTACATTGCCCAATCTCTCCTCAAACCTATAATCCTCCTGTCTTTGCCTTCCAAGCACCAGAAGCACAGGTATGCACTACCACACTGAGCTGTATTTTATTTTGCAACAGAGTCTCAGCCTCTGGAATGCTGGGATTATATTCTTTTTTAAAATTTTTATTAATTTTATTTTTTGGTGGTACTGGGGTTCCTGGAAACACTTCTACCTCCGGGATACACACCCAGACCTATTTTTTTATATATATTTTTTTATTTGGAAACAGGGTCTCTTAAGCCAGCGCGGCTGGCTTCGAACCAGCACGATCCTCCTGTCTCCGCCTCCCAAGCGCGGGGATTACAAGCGTGCGTCACCACGCCCGGCTTATTCTTTCTTTTTGAAATAGGGTCTCACTAAGTTGCAGAGGGCTTCACTAAGAGGCGAAGACTGTCGGTGAACAGTGATCCTCCTGTCTCAGCCTCCTAAATGCTAGGATTTCAAGCGTGTGCCACCATGCCCGGCTTCTTTTTCTTACTTATTTGGAAACAGGGTCTTTTCAAGCTGCTGAGAGCTTCACTAAGTGGTTGAGGCTGTCCTCAAAACTGTGATCCTCCTGTCTCCGCCTCAGCGTGGGATTAGAGGTATGTTCCACCACGCCCAGTTGGACGGTCACTGGTAAACCGAGGCCCTTCGGTCCCTGCCCTGAGAATTCCCACCACGGGCAGCGGCCTTTGGGGAGCCCCAGGGATGCCCAGCTGTCCACGGGGGCCTCTCCATCATCCAAGTGCCGTTTCTATCTCTGGAACCCTTAAGGGACAGGGTCACTTGGAGAGAAGGTCATGGCCTGCCTCGGTTTCCCCACCCAAAGATTGGAGCCATAATGGCTTCTACTGTCCTTTATTATAAACCAATTACTAGCCGGGAGTGGCGGTGCACGCTTGTAATCCCCGCGCTTGGGAGGCGGAGACAGGAGGATCGCGCAGGTTCGAAGCCAGCCGCGCTGGCTTAAGAGACCCTGTTTCCAAAAATAAAAATATAGGTCTGGGAGTGTAGCCCGGATATAGAAGGGCTTCCAGGAACCCCAGTACCACCAAAAAATAAAAAATAGAAAAATAAATAAGCCAATTACTAGAGTGCACTGTGTCCTTATCCGCTGACAGGTGGCTAACAGGGTTTGAGTCTCCATGGGAGAGAACCCACATCAAACACGAAGATGGACTGCAAACTGTGAGGTCCTTTGGGCAGCGGCTGCAATGAGGGTGTGGGTGGGGCTTTTGAGAAAATGCTGGTGAGCCTGCGCGGGTGTAGGGGGCGCAGATTTGGGGGCATATGCTGGGGCAAATTGCAGGGTGCTGCCCGCCGCTGGCAAGATTCGAGAGCGCCCCCTGGCGGCTGGACGGGCGGCGGCGATGCCCTGGTTGGGTGTTGGGTTGTGTCGTCCAGCAGACGCTGGGTTGCATCCCGGTAGCAGCGTTATGTGCGAGTAGGCTCCGGCTGCATCCATAGGGTGCGCCAAAGATTCAGTAGCTTACACACAGTTTACTATTTTTTTGCGGTACTGGGGATGGAACCAGGGGAATTTTTGTATTCTTTAATTTGAAACAGGGTCTAACACTTTAGTCTCCTTCTGGAGGCTGGATGACCAAGTCACCGGCGTGGGCAGGGTTGAGCTCCTCTGAAGCTAGAGAGGATTTTTTTTTTTTTTTTCAGTACTGGGGATGGATTCCAGGGGCATTCTACCTCTGAGCTACACCCCCAGCCTTATTTTTTATTCTTTGTTTTGAAACAGGATCTCAATGAATTGCAAAGAGCCTAAGTAGCTGAGGCTGGCATGAACCGCAATCCTCCGTCTCAGCCTCTCAAATGCTGGAGCTACAAGCGCGTGCCACCACGCCCAGTTCTAAAGGAGGATTTTGCAATGGCCCGTCCTGTGCAAGGTGTTGGCTGCTGATACTGCACGTGCCTTGACTGTAGAAGTGTCCTCAGCCAACGCAGTGGCACCCACCTGTACTTCCAGTACTCGGGAGGCTGAGACAGGAGGATCACAGGTTCGTGGCCAGCCTCAGCAACTTGGTGAGGCCCTCAGCAACGTAGTGAGACCCCGTTTCATAATAAAAAATAAACTTAGGTGCAGTGGCGGTGCACATCAGTAATCCCTGTACAAAAAATAAAAATCAGCAAGTTAGCCGGGCGTGGTGGTGCACGCTTGTAATCCCCACGCTTGGGAGGCGGAGACAGGATCCCACAGGTTTGAAGCCAGCCGTGCTGGCTTAAGAGACCCGGTTTCCAAATAAAAAAGTATAAAAATAGGTCTTGGAGTGTAGCCCGGAGGTAGAAGGGTTTTCAGGAACCCCAGTACCCTGATTCAAAATAAATTTAAAAAATAGGGCTGGGGTGTAGCTTGGAGGTAGGATGCCCCTGGGTTCCATCTCCAGTACTATCAAAAACAAAACAAACAAAAAGATATAGGCTGGGCCAGGCATGGTGGTGCACACTTGTAATTCCAGTACTTGGGAGGCTGAGACCACAGGACCGCAGGTTTGTGGCTAGCCTCAGCTACTTAGTGAGGCCCTCAGCAACTTAGTGAGACCCTGTTTCAAAATAAAGAATAAAGGCCCCTGGGTCCAATCCTCAGTACTACAAAAATAAATAAATTTTAAAAATAAAATAGGGTTGGTGGGTGCAGCAGCTCAGAGGTATAATACCCCTAGGTTCAATCCTCAGTTCCAAAAGTAATATAATATAGCTGGGTTTAGTGGTGCATGCCTGTAATCCCAGCATTTGGGAGGCTGAGGCAGAAGGATCGCAGTTTGGACAGCCTCAGCTACTTAGTGAGGCCCTTTATTACTCAGTGAGACCCTGTTTCAAAATGAATAAAAAAACAGGACTGGGGTTGTAGCTCAGAGGTAGAATGTCCCTGGATTCTATCCCCAGTACTACAAAAATAAAAATTAAGAATAAAAATAGGGTGGGGTAGCCAGGCGTGGTGGCGCACGCTTGTCATCCCCGCGCTTGGGAGGTTGAGACAGGAGGATCACACAGGTTCGAAGCCAGCCTCAGCTACTTAGTGAGGCTTTCAGCAACTTAGTGAGACCCTGTTTCCAAATAAAATATAAAAAAAGGAAAAAAAAATAGGGCTAGGGTGTAGCTAGGAGGTAGAATACCCGAGTTCCATCCTTAGTACCTCAAAACAAAAAACGGGGTGCAGCTTGAAGGCAGAGTGTCCCTGGGTTCCTGCCCAGGCCCACAGCTCCCATGGGCGGCTCTGCCCCGCTCCTTCCTGTCCTGGTGTCTGAGCCTGCCCATCCCTCCTCACACCAGAGCCCTCCAAGACCGTTCTACTCCTGCTTTGACCGGCAATATTCCTTTTCAAGTGAAAACTGTGGCGCAGAAGGGAAGACACAGATTTACAGGACCTGACGGGGAATCTCAGCTCTTCGCCCTGGATGCGAAGGTGGCGGGTGAGCCAGGGCTTTGTCTTGGGTACTTGACGCAGGGTGCTTGAGAGCCTGGGGCGGGCCAGGCAGGGTGGGCTGCCCACTCTTGGCAGCCAGGGGGAGACACGTCCGCTACAAACACAGCCCCCTGCCTCGTCTGACACAGAAAGAGGATTTATTTCCAGTTATCTTCGTGTAACCACACCCATGCCACACAGTGCACGCGGGCCAGCCGGGCAGGTGCTGCCGGTACCCGACGGCGTCCTCGCAGCCAGCCATGCTGAGCTGGGGCGCCGCGGGGGCAGGGCAGTCCTACGACGGGTGTGGTGCACCCCTGCTATCCCCACCCCCAGGCCCAGGCCGCCCCTAGGGGTGCCAGGTGCAGGGCTCCTGAACCCTGAGGCAGGGAGGGGCCGCAGCCTGGCACCACGCAGTCCTGGCAGTGATAGGAGAGGTCACCAAGTAAAGTGCTTTTGGCCCAAATGCCCCCGGGCGCTGCAGGCTCTTCTGACAAGGTGCAGCTGCCCGGTGGAGTGAGAACGACGGAGGGAGGAGGGGGGAGAAGGAGTAGTGTCGGTTTGCTGGGTTCCTCTCTAAGGCACAATCTGTCCAACCCCACGGGAGCCCGGGCTCCTGTCCTGAGCAGGCCTGCTCCCCGCAGCCCCGGGAGCAGCTTTTGGCCCTGGCTTCTGGGCAGGAGCCTCGGCCAGGTCGCCTCCCCAACTGGGGGCGCCCAGGCTGGCCCTCGTGTGCCCGTCGGGAGCGGCCGTCACCACAGAGGGAGTGGGCCCGAGTTCAGAACGCAGACAGAGGTCCAGCCTAACCCCCAGGCAGGGGGCTGCCACAGCCACAGGACCGCGAGCTCCGGAGCCCCTGGCCTGGGGGTGTGGGAGGAAGGCCGACTGGACAGACGGACACACAGGAGAAGCATGGACCGTTGGGAGCCGCTGGCTGCAGGGGCCCTGGAGCCTAGCCAGGAGCTGGCCAGGGACCGCAGCACTGCCAGCTCTGGGGGACAGGCAGGCGGCGGCAGCTCCTCCCAGGTGTGGACGAGGCTGTGGCTGCCCACGCGGACGTCAGGTGTGGCCGCAGATTTCAGGCTGAAGAGGCGCCTTCCTGGGGTGTCTGCGGGGAGCAGCCTGGTCGGAGGGGCCGGCGTGGGGCAGAGGCCTTGGGGGCCGGCGGGCAGCAGGCCGGCCAGCCCCTCTAAGGCCACTGGCTGCCACCTGCAGGGTAGTTGGGCACGGTGGGGTACTCGGGCAGGCTGTTCCCTGAGAAGTTGTTATACTGCGCCTCCCGTGACGGTGGGTTCCGCCACGCGCCGGTGCTCCACTCCGTCTGCGCCTTCTGGAAGCTTCCGCCACCGCCGCGGTAGATCCTGTGCACCTGCGGGCCAAGGTCGGGGACAGAAAGGAGAGGTGGCGGGTCTGCGTGCGGCAGGGGCTTGCCCACGATGGAGCAAGCGCTCTCTCCTCTCCAGCACAGGGGCCATGCCACCCCCGCTCCTCCGCCCAGACCACTGCTGCCCCGCAAGCAGCGGGCCCTCCCCACAGGACTCCTGCCCGCGGGCGGGGCCTGGGCTCAGTGCAAACCACGGGACACAGGGCCTGTCCCAAATCTCAGAAATCAAGTCCGAGAAATGAGGACAGCGACACAAAACATCCTCTGAAAAACAAACCCAAAAGCGAGGCTGCAACCTGTGCTGCCAGGCGGCCGGCAGTCAGCGAGCCAGGGAGGCCGCAACTGGGCCTCGACCCAGGACAGGACACACCGGACGCACACTAAACCATGGGGCGGTCTTCCTCCAAGATACAACCCCAGTTCTGTTTTTTTTTTTTTTTTTTTTTCAGTACTGGGAATGGAACCAAGGGGCATTCTACCTCCGAGCTACACCCCAGCCCTATTTTTCAGTCTTTTTATTTTAGTTCAGGGTCTCACTGAGTTCCAAAGGGCCTCACGAAGTAGCTGAGGCTGTCTGTGAACTGCAATCCTCCAGTCTCAGCCTCCCGAATGCTGGGGTGACAAGCGTGCGCCACCACGCCCTGCAGCCACTGTAATTTCAACCTGATGTTCTGGCCCATCAGCCCAGCCGAGCACCTGCCACCTTCCAGTGGGCCTGGACGTCCGCCATATGGCTGTCTAACAAGGACGGGTCTCTCTCCTCTGGGCCTAAGCCACCGGTGCAGTGCGGCTTATGCTCAGCCCCTGCCCTCCTCTGGAGTCTGGGATCTTGGCACCTGCAGGGCAGGGGCACTACCTGACACCCTATAAAAATCCTGGGCACAGCCGGGTGTGGTGGAAGAGAAAGACAGGAGGGTTGCATGGGTTCAAAGCCAGCCTCAGCTACTAAATAAGGCTCTCAGCAACTGGGTGAGCCTGTTTCCAAATAAAATGTAAAATAGGTCAGGGGGTGTAACGCAGAGTTAGGAAGCTCCTGGATTCCATCCCCAGTACCACAATAAAATAAAATAAAATAGGGCTGGGGGTATAGCTCAGAGGTAAAATAGGGCTATGGGTGTAGCTCAGAGGTATAATTTCCATGCATTTAACTCCTGATAACACACGTATATACAAACAAAAAAAAATTCTGAGCCGGGTGTGGTGGCGCACGCTTGTAATCCCTGCGCTTGGGAGGCTGAGACACAAGGATTGCACAGGTTCAAAGCCAGCCTCAGCTACTTAGTGAGACCCTGTTTCCAAATAAAGTATAAAATAGGTCTGGGAGCATAGCCTGGAGGTAGAAAGCCTCTGGGTTCCACTCCTAGTACCACCAAAAAATAAATAAATAAACAAATAATTAAAATTCTGAGCCGGGCATGGTGGCGCATGCTTGTAATCCCAGCATTCGGGAGGCTGAGACCTGGAGGATTGCAGTTTGTGGACAGCCTCAGCTATTTAGTGAGGCCCTCTGCAACTCAGCGAGACCCTGTTTCAAAATAAAGAATAAAAAATTGGGCAGGGGGTGTAGCTTGGAGGTCAAATGCCTCTGGGTTCCACACCCAAAACCCTCCCCCCAAAAAATTCTGGGCACACTGGGGAATGAAACTGGCCTGACTACCTGGGATGCGTGTACAAATATGTAAAAGACCTTGGAAAACAGGCCGAGTAGGAGAAAAAGCGAAGAAAAGGAAAAGCCCACCCGGGGCCGTCCCCGAGCTGCGCCGACAGCACCCACGTGACCGCAAGCACACGCGGGATGGGGCCTGCGTGGCTCCCGGGGCTGACCACTCACCTTCATGATGGCAACGGCCATCATGGCGGCTGACAGGGAGAACATGGCGGCTGGAAGGAGCATGACCACGGCGGCCCCGATGCTGGTCTGGAAGAACCCGATGGCTGCCAGCCAGCCGCTGCAGGGGAGGGAGAGGTGGGTTGGCTCCTGGGGCTCTCCGTGTGCACAGAGCTCTGACAGATCGGCGAGGAAAGCGAGAATTCTCGGAAGACTGGGTGAGAATTCTCAAGGACTAGAGGTGAGCAGCAAACACGGGAGAGGATGCGCAACAGCCAATATGGCTGCGCAGGTCTGATCGGCGTCCTGTGCTAGGAACGGCTCGCGGCCAGCCTCAGCTGCTGAGCGAGGCCCTCCGCAACTCAGTGAGACCCGCTTTCACAGTGAAGAATAAAACGTAGAGCTGGGGGTGTCGCTCGGAGGTCGAATGCCCCTGCGTTCCATCCCCAGACACACACATAAACACACACATACACACACACACACACACACACACATGTAGGGAACAGAGAAATGAGCGCTGCCCTGTCAGTGCCCTTCGTGGAGGGCAAAGGGCCTCTGCCCAGGAGGCTCACTGAGCCTTTCACCCGGATGGCGTCCTACAACGGTTGCACTACTGGGGATTAACCCAGGGCGCTCTGCCACAAGCTACACCTCAGCCCTTTTATTTTTTTACTTTTTTTTTTGGTACTGGGCATTGAATCCAGGGGCATTCTACCTTTGAGCTACACCCTCACCCGATTTTATTATTATCATTATTGTGTGTATATATTATTGGTAACTGAACCCAGGAGTATTCTACCTCCAAGCTACATATCCAGCCCTATATTAATTAATTAATTAATTTTTGCATGCTGAGGATTAAACCCAGTGGCATTTTACCTCCAATCCACACCCCCAGCCCAATTTATATAAATATGAATATAAATAATATAAGTATATTAAATATAAATATATATAAATATATATATATTTATTTTTGTGGTACTGGAGATGGAACCCAGGGGCATTCGACTTCCAAGCTACACCCCCAACCCTATTTTTTTAATTATTTATTTTGAAACAGGGTCTCACTGAGTTGCAAAAGGCCTCACTCAGTAGCTGAGGCTGGCTGTGAACCGCGATCCTCCTGTCTCAGCCTCCCAAATGTTGAATTACAAGCATGCACTACCACGCCTGGCTCCTATTTTATATTCTTTATTTTGAAACAGGGTCTCATTGAGTTGCTGAGGGCCTTGCTCAGTAGCTGAGGCTTTCTGTAAACTGTGATCCTCCTGTCTCACCCTCCCAAGTCCTGAGAGTACAAGTGTGCGCCACCATGCCCAGCCCTCCCTCGCATACCCATATACTCCCAGACCTATTTTTTATTCTTTCTCTCTCTCTCTCTCTCTCTCTTTTTTTTTTTTTTCGGGTCTGGGGATGGAACCCAGGGTCATTCGACCTCCGAACTATACCCCCTGCCCTATTTTTTATTTATTTTGAGACAGGGTTTAAGTTGCAGAGGGCCTCACTAAGTAGCTGAGGCTGTCTGCGAACCGCGATCCTCCAGTCTCAGCCTCCTAAATACTGGGATTACAAGCGTGCACCACCACGCCCTTTTTTTTTTTGTGCGTGTGATACTGGAGATGGAACCCGGAAGCATCCCATCTTAGTGTTAAACCCCTAGCCCAGTTTAATTTTTTGTTTTTGCAGTACTAGGGATGGAACCCAGGGACATTCTACCTCTGAGCTACACCCCAGCCCTAATTTTTATTCTTTATTTTGAAACAGGGTCTCACTGAGTTGCAAAGGGCTTCACTCAGTATCTGAGGCTGGCTGCAAACCCGGATCCTCCTGTCTTGGTCTCCTTCAATTTTTTTTTTTTTTTTTTTTTTGTGATACCAGGGGTGGAACCCAGAGGCTTTTCTACCTCCGGGCTATACTCCCAGACCTATTTTTATACTTTATTTGGAAACAGAGTCTAAGTTGCTGGGAGCCTCACTAAGTAGCTGAGACTGGCTTTGAACCTGTGCGATCCTCCAGTCTCTGCCTCCCAAGCGCTGGAATTACAAGCCTGCACCCTCATTCCCGGCCTGTGGCCACTTACAACAGCTGCCACAGAGCTCATGTAGTACGTGAAACACAAAGACGGGGAGATGGAAGACAGCAGATCCTGGAGCCGTGAGCGCGCATCTGGAGGCTGGCCTGGGGCCGGCGTCCCTCCCACGGCTTCCCACAGGGCACACGGCTGGACCTCTGTCCAGGCTCCAGGGCACAGGCAGCCCTGTTCAGTGCAACAGCACGTGGGCGAGCCTCCCACCCCTTCCCAGGCAGGAGTGAGCTGAGGAGCAGGGCCACCCGAGCCTGGGGTGGGGGACCCCAGGACCACGATGCGATGCCCTTGGGGTGCTTACAAGCGCAGGACGCCGACTCCCGCTGCATTGCGCTCTCAGAGTCTGTCTGCACCGGCCCACAGCCCACACACACGGGCATTTCTGCAGGTTTTCTTAGAGGTGCTGGGGTGCCACGCTGCCTGTGCGTGTCAAGCCAGTGTGGGCTGCCGTGCACACTCCAGCTGCACAACACACCCCGTGTTACCGCAGAGCTTACCACGCGCCCCATCCCGAGAAGCCGATCGCCTGGATGACGGTCAGGACAAACTGGGCTCCGAAGATGAAGAAGAACGCCATGAAGTTAAATGAGCTGTCGGCCCTGAAGGGGACAGAGAGTATAACCAGGACGCTCATGGACCAGACGGGCTGGGGCCAAGACGGCGAGAACAAGGAGCTCCTACTAGGGGCTGAGCCCAGGGGCAGGCGACCTGAGCTGCACCCCCAACCCTACTCTGTACTATTGTGTGTGTGTGTGTGTGTGTGGTACTGGGGGTGGAACCCAGGGGCTTTTCTACCTCCAGGCTATGCTCCCAGACCTATTTTATTTTGCAGATCTGGGGATGGAACCCAGGGATAGTCAAATTCCAAGCTACACCCCCTGCCCTATGTTTTATTCTTTATTTTGAAACCAGGTCTCACTGAGTTGCAGAGGGCCTAAATAGCTAAGGCTGTTCATGAATGGCGATCCTCCAGTCTCAGCCTCCCAAATGCTGGGATTACAAGCATGCGCCAAGACCTATTTTATATTTTATTTGGAAACAGGTCTCACTAAGTTGCTGAGAGCCTCACCAAGTAGCTGAGGCTGGCTTCGAGCCTGTGTGATCCTCCGATCTCAGCCTCCCAAGCGCAGGGATTACAAGCGTGCGCCACCTCGCCCAGCTTTTCTTTATTGTTTTGAAACAAGGTCTCACTGAATTCCAAAGGGCCTCACTAAGTAGCCGAGGCTGTCTGTGAACCGCAATCCTCCTGTCTCAGCCTCTCACAGCTGGGATTACAAGCGTGCGCCAACACGCCCAGCTCTCTAGTTTTCATGTTGACACAGGGTCTTGCTGGGTTGCCGAGAGTCTGCCTACAGTACTGAGGCTGGCCACAACCCGTCTCAGCCTCCCAAGCACTGGCATTGCTGGCACGAGCCACCAAGCCGGGCCAGGACTCCTCCTTTTTGAGGTGCTGATAAAAGCACCGACTCTGCCGCATCACGGTGCACGCGCTGGGCTCGGTCACAGCGCCCGGCACACCACTCCTGGGGCACTGCAATCCCGGGTCCTCGCTGGGGGCACCGGGTGACCCTTTGCACCTGTGTCCAGGGACAACACAGAGGCCCCGCCTGGCCGACTCTGGGGTCAGTGCCGAAGGTTCTGGAAGCCAGGGCAGCCCCCTGCTCTTCCTGCTACTGCTCACAGTGGCCCGGCCAGCCTGGAAGCTTTCGGGACGGGCGGGTATCTGTGCTGTCTTCAGGGCGAGCTCAGGGGCCGTCCAAGGTGAAGGAGACTTGTAGTAACGGAGGACGGGCGGGCTGAGGACAAATGTCCACAGCAGCCACCTCACAAGGGGCAAAGTGAGCTAACCCAGGTGTCCCAGGTGTCCACCGACAGACACACACAGTGATCCGTCCACGCGTTTGTAACCCCAGTACTTGAGAAGCTGAGACTGGAAGATCGCAGGTTCAAAGACAGCCCTGGCAATGTATAGGCTCTCAGCAACCTAATGAGAGCCGATTTCCACATAAAAAATAAAACCGGGCTGTGGATATAGCTTGGAGGCCCCCGGTTCAATCCCCAGCAACACACACACACAGCCAGGCGCGGTGGCGCACGGTTGCATCCCAGCATTTGGGAGGCTGAGACAGGAGGTTCGTGGTTTACAGCCAGCCTCAGCTACTTAGTGAGGCCCTTTGCGACTCGGGGAGACCCTGTTTCCAAATAAATAATAAAAAACAGGGCAGGGGGTGTAGCTCGGAGGTAGAAGGCCCCTGGGTTCCAACTCCAGTACCACAAAAAAAAGAAGAAAAAAAAAAAGAAGGATGGGGCTCAGGAAGCCGCGGTGGACGGGCCCTGAGGGCCGCTCAGGGGGACAATCAAATGCCAGGCCACACTGCGGGCGACTCCGCCGACAGGAAGTGTCTGCGGCAGCAAGTCCAGAGACGGAAGCGGCTCCATGGGGGACGGGGAGGGGACGCGGAGGGACGGGGTTTCCTCTGGGGTGAGAAGAATGTTCTGGAGGGTGGCCATCGATGGTGGCTGCATGGCCTTGTCAGTGTGCAGAGCCGCGGGCCGCACACGTTAGGCCGGGGGCTGCGTGGTGGGTGCTGAAGCGCCCTCCCCGAGGCGGTTACGGTGCCGCAGGGGCCGCACTCTGCCAAGCCGGCCTGGAGAGGGCCAGGGGCTGATCCCAGGCTCCCTCCGTGTGCTGGCGTGGCCGCCCGGCACCCACTCACCTGAAGGCCTTGTAGGCGGGCCGGAACCAGCACACGTAGCCACAGGGCGTGAAGAGCAGCAGCCAGAGGAAAGCCAGGCCGAAGTTGGCTCCTGAGCCGCCGCCGATCCACCAGGCCAGGCACGCGACCACGTTCACTCCCAGGGTGGCACAGTAAACTGGGGGAGGGGCTGGGTTGGCGACGGCCGGCAGGCCTGCCGCCTCCGACCCGGGGTGGGGCCCGGCTCAGGCCAGCGGCTCCATTTACCACAGGGGCCTCCAGGGCCCGGGTGGACCGAGGGCTCCTGCCAGGCTGCCCCACCTCCCTGCCCACCGCACAGCGCTGCCTCGGGCAGAACCGCGCCACACAGAGGGTGCCCGAGGACCAGGCGCTCCTGACAGCGCCCACCCACCCCGCGCCCCGGCCCGCGGCTCACACATCCACAGCCGGTAGATCCTCTTCACCAGCACCTGGTGCTCAATGGGGATCTCGTCAGAGAAGTCTTGGTAGAAGCAGGGCTTCAGCGGAATGAACCTGGGCAGGGGAGGGAAGTTGTTCTCCTTTCCTGTGGGAAGAAGCCCCGCAAGATGCCGATCACCGTCTGCTGAAGACAGCCTGCAGGTCCCCGTCCTGACCCCGGAGCCTGAGAACCTGTGGCCCCACTCTGCAGAGGGGATATATACAGGACCCGAGACTAAGGGCTGTCCTGGTCCCCTGGGGTCCAGTGCCACCACAGGGTCCTCACGAGAGGGAAGCCGGGGTTCAGGGTCAGAGGGAGACCAGGAGATACTGTGCTGCTGGCTGTGACGAAGGTGGAGGAAGGGGCCGCGAGCCGAGGGTGGCCAGCACCTCTCGGAGCTAGAAGAGGCGGGACACCGGCTCCCCCTGAGCCTTGGGAAAGGACCAGCCCTGCCCAGGCCTGGAGTTCATTCCAGCAAGGCCTATCACACTCAAGATCCCCAGAACCACCAAAGAATAAAGTTCGAGCCGGGCTTGGTGGCACATGCTTGTAATCCCAGCATTTGGGAGGCTGAGACTGGAGGATCGCAGTTCGCGGACAGCCTCAGCTACTTAGTGAGGCCCTCTGCAACTTAGCGAGACTCGGTTTCAAAATAAAGAATAAAAGCCAAAGCCGGGCATGGTGGCGCAAGCTTGTAATCCCCACACTTGGGAGGCAGAGACAGGAGGTTCACGCAGGTTCGAAGCCAGCCTCAGCTGGTTTAAGAGACCCCGTTTCCAAATAAAATATAAAATACGTCTGGGAATGTAGCCCGGAGGTAGAAGGCCCCTGGGTTCCATTCCCAGTACCAAAAAAAAAAAAAAAAAAAAAAGAGAGAGAGAATAAAAAATAGGGCAGGGGGCATAGCTCGGAGGTCAAATGCCCCAGACACACAAAAAATAATAATAAATAAATAAATAAAATTTTATGGGAGCCTGAGATAAGAATGTAAGCTCAGCCGGTCATGGTGGCACATGCTTGTAATCCCAGCATTCAGGAGGCTAAGACCAGAGGATCGCGGTTCGCAGACAGCCTCAGCTACTTAGTGAGGCCCTATACACAGTGGCTTTGCGGACAACAACCCATCCACACCAAACCAGCTGGCTCCAGCACATCTGGAGGCGGGGCACCGAGGCTCCTGGGGGACACAGCAGACCCCGCCACCTCCTCGGTGGGCACTCACCTGACATTTCTGCTCTGGCTGACGTGACGCACAAGCTGAGGTCTACAGCCACCTGAAAGGAGACAGGTGGTCAAGGAGTCCCCATGGCCCGGGTGACCCACCGCCCAGCCACAGGCCCAGGGCTGCCCGGCCTGATCAGAAAGCCCCAGATGGTGGCTAGGAAGGCCAGCCCCACTCAGCTGCTGGCTCAGCAGGCGCCCAGGCCGGACGTGGGGCCGCCGGTCATCACTTCCCCTCAGAGCCCAGCTTCAGTGTGGACGACTCCGGGTGCAGGCCTTCCCGCCCACCGAGCCAGGGCTGGGCCGCTCTTGGTCCAGCCCTGCGGCCCACCCTCTCTGACTTCTTCCCGAGGCCCAGATGGCTCCATGCGCCTCCGCCACAGTGGCCGAGAAGCCGTGTGAGAAGCCATGTGACCCTGGCGGTCCCGTGGTTCTGCCCATGAGCCCAGCAGAAAAGAGGACCCTGCCACGAACCAGTGACAGCCAGGGTCACACCTCAGGGCAGTGCTGCCCCCACCTTGCACCCTGACCAGGACTTGGCTGGCACCGTGGGGCCTGGTGGACAGCTTTGCCACCTGCAGGGCCAGGCCAATGTGGCCAGAGCTGGCAGGAGGGGAGGAGCAGGACAGGTGCCACCAGCCAGTTCGAGCTTCCCGGACACACATCCGCCATGGCTGCGAGGCCCAGCCCTCGCCTGCTCCCTGCCTGGCCCCTCCGCCCCAGTGCCACCCAGCATGACAGAGCCTCCAGGAGGGACTGATCTCTGTGTGTGCAGTACTGGGGACTGAACCCAGGGCATTCTACCTCTGAGCCACACCCTCCAAGCCCTATTTTATTTTGAAGCGGGGTCTCTCTGGGTTGACAAGTCTCACTACTTGCTGAGGTTGTCCTTGAATCTGTGATCCTCCTGTCTCAGCCCCCCATGTCCTAAGCTTATAGATGTGGACCACCTTATCTGGCCTGAGGGCAGGCGGCGGCTCCTCTCACGGACATCTCCCTCCAGCACCCCGGCCTGGTGACCTGTAGGCTTGTGGCTCCAGGGCAGTCCTCACCTGGCACCGTGGGCTGGGCTCACCCAGGCCAGGTCTCAAAGGCAGGCAGGCCAGGAGTCCCTCCAACACCAACTCCAGCCCTACTGTCCTTTTTGGGTTTTTTTTTACAACACTGATGGAACCCAGGGACATTCTACCTCCAAGCTACACCCCCAGCCCTATTTTTTATCCTTTATTTTAAAAGAGAGTCTCACTGAATTGCAAAGGCCTAAGTAGCTGAGGCTCTCTGGGAACCGCAACCCTTCAGTCTCAGCCTCCCCAATCCTGGGTTGACAAGCATGTACCACCATACTCGACTTATTTTGTAACAGGGCCTCACAAAGTAGCTGAGGCTGGCCAGGAACTGCGATTCTCCTGTCTCAGCCTCCCAAATGCTGGGATTACAAGTGTGCGCCACCATGCCCAGCTCCTTCTGTCTTTTGTTTTGAGTGTGTGTGTGTGTGTGTGTGTGTGTGTGTGTGTGTATGGTACTGGGAGTGGAACCACAATGCTTGGAGGCCACACCTCCAGGCCTAATTTTTATTTTGAAACAGGGTTTCACTAATTTGTCAAGGCTGGCCTCCAACGTGCTGGCCAGGCTGGGCTTGGTAGACGCCAAGACTTCACAAGCCACGCCCGACACGTAAGCCCTGCCTGGTCCCAGGGACCCCAGTCTCCACTGGCCGCAGATCAGTTTGGGATGCTTTATTTTCACACGTCAGAGCTGTTTTCCTGGCACAACCATGGAGGACCAGCAAGACCATAAACAGCCACTGCATCTCAGAGCCAGACCGGCGCCGCGGCGCTCTCCCCGCTGGCCAGCGGACAGCGGCAGTGCTGGCTTCGGGCGGAAGGCACCGGTGCACCCAGGAGACGGACAGGGTGGTAGCCCAGAGGAGGCCTGGCTGAGTCAGACGACAGAGGACGGGAGCATCAGGACATTCTGGAAACCGAGGTCACCCAGGCTACGTGTCTGGGTCCAGCTGGCGACACTGGTCCTCGAGGATGCCGCGGAACACCTGGAAGCGGTGGTTGAGGTCAGGCCGCGCGTGGATGCGGAAGCGGGTGCCCAGGGCGCCGTCGGGCGAGGGCGCGCCGTAGAAGACGCGCTGGATGCGCGCGTGCACGAGGGCCATGGCGCACATGGCGCAGGGCTCGCGGGTGACGTAGAGGTCGTAGCCAGTGCACACGTAGGGCAGGCCAGAGTCCTCATCCTCATCCAGCTTGCGCACTGTGCCGGCCCGGGCGCCCTGTGGGGCGGCGGCTGGGACGAAGGAGCAGGCCGGGTGGGGCCTGAGGTCGTAGGCGCCACGGCCCTGGCCCTGGGCCACGAGGTCCACACACACCATGACGGCGTGCAGCAGGGGGTTGGTAGTGCGGCTGCAGTCGTGGCCAGTGGCCAGCACGTGGCCCGAGGCAGGGTCCACCACGACGGCCCCCACGGCCCGCAAGCCCCGGGCTGCTGCCCGCTGGGCAGCCCACACAGCCCGCTCCATGTGGCTCTGCATGGTGGCCCGCTCCTGTGCTGAGAAGAGCTGGCCGGCCAAGGCGCTGGTCACCTGCTTGTCCTCATGGAAAGACGTGGGCCAGTGGGCTCGGGCCTCCTCAAACTGGCCCCTGGTGAGGGGCGGCCGGGCAGGCACAGGCACCAGGAAAGGTTCCCCCAGGCCCCTCGGGTCCACGGCTGGCCTCGGGAGCAGCTCGGCCAGCGAGCACGTGCCTGTGGCCGGCCCGGCCAGGCACAGCAGCAGCTCCAGCTGGTGGGGGCCGCTGGGGTCCCGACTGGGCCGCACGCGCTTCAGGTGGGGCTGGGCAGGCAGCGGGTGCACAGCCGACACCTCCTTGAGCAGGCGGGAGGTCTGGCGCTTGTCCAGGACGGGCGCCACGTAGGCCAGCACCAGCTCCACGTCCCCACACTGCTGCTCCGACAGGACCGGGAGAGCTTGCCACGGCGCTGGCTCACGCTCCGGGCTTCGCGCCTTCTCCTGACCACAATGCTCCGTGAGGTCCCGGCCGGGCTCCATCCTTGGCGAGGCTGGCTGTGGAAGACAGAGATCGGAGCAGAGCATCATCCGTCAACCGAGGCAGGCCTGGGAGAGCTGAGGATCCATCCCAGGAGGCTCTGCGAGGCCAAACACGTGGAATCTGGAATCTGGAGGCTCGTCCCGGAGCTCCAGCCCGAGTCCGGCACATCACGCTCCTGGCCTCCCAGCGCTGGGTCGGCACAGTCTAAACCGCCATCAGCTCTTTCAAAGTTGAGGTGAAATTCACACGCCAGAGAGGCAGCCACGTTTTAGCACACGATTTGGCTGCTCCTGCCAATGGCAGACGTGCAACTGATACGTCACCGCGCTCGAGTTCAGCACAGCGTGCGGATCTTGTAACTCCGCCCACACACCTGGCTTCCGCAGCCACGGATCCGCCATCTGTTCCCAGGAGTCACAGCGCGGAATGGTGACCGCTGACCTGCGGACGCCGGCTTCAGGACGGGTCGCTGTGGCCAGCTAAGCGCCGGCAAAGACCAAGGGACTGAATTCCGCCCAGAGTGATAGCCAGAAGCTTCCTTCTGCAGTCAAGTCCCTGGACGAGCGCGTGGGCCCAGGTGACCCTGGGTCTGGCCTAATGAGGCCCTGTGCAGATGCTCCTGACCACGGAACGGGGAAGGGGAGAGGAACATCTTTTTTTTTTTTCTGGTACAGAGGATTGAACCCAAGGGGAGTCTACCTCCAAGCTACAACTCCAACCCTTTTTATTTTTTGCTTTGGAACAGGGTATCATCAGGCTGATGAAAGTCTCATGCTGGGCATGGTGGCGGACGCTTG
This sequence comes from Muscardinus avellanarius, assembly GCF_963383645.1. NCBI lineage: Eukaryota > Metazoa > Chordata > Mammalia > Rodentia > Gliridae > Muscardinus > Muscardinus avellanarius. Next base: position 2,714,936 of record NC_137802.1, on the reverse strand, counting down.
TAATCCCCGTGCTTGGGAGGCAGAGACAGGAAGATGGCGCAGGTTCGAAGCCCCTCACTGGCTTAAGAGACCCTGTTTCCAAATAAAAACACAAAAGAGGTCTGGGAGTGTAGCCTGAAGGTAGAAGGGTGCCATCCCTAGTACCACCAAAAAAAAAAAAAAAAAAAAAAAAAAAAAGACTCACTACTTACTGAGGCTGTCCTCAAACCTGTGATCCTCCTGTCTCAGCCTCCCAAACACTGGATTATAAACACGTGCCACCGTGCCCGGTGACGGGCATCATTTTAAGCTGCTAGGTTTGTGGTAGTTCGCTACGTACTGACGGAAGATGACCACGGCGAGCTTGGGCCAGGCAGGGTCCTGAACACACACAGCCCAGCACTGCCACGGACACCTGCTTCCAGGTGGTTAAAGACTCGCCAGCCTGCTCTACAGAGCTGGACAGAAGAGCGGCTACAGGAGGTGTGCCCTGATGCAGCCCCTCCCCTAATGAAGGCTCCTGCAGCCAGGGTGAGCTCGGGTGTTCAGGTGAGGCTGCTTCCCCAGCCCCCCACCACTGCCATGTCACAGCAGAGGCCCAGAGGACACAGGGCTGAGGCAGGGTGGGGGGTCCAAAGACAGCCTCTGGAGGTAGGAACGTGCATGGCAGGCTGGCAGGGCCCCTCCCGGGGCTTCTGCTGGGGCCCCCAGCTGGTGCCGGCAGGGGACTGTGCCAAGGCTCCCTCTGCATACCGGGCACTGCCAGCGCCGCCGGAGCCCCAGAGCTCACATGAGGAAACTGAGTCTGCGCAGGTCACTCCGGAGGGAGAAGCAGGACCAGCGGGTGTCCCTGGTTCTTGGCCCTCAGAACGGGTCACAGCCAGGGCAGGGGGCAGGAGGGGGCGCTGAGCCTGTTGGGGGCTTCCGCATGGGAGAACGGCAGGGTGGCACTTGTGGTTCCCCAATCTTTGGCATGGCCCCAACTTGCCCTCCTAAAGCCACAGCTTGGCTGGCGGGCACTTTCCCTTGACCTCCCGGGCCCGCAGCTGCCCCCAGTCCACTCGCCCCCACCACGAGACCACCAGGCCCTGCGTGGGGGCCTCTGAACACGAAGTGCAGGCCCAGCCTGGCATCCGAGGCCCCAACACACCCGAGCACCCCAGTGAGGTGGGACCTGAGGTGTAGGTCGCCATGCTGGGGCCAGTGCGCAGACGTGACACCACCCACACTGAAAGAACAGGGTCTGACCAGCAGCCCCGAGGCTGGCCCTGGGCTGTAGGGATCCCCGCCTTCCTAACAGGAGGGACTCCTGAGCCTCAACTGCTGCGTAAATAAGGTGGGGGTCATGTCAGTGTCACCAGGGTTAGGATGGTCCCTGATACACAGTTTGTGTGCTACAAAAGCACCACCCCAGCCAGGCATGTGCTACACCCCTATAATCTCGGGATACTTGAGAGGCTGAGACAGGAGGAGCACAGGTCCCAGACAAGCCTCAGCAACTCCACAGACTCTCAGCAACCTAGTGAGACCCTATATCAAAGTGAAAATAGCCGGGTGTGGTGGCGCACACTTGTAATCTCAGTGCTTAGGAGGCTAAGACAGGAGGATCATGGTTCATAGACAGCCTCAGCTACTTAGTGAGGCCCTTTTCAACTCAGTGAAAGACCCTGTTTCAAAATAAAGAATGAGGCCAGGAGTGGTGGCACACACTTGTAATCCCAGCACTTGGGAGGCTGAGTCAGGAGGATCACGGTTTACAGACAGCCTCAGCTACTGAGTGTGGCCTTTGCAACTCAGTGAGACCCTGTTTTGAAATAAAGAATGAGGCTGGGTGTGATGGCGCAGGCTTGTAATCCCAGCGCTTGGGAAGGTGAGACAGGAGGATCGCACAGGTTCGAAGCCAGCCTCAGTTACTTAGTGAGGCTCTCAGCAACTCAGTGAGACCCTGTTTCCAAATAAAATATAAAATAGGTCGGGGGTGTAGCCCAGAGGTAAAAGGCCTCTGGGTTCCATCTCCAGGATGACAGGACCACAAAAAAAATAAATAAAATAAATAAATAAATAAAAAAGAATGAAAAATATGGCTGGTGGTGGAGCTCAGAGGTAGAATGCCCCTAGATTCTATCCCCAGTACTAACATAAACAAACACTTAAGTAAATAAAATAAGATAAAATATAAAAGAAAAGGCTGGGAATGTACCTCTAAGGTAGAATGCCTCTGGTCTATCCCTAGTACCACAATAAAAGCAAGCCAGGCATGGTGGCGCATGCCTGTAATTCCAGTACTAGGGAGGCTAAGATAGTACGATAGCAGATTTGAACTTATAAGACTCTATTTTCAAACAAAAGTAAAATAGGGATGGGGTATAGCTCAAAGGTAGAATGCCTCTGGATTCTATCTCTAGTAAAACACACACACACACACACACACACACACACACACTCAAAAGCAAGCTAGACATGGTGCCACATGGCTTGTAACTCTAGTACTTGGGAGGCTGAGACAGGAGGATCGCAGGTTCAAAGCCAGCCTTAGCACCTTACTGAGGCCCTCCACAATTTAGTGAGACACTATTTCTTTCTTTTTTTTTTTTTTTTTTGTGGTACTGGGGTTCCTGGAAGCCCTTCTACCTCCGGGCTACACTCCCAAACCTATATTTTTGAAACAGGGTCTCTTACGCCAGCGTGGCTGGCTTCGAACCTGCGCGATCCTCCTGTCTAGTGAGACACTATTTCAAAATATCAAGCCAGGCGTGGTGGCACACGCTTGTCATCCCAGCATTTGGGAGGCTGAGACAGGAGGATCGCGGTTCACAGACAACCTCAGCTACTACTTAGTGAAGGCCCTCTGCAACTCAGTGAGACCCTGTTTCAAAAATAAAGGATAAGCCAGGCGTGGTGGCGCACGCTTGTAATCCCAGTGCTTGGGAGGCTGAGACAGGAGGATCGCACAGGTTCGAAGCCAGCCTCAGGTACTTAGTGAGGCTCTCAGCAACTTAGTGTGACCCCGTTTCCAAATAAAATAGAAAATAGATCTGGGAGTATAGCCCAGAGGTAGAAAAGCCTCTGGGTTCCACCCCCAGTACCATGAAAATAAATAAATAAATGATAAAAAATAGGGCTGGGAGCCAGGTATGGTGGCGCATGCTTGTAATCCCAGCATTTGGGAGGCTGAGACTGGAGGATCGCGGTTCACGGACAGCCTCAGCTACTTAGTGAGGCTCTCTTCAACTCAGTGAGACCTGGTTTCAAAATAAAGAAAAAAAAAAATAGGTCTGGGGATGTAGCTCAGAGGTAGAATTGTCCCTGGGTTCCATCCCCAGCACTTTCTTTTGGTGGGGGCGGGGGTCTGGGGATGGAACCCAAGCACATTCGACCTCTGAGCTACACCCCCAACCCTATTTTTTTTTTTTATTCTTTATTTTGAAACCGGGTCTCACTGAGTTGCAGAGGGCCTCACTAAGTAGCTGAGGTTGTCCGCGAACCGTGATCCTCCAGTCTCAGCCTCCAGAATGCTGGGATTACAAGCGTGCGTCACCATGCCCAGCTCCCAGTACTTAAAAAAAAAAAAAAGCCTGGGGTGTACCTTAGAAGTAGAATGCCCTGGATTCAGTCCCTAGTGCCACAAAAAAAAAAAAAAAAAAAAAAAAAAAAAGATTCCAGGTGTTCTCAAATGTTCTCACCCCGCCCCTCCACTGGCCCTCTGGTTTCCTGGCACACCTAAGCCCAACCCCAGGGACAGGGCGCGGCACTAGTTTCTAGTTTCCAGACTGGGCTGTGGGCATCCTTCCTGGGATAAGCCTCTGGCCTGCAGATGGTAGGCGATGGTTCTTTTTTTGTGTGTGTGGTACTGGTGGTACTGGGGTTCCTGGAAGCCCTTCTACCTCCGGGCTACACTCCCAGACCTATTTTATATTTTTTATTTGGAAACAGGGTCTCTTAAGCCAGCGCGGCTGGCTCTGAACCTGCAATCCTCCTGTCTCCGCCTCCCAAGCGCGGGGATGACAAGCGTGCGCCACCACGCCCGGCCAGGCGATGGTTCGAATGCGGGCCACCTCCACGCTGAGGCTTCTCACTGGAAGACCCAGACTGTGATCTGCACGCAGCCAGCACCCAGAACCAAAGCAGCTGGCGGGAGCAAGTGGGGGCCCTGGAAAGCACTGACATGACCTGCGTGTCCGGGGCTACCAGGGCGCTGCTGCGGGCCCCAGGCCCCTGCTGGGCAGGGTGTGCAGAGGGGTGGGCGGACTCTGGACCCTCTGAAGCACACAGCGACCCTGCAGCCCTTGCCGCCTGTCCCGGCCACAAAGGGCCGAGTGTCTCCAAGGCTAAGGGCAAACAGCTTCATTCATCCCTGCAAGACTACAACCTCTGTCTCCTGAGAAACAAAAGCAGAAACAGGAGAAGGACGCTGCCCCTGGGGCAGCTGCCGGCCTGCAGGCCCCCCGGGAGGCGGCGGAGAGTCACGGGATGAGCTGGACAAAGCAGTGCTCCCTGTAATCTCAGTACTTGGAGGCTGAGACAGGAGAACTGCAGGCTTGAGGCCAGCCTCAGCAGCATAGCTATGTCCTCAGCAATGAGGAAGACCCTGTTTGAAAATAAAAAATAAGCCAGGTGTGGTGGCGCATGCTTGTAATCCTAGTACTTGGGAAGTTGAAACAGGAGGACTGCGGTTTGCAGACAGCCTCAGCTACTTAGTGAGCCCCTCTGCAACTCAGTGAACCCCTGTTTCAAAAAATAGAATAAAAAATAGGGCTGAGGATATAGCTCGGAGGTAGAATGCCCCTGAGTTCCATACCCAATACCACACACACACACACACACAAAGGGCAGGCATAGAAAGGCACACTTACAATCACCGGACTTGGGAGACAGGAGGATTGCGATTCGTGGCCAGCCTCTGCTACTTAGTGAGGCCCTCTACAACTTGACGAGACCCTCTTTCAAAATAAAGAATAAGCCGGGCGTGGTGGTGCATGCTTGTAATCCCAGCATTTGGGAGGCTGAGACCAGAGGATTGTGGTTTGCGGACAGCCTCAGCTACTTAGTAAGGCCCTCTGCAACTCAATGAGACCCTGTTTGAAAATAAAAGAATAAAAAGTAGGGCAGGGGGTGTAGCTCAGAGGGCAAATGACCCTGGGTTCTATCCCCAGACCTGCAAAATAAAAATATTCAATTCCCAGTATCAAAAAATAAAAATAGAAAAGTATTTGAGCTCCTTCCCCGTGGCCACAGCCTCCGGAGGGTCTGGCTGAACCGCGGGGCTGGGACTTTCCCCTCAGCAGCTTAGGACACCTGCCCTTTCTTGGGGGGCCTCTGTCCCCTCCCCCTCAGCACTGACCCTAGGTGGCATCAGGCTGTAGGCCTGGGGTCCCGCAGGAGTGACTCCAGCCTGGTCTGGCTCTGGGAGGGAAGGAAAACGGTGTTTCTTTGGACTGAATTAACCTATAAGGTGATCCTCCTGATAAATCCTAGGTCAGAGGCCTTGTCCTAGCCCATCGATGAGGAAATCAAAGAAGTCAGAAGTTGGACCGACGTGTGTGTGTGTGTGTGTGTGTGTGTGTGTGTGTGTGAATGTGGGTGTTACTGGGGGTGGAATCCTGGGGCTTTCTACCTCTGGGCTACACTCCGAAACCTATTTTATATTTTATTTGGAAACAGGGTCTCACTCAGTTGCGGAAGGCCTCACTAAGTAGCTGAGGCTGGCTTCGAACCAGCGTGATCCTCCTGTCTCAGCCTCCCAAATACTGGAATGACAAGAGTGTGTCACCACACCCCGCTGGACCCAGACAGATGTTTCTGACCAGGAAACGCAGCCAGTCCTGGCCCTGCCACAGAGGCTCTCAGCCCAGCTAAAACATCCCCCAAGCGGAGACTCTGGACACCAACCCCAATGCCTCCCGGCCTCAGCGTCCATCCCAGTGCAGTGGCGATTCCCTGGCTGTCAGACACGGGATCAGGACAGAAAGTGACAAGCCCAGGAGAGACCCAGCACCATCCCCAGACACACCAACACTCCAAAAACAAGCTCTGCAGCCCCTGGGGGACAAGTGGCATGACGATCTCAGGCAAAGTCCAGGAGGGCACCTGGGAGGCAGTGCCCTGAGGGGGACAAAGCAGGAAGGGTGAGCGAAGCAGAACTAGCCAATGCTGGCTGCCAGGCGTTGTGGCACATGTTTTTAATCCCTGCGCTTGGGAGGCTGAGACAGGAGCATTGCAAAGGTTCGAAGCCAGCCTCAGCTACTTAGTGAGGCTCTCAGCAGCTTACTGAGACCCTATTTCCAAATAAAATAGAAAATAGGTCTGAGAAGGTAGCCCGGAGGTAGAAAGCCCCTGGGTTCCATTCCCAGTACCAAAAACAAACAAACAAACAAAAAGACAGCTTAAGCCACTTAGTGAGGTCCTCTGCAATTTCGTAAGACCCTATTTCAACATAAATAATAAGCCGGATGTGGTGGCGCACACTTGTAATCTCTGCACTTGGGAGGCGGAGACAGGTGGATCGCGCAGGTTCGAAGCCAGCCTCACTGACTTAAGAGAGACCTGTTTCCAAATAAAAATATAAAATAGGTCTGGGAGTGTAACCCAGAGGTAGAAGGGTTTCCAGGAACCCCAGTACTACCAATAAAAAAATAAATAAAAAATAGGGCAGGGGATACAGCTCAGAGGGAGAATGTGCCTGGATTCCATCCTCAGTACCACACACACAAAAAAAGGTCACTACCAGCCAGGCATAGTGGCGCACACTTATAATCCCAGCATCTGGGAGACTGAGACAGGAAGATCCAGGTTCTCGGCCAGCCTCAGCTACTTAGTGAGACCTGCAACTCAGTGAGACCCTGTTTCAAAATAAAGAATAAAAAATAGGGCTGGGGATGCAGCTTGGAGGCAGAATGTCCCTGGGTTCCGTCCCCAGTACCGCAAAAAAAGAAAGAAAGAAATGGCCACTGCTTCCTTTCCTTTCAAGAGCACCCAGACCCTGAGTAAATGCTTTTTTCAAATAAATAAGAAGCCACTGAATATGCATTTGATATGAGAATCATTTTCCCAGTCTAAGTATATCCCATGCAAACTTTAATGTATACTTATTATTATTTTTTAAACAGGGTCTCCACTAAGTTGCAGATGGCCTAAGTAGCTGAGCCTGACTATGAACCTGCGATCCTGTCTCAGCCTCCCAAGTACTGGGATTACAAGCATGCATCACCACGTTTGGCTATATACTTATTTTGTGGTACTGGGAATGGAACCCAGAGGTATCCTACCTCCGAGCTATACTCCCAGCCATATATATATATGGTACTGGGGGTGGAACCTAGGGGCATTCTACCTCCAAGCTGTACCCCCAGCCCTATTTTTTATTCTTTATTTTGAAACAGGGTCTCACTGAGTTGCAGGTCTCACTAAGTAGCTGAGGCTATACTCCCAGACCTATTTTCTATTTTACTTGGAAACAGGGTCTCACTGAGTTGCTGAGAGCATCACTAAGTAGCTGAGGCTGGCTTTGAACCTGTGCGATCCTCCTGTCTCAGCCTCCGAAGCACTGGGATTACAAGCATGCCCCACCACGCCCGACTATACTTATGTTTTAAAAGTATTTGCTGTTTACAACAGAATTCACACTTGATGAGATGTCCTCTGTGTTTGGTTTTTTGTGGTGCTGGGGATTGAGCCTGGGGACTTTCGACCTCAGAGCTACACCCCTAGCCCTATTTTATTTTCATTGTGGAACAGGGTCTCCCAAGGTTGAAGAGTCTCACTACTTGCGAGGCTGTTCTTGAACCTGTGGTCCTGTGATCCCCCTGTCTCTGTCTCCTCAGCAGGGATTATAGGCATGAACCACCATTCCCAGCCCTTGGCATTTATATGCTGAACCTGCCCACCCTACAGGGGGACCATCTCTGCACAAAAGGAGAGGAATCTCGGATCCCTGGAATGGGCTATGGGAGAGAACTGGAGAGCTATATATAAAAAAGACATAAAAACTCATATTCGCAATAACGATGAATAATAATGGTCAATTTCTAGCATGTATAAAAGGATTAGGAGAAATTTTCGTCTAAAGGCAAATCCGAAATGGGAAGGAGAACACCACAGAGCCAGAACCAGGTAAACAGGCAGACCACAGGCAGAGGACTGGCTGCAGAGACCCAAGAGAGGGCGCACCGGAAGCGGCTGGGGTGCACGGGGTCTCCAGACCCGGCCACAGGGAAGCACGCATGCGCAGGAGGCGGCGGGCTTGGGAGTGGGCTCCTGCGGGCCTGCGCAGACGCAGCACTGCTGCCTGTGGCGCCGCGCGCACGCGCACGCCCACCCGCCCACCCGGGACGTGCGTGAGCTTGGCCAGGCCCCTGCCCTCAGCCCCCGCACGGCCCACCGCCCAGAATCCCTGTCCTCGCCCGGGCTTCCCCTTCACCGGAGCCTGGCTCGGGCGAACCGGAGCCCCTCGCAGGCTGCTCACCTGAGGGAGACCCACACGAGCGCCGCTCTCCGCCAAGTCCTAGCAACCAGCTCGCCCCGCCTGTCGCCGCGGGGCACGACGGGAACGTAGTTTCGGGGGGCGGGGCCTGCGCGTGGCCGAGGCGAGGCCGGAACTACAATCCCCAGAAGGCCAAGCGCGTGGACATCTGGCTCCGCCCCTCACCAGACCGTGTCCACGTGGCCGGGAGGAACAGGTTAGGAGGTGAGGGACCTTCTCAGAGTTAAGGTTTTAGGACCCAACCCAAGGCGGGCGGAAGCTTGGAAACTGGAGGCCATTTGGTTTGCTTTTTTTTTTTTTTTTTTCCTTTTTTGCGCTACTGGGGATGGAACCCAGGGGCATTCTACCTCTGAGCTAAGTAAACCCCCAGCCCGATTTTATTTCTTATTTGGAAATAGGGTCTAAGTTGCGGGGGGCCTCCCTCAGTTGTCGAGGCTGGTTTCAAACCTGTGAGCCTCCTGTCCCAGCCTCCCAAGTACTAGGATTACAAGTGTGTGCCACCACGCTCAGCTCCCACTGAACTTTTTTTTGGGGGGAGGGGGGGTAACTGGGAATGGAACCCAGGGGCATTCTACCTCCGAACTACATCCCTAGCCCTATTTATTTATTTAGTACTGGGGATGGAACCCAGGGGCATTCTAACTCCAAGTTATACCCCCAGCCCTATTTTGTATTATTATTTATTTTGAAACAGGGTCTCACTGAGGTACAAAGGGTCTCATTAAGTAGCTGAGGCTGTCTGCCAACCGCGATCCTCCTGTGTCAGCCTCCCAAATTCTGGGATTACAAGCGTGTGCCACCACGCCTGGCTCCCCAGCCCCATTTATTATTATTATTTATTTTTATTTTTTTTGGTGGTCCTGGGAATGGAACCCAGGGGCTTTCTACCTCCAGGCTACACTCCCAGACCTATTTTATATTTTATTTGGAAACAGGGTCTCACTTAATTGCCAAGAGCCTCACTAAGTAGCTGAGGCTGGCTTCGAACCTGTGCGATCCTCCTGTCTCAGCCTCCCAAGCGCGGGGATTACAAGCGTGCGCCACCACGCCCAGCTTATTATTTATTTTGAAACAGGGTTTCACTGAGTTGCAAAGGGCCTCACTAAGTAGCTGAGGCTGTCTGCGAACCTGTCTCAGCCGTCATCACACCCAGTACTCTAGAGGCCCTTTGGGAAACCAGATGACTGGGGAAACTGAGGCAGTGGGATACGACAGCCATCTGCAAGCACTCTGAAAACCTGGTCCTCAGACTCCTGCATGGGATCCTTTTGCAGTTGTGTCTATCACTGTGTCGGTGGTATCTGTTGCCTGGGTCCACACCAGACCTCAGTTTCCCTATCCATACACACATGCACTCGCGCGAACACACACACACACACACACACACACACACACACAGCAAGCTAGGTATGGTAGCATGTGCCTGAAATCTTAGAACTTGGGAGGCTGAGACAGGAGGATCAAACCTAGCAAAATCCTGTTTCAAAACAAAAAATAAAATAGGGATTACAAAATACTGGGATTACATTCTTGGACCACCACATCTGGCTTCTGCGTGTTTTTAATTTCTCAAAATAAGAAAACAGCCAGGCCTGGTGTCACATTTCTATAATCTTTCTATTTGGGAGGCTGAGACAGGAAGAGGCCCTCCACAACTTAGACCTTGTTTCAAAATAAAAAGGAAGCTGGGCATGGTAGTGCACGCTTGTAATCCCAACATTTGGAAGGCTGAAACAAGAGGATCACGGTTCAAAGACAGCCTCAGCTATACCACAAAAATAAATAAATAAAGAGTAAAATAGGAGCCAGGCGTGGTGGCACACGCTGGTAATCCCCACACTTGGGAGGCTGAGACAGGAAGATCACACAGGTTCGAAGCCAGTCTCAGCTACTTAGGGAGGCTCTCAGCAATTTAGTGAAACCCTGTTTCAAAATAAAATATAAAATAGGTCCAGGAGCCGGGCGTGGTGGCGCACGTTTGTAATCCCCGCGCTTGGGAGGCAGAGACAGGAGGATCGGATAGCACAGGTTCTAAGCCAGCCCCGGGCTGGCTTAGGAGACCCTGTTTCCAAATAAAAATGTAAAAATAGGTCTGGGAGTATAGCCCAGAGGTAGAAGGGCTTCCAGGAACCCCAGTACCAAAAAAAAAAAAAAAAAAGGTCCAGGAGTATACCCCGGAAGTAGAAAAGTCTCTTGAGTTCCACCACCAGTAACACACACACACACACAGACACACACACACACACACAAAGAGTAAAATAGGGTGCCAGGCGTGGTGGTGCACGCTTGTAATCCCAGCATTTGGGAAGCTAAGACAGGAAGATTGTGGTTCATGGCCAGCCTCAGCTACTTAGTGAGGCCCTTTGAAACTCAGTGAGACCCTGTTTCAAAATAAAGAATAAAAAAATAGGGCAGGGGGTGCAACTTGGAGGTAGAATGCCCCTGGCTTCCATCCCTGGTACCACACACACAAAAAAAAGAATAAAATAGGGCTGGAGGTATAGTTCAGATGTAGAAAGCCCCTGGGTTTAATCCTAGTACCACAAAAAGGAAATAAAAACTAAAAAGAAAGAGATGGGCATAGTGGTGCATGCCTATAATCTCAGTACCTGGGAGGATGAAACAGGAGGACCGCACGCAGGTTTGAGGCCAGCCTCAGCAAGTAGTAAGATTCTCATCAACCTTGTGAGACCCTGTATCACTGTATCAAAATCAAAATAAAAGAGGGCCAGGAGTCAAACTCAAGAGATAGGATGACCCTGGGTTCAATGCCCAGTGCCACAAGTGGGGGGGGGGCGCTTGGGGTATAGCACAGAGGTAGACTTCCTCTGAGATCAATCCTCAGTGCTACAAAATACAAACTAAAAACCATAAAAGAGAGCCAGGCATGGTGGCCCACACTTATAAACCCAGTAATTGGGAGGCTGAGACAGGAGGAGCCACACAGATTTGAAGCCTGCCTGAGCTACTTAGGTTCTCAGCAAATTGATGGGACCCTGTTTCCAAATAAAACATAAAATATATGTTCCATCCCCAGTACCACAAAAATAAATAAATAAATAAAAAAGAAAGAAAGAAAGAAAGCTGGGTGGTGGCATATGCTTGTACTTTCAGTATGGGGGAGGCTGAGACAGGAGGATCACTGATTTGCACCCAGCCTCAGCTACTTAGGCCTGCTGCAACTTAGTGATTTAGTGAGACTTTTTTTTTTTTTTTTTTTTTTTTTTTGCAGTACTGGGGGTTGAACCCAGGGGCTTTTCTACCTCCGGGCTATACTCCCAGACCTATTTTATTTTTTTTTTTAATTTACTTTTTTTTTTTTTTTAATGGTACTGGGGTGGAACCCAGAGACTTTCTACCTCCGGCCTATACTCCCAGACCTTATTTTATACTTTATTTGGAAACAGGGTCTCACTAAGTTGCCGAGAGCCTCACTAAGTAGCTGAGGCTGGCTTCGAACCTGTGCGATCCTCCTGTCTCAGCCACCCAAGCGCGGGAATTACAAGTGTGCGCCACCACACCTGGCTCCCAGACCTATTTTATATTTTATTTGGAAACAGGGTCTCACTAAGTTGCTGAGAGCCTCACTAAGTAGCTGAGGCTGGCTTCGAACCTGTGCCATCCTCCTGTCTCAGCCTCCCAAGCACGGGGATTACCAGCGTGGGCCACCACGCCCGGCCCTAGCCCAATTTTTTATTCTTTATTTTGAAACAGGGTCTCACTGAGTTGCAAAGGACCTCACTAAATAGCTGAGGCTGGCCATGAACCATGATCCTCCTGTCTCAGCCTCCCAAATTCTGGGATGACAAACCTGCTATATACCACAGCCAGCTTTTTTATTCTTTATTTTGAAACAGGTCTCACTACGTTTCAGAGGGCCTAAGAAGCGGCCAGCCTGAGAACCTGTGATCTTTCTGTCTCACCCTCTCAAGTACTAGAATTGCTCACTGTTGCTATTTTGGCAAGAAAAATGGGATCCCGGTGTATCCTCCCCGGGCCTCCTCAACAGGTTCGCTAAGGCTCCCAGCATCAACCGGGCACTGTCGCCACCTACTGGCCAAACTTCCAGGGCCGCTGTCTCTGTCCGCCTGCCTGGGCGAGCCTCTCCCCCCCTCCTCCTCTCTCTCCTCTCTCTCTCTCTCTCTCTCTCTCTCTCTCTCTCTCTCTCTCTCTCTCTCTCTCTCTCTCTCTCTCTCTCTCTCTCCTCTCTCTCCTCTCTTCTCTCTCTCCTCTCTCTCCCTCCTCTCTCTCTCCCCTCTCTCTCCTCTCTCTCTCCTCTCTCCTCTCTCTCTTCTCTCTCTCTCCCCTCTCTCTCCTCTCTCTCTCTCTCTCCCTCTCTCTCCTCTCTCTCTCTCCTCTCTCTCTCCTCTCTCTCTCTCTCTCTCTCTCTCCTCTCTCTCCTCTCTTCTCTCTCTCCTCTCTCTCCCTCCTCTCTCTCTCCCCTCTCTCTCCTCTCTCTCTCCTCTCTCCTCTCTCTCTTCTCTCTCTCTCCCCTCTCTCTCCTCTCTCTCTCCCTCTCTCTCCTCTCTCTCTCTCCTCTCTCTCTCCTCTCTCTCTTCTCTCTCTCCCCTCTCTCTTCTCTCTCTCTCTCCCTCTATCTCCTCTCTCTCTCTCCTCTCTCTCTTCTCTCTCTCTCTCTCTCTCTCTCTCTCTCTCTCTCTCCTCGCATTCTACCTCTGAGCTATACCCTCAGGCCTTTTCTTTCCTTCTTTCTCTTTTTCTTTTGCAGTACTGGGGATGAAGCCATGAAACCCAGGGGCATTCTAACTCCTAGCTACAACCCCAGCCCTATCTTTTTTTTTTTTCTTCTTTCTTTCAGTACTGGGGATGGAACCTACCTCTGAGCTACACCCCCAGCTCTATTTTTAATTTTTTTAATTTTTTTTTTTTTTTTTTTTTTTTTTTTTGCGGGTTTGGGATGGAACCCAGGGGCATTTGACCTCCGAGTTACACCCTCTGCCCTATTTTTTACTCTTTATTTTGAAACAGGGTCTTACTAAATTGCAGAGTGCCTCACTCAGTAGCTGAGGCTGTCCACGAACCGTAATATCCTGGTCTCAACCTTCCAAATGCTGGGATTACAGGCGTGCGCCACCAGGCCTGGATTTTTTTTTTTTTTTCCTTTTTAAAAAATGTATTCAGCAAGTTAGGCCTGGTGGCCCAGGCTTGTGATCTCAGCATTTGGGAGGCTGAGACGGGAGGATCATATAGGTTCAAAGCCAGCCTCAGCTATATAGGCTGTCAGCAACTTAGTGAGACCCTGCTTCCAAATAAAGTATAAAATAGGTCTGGGAGTATAGCCCTGAGGTAGAAAAGCCCCTGGGTTCCACCCCCAGTACCACAAAAAAAAATATTTTTTTTATTCATCTGGGCATGATGGCACAAGCTTGTAATCCCAGCTTTTGGGAGGCTGAGACAGGAGGATCAGGGTTCAAGCCTCAGCTACTTAGTGAGGCCCTTTGCAATTTAGTAAGTCCCTGTTTCAAAGTAAAGAATAAACAATAGGGCTGGGGGTGTAGCTCAGAGGTAGAATGCCCCTGGGTTCAATCCCTAGCACCACACACACACAAAATCAATCAATCAATCTATCTATCTATCTATCTATCTATTTATTTATTTTGGAGCCCAGAGTGGTGACGCACACATGTAATCCCAGCATTTGGGAGACTGAGACAGGAGGATCACTGTTTGAAGCCAGCTTCAGCTACTTAGTGAGGCCCTCCGTAACTCAGTGAGACCTGGTTTCAAAATAAAGAATAAAAGATAGGGTAGGGGTGTGGCTTGGAGGTCGAATGCCGCTGGGTTCCATCCCCAGACCCCCCCCCCCCAAAAAAAAAAAAAAAGCATAGGGCTGGGGTGTTGCTTGGAGGTAGAGTGCCCCTGGGTTCCATCACCAGTACCGCAAAAGAAAAATCAGAGAAGACTTTCTGGGGCTTCGCAACGTGGATAAGTGTCACAGCGCGCTGTGGTGTCAAGTTTGCTACCAGATGAGGACAACGTGTACTGAGTCCATTTATGGCAAGTACAAAAATTGGCAAGACAATGAGTTGGTGGCAGAAATCACCTCTGGAAAGGGAGCCTCTTGGGCCACTGAAAATGGGACAGGGCCAGGTGTGGTGGCGCACGCTTGTCATCCCTGCACTTGGGAGGCTGAGACAGGAGGATGGCACAGGTTCGAAGCCAGCCTCAGCTACTTAGTGAGGTTCTCGGCAACTTAGTGAGACCTGTTTCCAAATAAAGTATAAAATAGGTCTGGGAGTATAGCCTGGAGGTAGAAAAGCCCCTGGGTTCCACCCACAGTACCACCAAAAAAAAAAAAAAAAAAAGTAAAAATAAAAGAGCTATCTCTGTGGTTGAATATTCCAGATTCAATTCTTTATACCACAAAAGAAAAAAAAAAAAGAGTTGTTGCCCCCTTTTCTGGCTCACTCTGGTCCACTGCCTGCCCCACCCCCACCTCTCAACAGCTGGGTCTGTGGTGCTATTTTAAGATGTCCCCTACTTCCTTCCTTGCTTAGGAACCCACTTCCTGACCTGGTCTCATTCTCTCCCCTTGAAATTATCTTTGACTTGGACACGCCCACACATAAATTTATTTTCTTTCTCTTTTTTCTTTTTTCTTTCTTTCTTTCTTTTTTCTTTTTTTCTTTCTTTTTTTTTTTTTTTTTTTGCAGTACTAGGGATGGAACCAGTGACATTCTACCTCTGAGCTAAACCCCCAGCCCTATTTTTTATTCTTTATTTGAAACAGGGTCTCACTGAGTTGCAGAGGGCTCGCTAAGTAGCCGAGGATGGCCTTGAACTCTGATCCTCCCGTCTCAGCCTCCTAAATGCTGGGATTACAAGCGTGGGCCACCATGCTCGGTTTATAAATATCTTACCTTAAATTGTGTTCTAGGGAAAGTCCCCAGTCTTTTATACTAAAGATCTTGCAGTTTTGATGGCCTTCTCTTACAATGGGTCTGAAGCCAGGCGTGGTGGTGCAGGCTTGAAATCCCAGCATTCGTGAGGATCCCGGTTCGAGGCCAGCCTCAGCTACTTAGTGAGGCCCCTTGAAACTCAGTGAGACCCTGTTTCAAAATAAAGAATAAAAAATAGGGCTGGGGTATAGCTCAGAGGTAGAATGCCCTTGGGTTCCATCCCTAGACCTGCAAAAAAAAAAAAAAAAGGGTCTGAAGCCAGGAATGGTGGTGCACACCTGTAATCCTAGTACTTGGGAGGCTGAGACAGGAGGATTGCGGGTTTGAGGCCAGTCTCAGCAAAGTCATGAGAACCTTAGCAACTCAGTGAGACCCTGTTTCAAAATAAAAAGGAGCTAGGCCGGGCGTGGTGGCGCACGCTTGTAATCCCCGCGCTTGGGAGGCAGAGACAGGAGGATCGCGCAGGTTCAAAGCCAGCCGCGCGCGCTGGCTTAGGAGACCCTGTTTTCAAATATAAAATGTAAAAAGAGGTCTGGGAGTGTAGCCTGGAGGTAGAAGGGCTTCCAGGAACCCCAGTACCACCAAAAAAAAAAAAAAAAAACCAAAATAAAAAGGAGCTAGCCGAACGTGGTGGAGCACGCTTGTAATCCCAGCATTCGGGAGGCTGAGACCGGAGCATCACAGATTCACAGCCAGCCTTAACTACTTAAATGAGGTCTTCTATAACTTAGTGAGACCTTGTTTCAAACGAAAGAATAAAAAATAGTGCTGGGGGTATAGCTCGGAGGTAGAAGGCCCATGAGTTCCATCTCTAGCACTGCAAAAAATAAAATAAAATAATAGTTTGGAGGTAGACTGCCCTTGAGTCAATCCCCAGTACTGCAAACACACACACACACACACACACACACACACACACACACACACACACACACACACGCTTGTAATCTTATCATTTGGAAGGCTGTCTAGCAGGATCCTGGTTCATGGCCAACCTCAGCTGCTTAGTAAGGCCCTTTGCAACTCATTGAGATCCTGTTTCAAAAGAAAGGATAAAAAAGAGGACTGGGAGCCGGATGTGGTGGTGCATGTTTGTAATTCCAGCGCTTGGGAGGCTGAAACAGGAGGATCGCGCAGGTTCGAAGCCAGCCTCAGCTACTTAGTGAGGCTCTCAGCAACTTAGTGAGACCCTGTTTCCAAATAAAGTATAAAATAGGTCTGGGAGTGTAGCCGGAGGTAGAAACACCCTGGGTTCCACCCCCAGTACCACCAAAAAGAAAAAAGAAATTGGTAAAGGCATCACTAAATTGCTGAGGTTTACCTTGAACATGCTGTTCCTCTGTCTCAGCTTCCCAGGGACTGGAATACAGACATGTACCACCATACTGGTTCAATTTCTTTCTTTCTTTTTTCTCTTTCTTTCTTTCTTTTTTGTGGTACTGGTGACTGAACCCAGAGACATTTTATTTTAGGTACTGGGGATGGAACCCAGGGGCATTCTACCTCCGAGTTACATGTCCAGCCCTATTTTTTTATTCCTTATTTTGAAACGAGGTCTCACAAAGTCGCATAAGATCTCACTAAGTACCCGAGGCTGTCCACGAACTGCAGTCCTCCTGTCTCAGCCTCCTGAATGCTGGGATTACAAGCATGCGCCACCACGCCCAGCTATATACTTTTCTTCTTTTTCTTTTTGCGGTACTAGGGATGGAACCCAGGGACATTCTACCTTCAAGCCAAACCTCCAGTCTTAATTTTTATTCTTTATTTCAAAACAGGGTCTCAATGGGTTGCAAAGGGCATCACTAAGTAGCTGAGGCTGTCTGCGAACCGCAATCCTCCTGTCTCAGCCTCCCGGATGCTGGGGTTACAAGAGTGCGCCTCCGCGCCTGGCAAAAACCTTTGAATCCTGTTCACTTCCCTCAACCTAGTTCTTGCGCTGGGATGAGGAAAACCGCAAATGAATGAGTGAATGAATGAATGAACAAATGAGGAACGAATGAATGACTGCTGGATGAATGACTGCTGAATGAACAGACAAACGAATGAAAGAACAAATAACTGTCCGAATGAATGATTGCTGAATGAATGAACGAGAGATTGAAGAGAGCTGAGGCCTCGCCCACTGCCCAGGCCCCGCCCCGCCCGGATAACTCCACCCACCCACTGGCCCCGCCCACAATCCCGCCCGCCGGAGAGCGCAGAGCCTCGGCCCGCGCATGCGTCACTTCCGGGGCGGCGGCGAGAGCGAGGCTCACTTCCGCCCGCGGGGGAGCGGCGGCGGCGGCGGCGCAGGAGGCTGGGCCCGGGCGCGGAGGGGTCGACGGACGCACGGGCGGGCGGCCGGGAGCCATGGAGCGCGGCCCCGGGGCCGGGGGGCGCGGGCCGGGGCGGTGAGTGCCGGGGGCGGGCGGGCGGGGCGGCCCGGGGCCGGCTGTGGCGGTTTGGAGAGCCGGGCAGGGCCGCGCGGCCGCGGGAGCCGGGTGGGACGCCCCGAGACCCCCACTCGTGGATCGGCCCGAGGAGTCGGGGCAGCGGGCCAGCGTCGCGGGCTCCGGCGCAGCTGTCTCGGGCCCCAGCCCCCGGCGTGGGGGCGACGCCCACCCTCTTTGGGGCTAGGCCCCGGCTTCGGGCAATGTCCGACCGACCCCGGACCTTCTCCAGAACCTGCCCCCAGCGGGATTCCCGGCTCCATCCTCCGGCCTTCCTGCCGCCGTCTTCCCCTGTCAGGCGGCATCCTGCGGACTGGGACCCCCGAGCAGGTGTTCCGTCTTGCGCTCCAGCCCATCCCCAGGTGCAGCGACCATCATCACAGCCCCTCACCTGTGATGTCCACCCCGGCTCTAGACTCCTACGTGGCTCCCTATTTCCTCCAGGATGAAGTCCAAACTCTGCTGCAGTAGGGCTACGGTGCGGCCTGAACGGGCTCTGGCTCTGTGTGGGACCCCCGGTGTTGGCCCCCTCTTCCTTCCTCGTTCTGCCCTACCCTGGATCCTGCAGTTCCCGGAACCCACTGTCACATCCCCTCCCGCCTTAGTCCGAACTCTTCCACCTGTCCAGTTCTCTGTCACCTGGCCACTTTCTTTGAACCTTTCCTTCAGGCAGTTTTCCCACCCGGACTGGCTGGGCGAGACGCCATGGCAGGCAGCCCTATGTAGGTCGTTTTTTGAGTTTCAGTTGCCTGGATGTTGTTGGTTCACAGAAGACCGGCAGCTGCCTGGGCCCTGGCCGAGGGGCGCCCCGTTATCTGCTGGTGGTTGCAATACTTGGAGTTCTGGGTGCCAGGGGTGTGTGCCCAGCGTGTCTGTGTTGACAGTCCCAAGGAGGTCCCAGGTGCTTGTGGTGGGAGAAGACACCATGGGCCCTTCCCGGTCAAAGCTGGCAGACCCTGGAGGCCCTTGGCCTCCTGTGGCTTCCTTCTTTTCCTCTTTCCGGTCTGGTGAATGGCTGCAGGAGCATACTTACAGGTCCTGCCCATTGTGGAGAGAACCCAGGAACTGTGAGAGCAAGATATGATAGCAGGATTTGGGGCTCCTTAGTGGGGTAATTGAGGCCCCAAGGCAGGAGGTACTCTCATGGTTTTTGTGTGAGAAGTTGAAAAAGACCCACCGGGTCAGTGGAACCGGACTGTAGGACCCTGGGCCTGGCCTGGCCAGCTGCAGAGGGGGATGTGGCCTTCTGGGAAGAGTCGGAGGCTATGGGACACCCCCCTCCAAAAGGAAGGTGGTAGGATTTGTGCTTTGAAAAGATTGTTCCTGCTGGGTGTGGTGAAGCCTATGATCCCAGTACTTGGGAGGTGACGCAGGAGGATCACAGGTGTGAGGCCAGCCTTGGCAACCTAGCAAGGGCCTAGACAACTTAGAGAAGGCATCTTTCATAACTGAAGAAGCGCAGGTTCAAAATGAGCCTCAGCAACTCAGCGAAATCCTTTGCAACTTAGTGAGATCCTCATTTATTTATTTTGTTTTTGTTTTTTTGTGGGTCTGGGGATGGAACCCAGGGCATTTGAGCTCCGAGCTACACCCCCTGCCCTATTTTTTTTATTCTTTATTTTGAAACCGGGTCTCACTGAGTTGCAAAGGGCCTCACTAAGTAGCTGAGGTTGTCCGCGAACCGCGATCCTCCGGTCTCAGCCTCCCAAATGCTGAATTACAAGCGTGTGCCCCCACGCCCGGCTGAGATCCTCTTTTAAAATTAAAAAAGTAAAGCTGGGTTTGGTGGTGCACCGTTGTAGTCCTAGTACTTGAGAGGCTGACACAGGAGGATCGCAGGTTTGCAGTCAGCCTCAGCTACTTAGTGAGGCTCTACAACTTAGTGAGATCCTGTTTCAAAATAAAGAATAAAATAATAGGGCTGTAGCTGGGCATGGGAGGCTGAGATGGGAGGATCACGATTCATGGACAGCCTCAGCTACTTAGGTCCTTTACAACTCAGACCCTGTTTCCAAATAGTAAAAAATAGGGCTGGGGGTGTAAGCTTGGTGGTAGAATGCCCCTAGGTTCCAACCCCAGTACAAATAAATAAATAAGGCTGGGGGTATAGCTGGAAGGTAGAATTCCCCCTGGGTTCAATCCCCAGCACCAGGAAAATAAGTAAATAAATTAATAGGGCTGGGATGTGCCTCCTGGGTTCAATCCCCAATACAGAAAGAGAAAGCCGGGTGTGGTGGTACATACTTGTAACCCCAGTCCTTGGGAAGCTGAGATAGGAGGATCACAGGTTTGTGGCCAGCCTTGGTTATTTAGTAAGGCCTTTTACAACTCAGTGAGAACCTGTTTAAAAAATAAAGAGTAATAAGCCAAGCGTGGTGGCCCATGCTTGTAATCCCAGTGACTTTGGAGGTTGAAACAGAAGGATCGCAGGTTCAAAGCCAGCCTTGGCCACTTTGCAAGGTTCTCAGCAACCTAGTGAGGCCCTGTTTCCAAATATGAAATAAATTCGGATGAGGGTATATCTTGGAGGTAGAATGCTTCAGAGTTCAATCCCTAGTACAAAAATAAAAAAATAGAGCTGGAGCCAGGCGTGGTGGCGCACGCTTGTAATCCCTGCATTTGGGAAGCTGAGACTGGAGGATCGCGGTTCGCAGACAGCCTCAGTTACTTTAGTGAGGCCCTCCGCAACTCAGTGAGACCCTATTTCAAAATAAAGAATAAAAAATAGGCCAGGCGTGGTGGTGCACGCTTGTAATCCCTGCGCTTGGGAGGCAGAGACAGGAGGATCGCACGGGTTTGAAGCCAGCCGCGCTGGCTTGAGACTCTGTTTCCAGTTAAATAAAAGTATAAAATAGGTCTGGGAGTGTAGCCCAGAGGTAGAAGGGCTTCCAGGAACCCCAGTACCACCACCAAAAATAAATAAATAAAATAAAAAATAGGACAGGGGATGTAGCTTGGAGGTCAAATACCCCTGGGTTCCATCCCCAAACCCGCAAAAAAAAAAAAAAAATAAAATCTGGGAGTGGTGGTGCATGCTTGTAATCTTGTAATCCTGGTACTTGGGAGGCTGAGACAGGAGGATTGCAGGGTTTTGGCTAGCCTTAGCTACCGAGTGAGGCCTTCCACCGTAGTTCAAAATAAAGAGTAAAAAAATAGGGCTGGGGGTGTAGCTTGGAGGTAGAATGCCCCTGGGTTCAATCCTCACTACCACAAAAAAATAAAAAATAGACCACTGGGGTGTCGCCGGGTGTGGTGGTGCACACTTAAAATCTCAGTACTTGGGCGGCTGAGACAGGATCTGGGTTCGAGGCCAGCCTCAGCTACTTTAGGCCCTTCGTAACTCAGTGAGACCCTGTTTCAAAATAAAGAGTAAAGACGCCGGGCGTGTTGGTGCACGCTTGTAATCCCTGCGCTTGGGAGGGTGAGACAGGAGGATCACACGGGTTCGAAGCCAGCCTCAGCTACTTAGTGAGGCTCTCAGCAACTTAGTGAGACCCTGTTTCCAAATAAAATATAAAAAAGGTCTGGGAGTATAGCCTGAAGGTAGCCTCTGGGTTCCACCCCCAGTACCACAAAGAAAAATAATAAATTAAAAAAATAATAAATTAAAAAAGAGTAAAGCCGGGCGTGGTGGCGCATGCTTGTAATCCCAGCACTTGGGAGGCTGAGACTGCAGGATCTTGGTTCGCGGACAGCCTCAGCTACTTAGGCCCTCTGCAACTTAGTGAGACCCTGTATCAAAATAAAGAATAAAAAATAGGACAGGGGGTGTAGCTCGGAGGTCAAATACCCCTGGGTTCCATCCTCAGACCCGCAAAAAAAAAAAAAAAAGTAAAAAATAAAGTTGGGGGTGTAGCTTGGAGGTAGAATGCCTCTGGGTTCAATCCCCAGTACCAAAAAAAAAAAAAAAAAAGTAAAAATAAAAAGGGCTGTCCGGGCGGGGTGGCGCACGCTTGTAATCCCTGCGCTTGGGAGGCGGAGACAGGAGGATCGCGAACCAGCCTCGCTGGCTTAAGAGACCCTGTTTCCAAATAAAAATATAAAATAGGTCTGGGAGTGTAGCCCGGAGGTAGAAGGGTTTCCAGGAACCCCAGTACCACAAAAAGAAAAAGGGCTGGAGTTGTAGCTTGGGGGAAGAATGTTCCTGGGTTGAAGTTGCAGTACCAAAAACCAGAAAGTGTTTGGCTGCCTGTGTTGGGGGGGGGGGCGCCCATAGTGGGCTGATGTTGGCCGAAGTGCGGCCTTTGAGCCTGGAGACTTGTTGCCCCACCCAGGGAAAGGTAGGGGGGTGGGGAACAGGAGGGTTTCAGGGAGGACACTGGTGTTTCTGGCTTTGGTAGCACGGCCTTGTCCAAGGCTTGTCGGCTCCAAGGTTGCGGGGACTTCCTACTTGCCCCTGGGCTTCAGCCAGGCCTCCCTCCCAGGCAGCACCAGCCGAGCGCACTGATTAGGGTGTGCAGTCCTTTGGGAAGATGTTGGAGCCACACCTCTCAATATTGGAGGTGAAGTACCTTACTCGCCGGGAATGAGGGAGTCTGGGCACTGTAGAGTGCCAGGCAACGTCCCTGGCCCCGACCCACTCCTTTGCCAGCCGCTCCCCTAGTCATGACAACCACAAACGTCCCCAGACGTCACTCAGTGCCCTCGGGGGAGCAGGACTACCTCTGTTTAAGAACTGGCAGTGAAGACTCCCTGTTGAGTCCTCACAGGGAGGATTGCATCTTGCTTGGGAGTGAGGGGCCGGTGCGCGCCGTCCTCGTGCTTGCCCCGGCCCCTGTTCACAGCTCCCCTGCCTGCGTGCCCCTGGGTCCTGGTGCTTGGCTCTCGCCAGCGCCTGGCCTCGCCTGCTGGGTGTTGAGGGACCAGGTGTGTTTCTGGGCCTCCAGCTGGGATGTACTGGTGTGTGGCCCATCTCTCCCTGAACTGCGTCTGCAGCCCAGTGCTTTCCCGGCGCTGTGGCCCGAGGGAGCGGCCCCGGTGTTCTCTGCTCAGGCCGAGCTGTTTCTCGTACCTCTGTTTTCTCCATAACTCCATTTGATAGCTCCATACTCAATAGAAGTTGTTTTGGCAACTTAGCTGTTGCCAATTTAACACTGTGTGCGTGTGTGTGTTACTGGGGAGTGAACCCAGAGGCATTCAACCTTTGAGAGACACCACCAGTCGCGCCAGTCAGATTTTATTTCTTACTTGGAAGCAAGGTCTCTGGGTTGATGAATCTCACTGCTTTTGGAGGCTGTCCTCGAACCTCAAAGGCTGCCCTCCTTTTGCAGTCTCCCAAGTACAGGGGTTACAGGTGTGTGCCCACCACCACGTTTGGCCCACTTGAACACATTTTAAAGTGTCCTGCCAAAAAGAGGGGTGTCTAGGTTCCTCCCCAAGCCAGGAGTTCTCCCCCTGCTGAGAGCAAGCACAGTGTCCACGTTGCAGATAAGGCCAGGGAGGCTGGCAGGGCGCAGCCGCTCACCCGGGTCAGTGCTGGGAAGGGCGCCCGGGCAGCCCTGCCCCACCCTCCCGCCACGGCCCAGCACGGGCAAGGGCCATTGTCCCAGCCCGGTGGGGCCTTTCCAGGCCTGGATGTGTCCCGCCTTTGTTTCTAAGCTTTTGTTTGTTGTTTGCTCTGTTGGGCGCCTGTTTCTGGACACCACAGTCCTCTGAGCCCGTGTGTCCTGGGGTCCCTTCAGTCTGACACCATTGCCCCCTGCGGCTGGGTCCTGCGAGGCCTGCACAGAGATGGGCGGGAAGGGCTGGGCAGCAGCATGGACAGGGGCCAGGGTGCCGAGGCCACTGCTGCAGGCCAGGGATTGCAGGCTGAGCGCAGGCGGTGGGCTTCCCTCAGGGAGCAGGAAGGCGTGGCGGGCTGAGGAGGAGCCCAGAGGGTGTGGGTAGCACGGGGCACACCTGGCTTGTCCCTCGGCTTCCCGGAAGGAACCATGTTTCCGTGTCCCCGCAGGGTTTCCCACTGCACCACATGGAGGCCTGCGGCTGCAAGGCTCTTGGGGGCTCAGCTTGGACGGCAATGGGGCCGGGCCGCGGCCTCCTAACGGGGCTGTTGTCTGGGGCGGTGGCCTGGGAGACGCCCTCCCCACTGCCCGCATCCCCGAGCACCCCCGCACCTTCCCCGCCAAGCCAGGCCGGGCAGCGCAGTTGGCGGGCACCCCAGAGGAGGCCCGGTGCGGGGCCCTGCCCCCGCCATGAACGGCCTGTCGGTGAGCGAACTCTGCTGCCTCTTCTGCTGCCCGCCATGCCCCGGCCGCATCGCTGCCAAGCTCGCCTTCCTGCCGCCTGAGCCCACCTACTCGCTGCTGCCTGAGCCTGAGCCTGGGCCTGGTGGGGCGGGGGCCGCCCCTTCAGGCACCCTGCGAGCCTCTGCGAGCACCCCAGGACGCTGGAAGGTCCACCTGACGGAGCGCGCCGACTTCCAGTACAGCCAGCGGGAGCTAGACACCATTGAGGTCTTCCTGACCAAGAGTACCCGTGGCAACCGCATCTCCTGCATGTACGTGCGCTGTGCGCCCGGCGCCAGGTGAGGCCCGAGGGTGTGGGGGGCTGGAGGAAGGGCGAGGGTGCCCTGATTCCCGTGGGCAGAGGGGCGGCTTCCCAGGTGCAAGAGCAGGCCTTCCCTGGGGCTGCCCCGGACCCTGGGCATCCCGAGCCCCCGGTGCCTCCTCAGGGGTGCCTCAGGCTCCACGGCTGAGGGCTTGAAAGTGAGGGCGGCCAGTGGCCCGGCTCCTCGGTGGCCTCCCTGCCACCTGCTTGGGAGGGCTGCTCTCTCAGGTCCCAGGCAAGGTTGAGGCAGGGGTGGGGCCTGGGGCCTTCTCACCTGGTGGGGAGTCCAAAGGGCAGACTTACCCTGGTTGGGCTGGAGCTGCTGGAAGGAGCGGCCCAGGGGGCAGCCTGGGATTCTCTCTTGGCAAGTTCTCACTGGGAACATGACTGGCCTAATTCATTTTTTGGGTATGGGGGCACTGGGATGGAACCCAGGGGTACTCTACCTCAGCTACACCCCAGCCAGCCCTATTTCACATTAATTTATTCTTTTTTTTTTTGCGGTACTGGGATGGAACCCAGGAGCATTCTACCTCCGAGCTCCACCCCCAGCCCTATTTTTTCTTTTATTTTGAAACCAGGTCTCACTGAGTTGCAGAAGGCCTCACTAAGTAGCTGAGGCTGGCTGCGAACCGTGATCCTCCTGTCTCAGCCTCCCAAATGCTGGGATTACAATCGTGCGCCACCACACCCAGCTTTTATTTATTTATTTATTTATTGTACTGGGGGTGGAACTCAGGGACCTTCTACCTCTAAGCTACACTCCCAGTCCTGTTTTATATGTATTTATTTATTTATTTATTCTTTTTTTTTTTTTTTTTTTTTTGGTGGTACTGGGGTTCCTGGAAGCCCTTCTACCTCCGGGCTACACTCCCAGACCTATTTTATATATTTTTAAAAATTTGGAAACAGGGTCTCTTAAGCCAGTGCAGCTGACTTCTAACCTGCCCGATCCTCTTGTCTCCGCCTCCCAAGCATGGGGATTACAAGCGTGCGCCACCACACCCGGCTATTTATTTATTTTTGATACTGGGGATTGTATGCAGGGGCATTCTACCTAAAGCCTTTTTAATTTTTTTTGTTTGAAACAGTCTCAGCCTGGGTGTGGTGATGCATGCTTATAACCCCAGTATTTGGGAGGCTGAGACAGGAAGGTCGCGGGTTTGCGGCCAGGGTTAGCTACTTAGGCCCTCTGCAATTTAGTGAGACCTGATTCAAAATAAGGAATAAAAAATAGGGTTGGGAATGTAGCTCGGAGGTAGAATGCCCCTGAGTTCAATTCCCAGTATTGCAAAAGAAACAAATCTTGCCAGGTTGCTGAGGCTAGTCCTGCAACCCTCTTGTCTCAGCCTCCCAAGTACTGGGATTACAGCTGTGTGCCACTAGGCCCAGTGGCCTTCTTCTTTTGTTGGGGTCAGGGTTGGGGTTCAGCTGTCCCCAGCATAAAGGGCTATTTTTGGAGGGGGTGCAGATGGCCCTGCCAACAGCAATGCCAGCTTCTGCTCCCAGGAGGTCCCAAGCAGTGGCAGGAGCCACCCCAGGGTCTGCCAGGGCCACTCCAGGAGAGCATTCGCAGTAGAGATAGCCATTTCTGCGGGGTGGGAGGGGCATCTCTCTGGCTTGCTGGGCTCACAGTGTGGACCACCCAAATGGCCTCTGCTCCACCTTCAGGTGGGGAGCTTGAGGCCCAGTGGGCTCCCACCACAGCAGGAGGCGCTGGCCACTCGCAGCCCCATGGCCTTGTGCCCTGTGTGGCTCTTCGCCCTGTGGGAATCTTGGACATGGAGCTAGGCCATCTCGCCTTGGCCTCCAGCGCTGGCTGCTGGGATGAGCGGTCACAAGTCCTCTGCCCTGGCCAGTCTCCCCAGGCCAGGCCGGTGCTCCTGTCCCCCTGACCTGTGCCCCCAGGTACACGGTTCTCTTCTCGCACGGCAACGCGGTGGACCTGGGCCAGATGAGCAGCTTCTACATCGGCCTGGGCACCCGCATCAGCTGCAACATTTTCTCCTACGACTACTCTGGCTACGGTGTGAGCTCGGGCAGGGCCTCCGAGAAGAACCTCTACGCAGACATTGACGCTGCCTGGCAGGCCCTGCGCACCAGGTGAGGGGTGCTGGTCAGCGGGAGGGCGGAGCCTGGGGGCACTGGGTTCCTGTGGCGGAGCCTTCTGGGAGGAGCTGCAGCAGCTCCTGGGGTGGAACTGGGGTGCTGCACTCTGCTTGGGGCGTAGACACCCATCCCTTGTGGCTGAGGTGGGGAGGCCTGGGGCCGCACTGGGTGGGGCTGTGGGGAGGGGAGTGAGGCTCCCCCTGGCATCAGAAGCTTGCCGGGGCATACTGGGTGAAGGAGGTGGGGGGCCGGAGCTTGGCCGAGTTCCCTGGGGTGCAGGGGCGGGGCTGTGGAGCCCGGCCTTTGCCAGTGCAGTGGTGAGCGGGCTTGCTGCTGGGCCTGTGTGGTAGTTTGAAGTCCAAGCTGGTCGGTGGTCGGTGGCGTGGGCCTTTAGCACACACTCGAGGTCTGGGCCAGCCTGGCCTCCAGACCTTAGCCACAGGGTTCCTCCACCCACACCTCGCCCTCCTGGTCGCCTGGGCCTAGGCTGGGACACAGATGTGCGCTCAGTGTTCCCCGACTGCTGTCGCTTGGGCCGCCCGTATCGCCCTTGCCTGGCCACCTGGTCTCACCCACTCTGGAGGAACCAGGTGCTATGCTGAAAGTCAGCCACCCTGGGAGGTGGGGCCCTGGTTGCTGTGGAGATGTGACAGGCAGGCCCAGCGCAGGCCCGAGAGCTGGGTCCCCTGGCACTACGCCGGCACCGGGGACGCATCTGTGTGCCGCTTCCCCAGGCACAGGTGCCAGCCTCTCCTGACTCCCCTTCTGAGGTGCTGGCAGTGCCAACCAGTGTTGTGTACTGCCCTAGCTCTGTCCATCCGCCTGCCACCAGCACCTCTTCCAGGGATCTGTCCCTTCAGCTCCACAGTTGGGCCGCGGGAGGGGAGGCTTGGGCAGTGACTCGAGGTGGGACGGGCCATACATGTCCATGCGGTGTGAGCTCCTGCTTGCAGCTGGGTGAGGGGGCTGGCTTGTGTTCTGCACAGTGGTGGCCACGAGGCCTGGGCAGGCCAGGGAGGCTGGGACCGGTGCAGGTGACTCCCGTGGGTAAGAACATGCCAGGCCCTGGCCACCAAGGGGGACAGCCCTGGGGTCCAGGCGGTGCCCATGGGAGGAGAGCGGACCACCGTGAGCAGGTGGGCGGGGTCTGGGGCCCAGAGGTGGCTCATAGGCCCTAGCATTATTGTGAGGAGCTCGGGGGGCACCTGACTCCTGGAGCTGCCCATTCCTGCCCTAGCCTGTTGTCCCAAGCCCTTGACTGGCCACTAGAGGGGTCCCAAACTGGGCTGAGACCTGGGGGACGCCGCTGCCCGATTCCCACTCCTGGGGCTGGTGGGAGGAGGTTGGAAGGAAAACAGCCCCACCTCACAAGTGTGCTCGGGGAGGCTTCTGACCGTGAAGGGCCGGGGCAGGAGGCCGAGCAGATCCAGGGCTGGGCTGTCTGCCTGGGGAGATGGGAGTGGGCAGGAGCAGCAGCAGGTGCCTGGGGGTGGTCGGGCAGACACCCTGGAGGAAGCGGAGGCGCCTGGGAGCAGGGGCCGCGGCTGGCCCGCCTCGGTGGGGGCAGGGAGGCCAAGGTCTGCAGCAGCGCGGCCTGGCGTCACTCCCCGCCCGGGCCCCGGCTAGGTACGGCATCAGCCCGGACAGCATCATCCTGTACGGGCAGAGCATCGGCACGGTGCCCACGGTGGACCTGGCCTCGCGCTACGAGTGCGCCGCCGTGGTGCTGCACTCGCCGCTCACCTCAGGCATGCGCGTCGCCTTCCCTGACACCAAGAAGACCTACTGCTTCGATGCCTTCCCCAAGTGAGGCCCGGCTTTGGGGGCGGCGGGCTTGGGGGGCGGCGGGGTGGGCGGCGGCCGGGGCTGACCGCTGCATCCTCCCACAGCATCGAGAAGGTGTCCAAGATCACGTCCCCGGTGCTCATCATCCACGGCACAGAGGACGAGGTGATCGACTTCTCCCACGGGCTGGCGCTGTACGAGCGCTGCCCCAAGGCCGTGGAGCCGCTGTGGGTGGAGGGCGCCGGGCACAACGACATCGAGCTGTACAGCCAGTACCTGGAGCGCCTGCGCCGCTTCATCCTGCAGGAGCTGCCCAGCCAGCGAGCCTAGGCTGCCCGCCGGCCTCAGCAATAAGGCGCCGCTCGCCGGCCCCGAGGGCTGCATGCGGACCGGCCTCCCAGGCCCAGGCCCTCGGTGGGCGCAGCCGGACCCCGGCCAGGGGCCGCAGCGCTGTACAGCGGGGGAGCTATGCGCTCTTCCTTTTGGAAGCAAGACGGAAAGACGTGAAAGCAAATTAAAGATTTAAGATTTTAGGGTTCCTCTCCTTTGGTGGCCCTTGCGCGCGCGCTCTCGAGTGTTGGCAGGTTCCAAGAGGCAGGGATTGCGGGACTCCCATTGGTTAAAAAATACTCATTTGCAGCCAGGCGTGGTGGTGCACGCTTGTCATCCCAGCATTTGGGGGCTGAGACAGGTGGATCCTGCTTCGCTGACAGCCTCAGCTACTTATGCCCTTTGCAACTCAGTGAGACCCTGTTTCAAAATAAAGAATAAAAAATAGGGCTGGGGCAGGGCGTGGTGGTGCATGCTTGTAATCCCAGCATTTGGGGGGCTGCGACTGAAGAATTCACAGACAGCCTCAACTACTTAGGCCCTTCGGAACTTAGTGAGACCCTGTTTGACGATAATAAAGATTAAGGCAGGGGGTATAGCTCAGAAGTCAAATGCCCCGGGTTCCATCCCCAGACCCATACACACAGAAATAAATAAAAATAAATAAAATAGGGCTGGGGGTGTAGCTCAGAGGTAGAATGCCCCTAGGTTCAATTCCCAGTACTGCAAAGAAAGAAGAAAAAATTCATTTGCGGTACTGGGGATTGAACCCAGAGGCATTCTTCCAAGCACTACCCCCAGCCTGAATTTATTTATTTAGAAACAATCTTGCTAGGTTGCTGAAAGCCTCCTAAATGGTCCATTCAAGCTTTGAACCTGAGTTCCTCATCTCGGCCCCCTGAGTACTGGGATTTCAGGTTTGCGCCCACAGCGGCGGGACTCCCAGCTTTAGTTTGCACCTCTCCTGGGCTTTACAAGCTCAGGAACCATTTCACCTACCCTTCTGGGGGGGGGGGTAGAGATGGGGAGGGATGGTCTCCTGGGAAGCTGGCTACCTTCTGGAGTCAGCGGGCTGGGAGGTGCACGGCTTGCTCTGGGAGAGCCCCTGCGCGGCCTCCCACCGCCCTCTGGTTCTAGTTACATACAGATCACAAGAGAATCCACTCTGGACGCCAAGAGGCCACAGACCCCAGGTCCTCTCCCTAGTTCTCCCTCCCTCCACGGGCCCTGCCGGGCCCTGCAGAGCTTCTGAGCTGTGTCCTTCCGTCCTACCCCTTCTCTTCTGTGTCCTTGAAAGCAGAGCAGGATCCGGTCCCTAGACTCCAGCCCCAGAGGGCTAGCTGCGACCTCCGGGGCAGGGGGCCCCTAGAGCAGGGGCTCAGCCCCGGTGGCATGACCAGGTGGTGGTAGGGCAGCCCGGTGCTGCCCCGTGTCCGCGGTCCCTTTAAGAGGGGGCGGTGCTTCAGCCTGGGGGCGGGCAGACGCCGGGGGCGTGGCCTCGCGAGGGGGCGGTGTTGGCGGGGACCCGCCAGTGTGGTCGGGCGCGCTCCTCCGTGCCAGCGCCATTCCGGGCCGGGTCGCCTGCCAGGCCGGCGGGAGGGCGCGGCGGGGCCCGCGGCCTGGCTCGAGCCCGAGCTTCGCAGCCGCGGCCGGGCAGGTCGGCCATGTCACCGTTAGAACTGGAGCCGCGGGCGAGCTGGGACCTGGCTGCGTCCGGGCGCAGTGGGCCAAGCAGCTGCTCAGAGGGCGGGAAAGGCAAGGGGCCCTGGGGATTGAACCCAGAGGATTCTGCCTCTGAGCTACACCCCTGTTATTTATGCATGCATGCAGTAGTGGGGATGGAACCCAGAGGCATTCGACCTCCGAGCTACCCCCCAACCCTATTTTTTATTCTTTATTATGAAACCGGGTCTCACTGAGTTGCAGAGGGCCTCACTAAGTAGCTGAGGCTGCTCAGCCTCCCAAGTGCTGGGATGACAAGCGTGCGCCCCCTCATCAAGCGACACATGTCCCTTAAGGGTTGGACGGTGTTTATTAGTAGTACTGTTATTCATTTATCCTGTTTTGTTAGGTTTTTTGCAGTCTTTTATAATAAGGACCAAAGCTATGTTGACTATTTATGTGATGCTGGGATGGCGCCCGGGGCCCTGAATGCAGACTATATGCCCTACCACTGTGCCACGCACCCAGCCCGATATTGATTATTCTTGTCCTCGTATCACTGGAGGACTGTTTGCATAGGTTAAGTTCCTTGGTATGGACGTGCTAGGTCAAAGGGCTTCCTGGAGAACTCGGATAGCGACTGCTATCTTTAACTGGGTTGAACCAAATCGCCCCTCCCCGCCCCAACAAAGTAGGGGGCCGATGTCCACACACAGTTTTGAAGATCTTGTTGATTGTATTTCACTGTGGCTTTATTTGAATTTTCTGTAAGTCACTTCAGCGTTTTTTTTTTCTCCTTCTTCTTAGTATGAAGATTGAACCTCCAAACTAAACCCCAAGCCCTGTTTTATTTTGAAACAGGTCTCCCTAGGTTGATGAGTCTCACTACTTGCTGAGGCTGTCCTTGAACCTGTGATCCTCCTGTCTCAGCCTCCCAAGTGCTGGGATTACAGACATGTGCCACCACACCTGAATCGCATCCATTTTGTTTTGTTTTTCCAGTACTGGGGATGGAACCAAAAAGCATTCTGCCTTTGAACTACACCCTCCTGGCCCTCAGCCCTATCTTTTAAATTTTGAAACAGGGCCTTAGTAGCTGAGGCTATCCGCAATCCTCCGGTCTCAGCCTCCGGGGTACTGGGATTATAGGCGTGAGTCACCACACCCGGTTCAGGTTCTTTTCCAAAAACCATCACGAAGTTCATCTCATTTTCTCACCCTGGTCTTCCTTGGGGAAAAAAAAAATTGCTTAGCTTTATAGATTAAATTGCAATAAAACTGCCATATTCAGGGAGTTGATGGCGTGACTATAATTCTTGTTATGTCCCTATGGCGCTATGGTATCGGATCCTTCGCGCCTGAGGACGGGACCCTCTCCCCTCCCCACCAGCGGGGACAGTCTCCATTTGTGGCCTCTATTGGTTAGGTTGACTTGGGGCGTGCATGCAGGCTCCCGCAGTCTCCTCCCGGGCCTGCCTACTTTATTGGAGGGAAACATTGGGGCCGGGCCTGGGTAAGGCAGGCTGCTGCCGGGGCCAACCTTTGTCGCTGGGTCCTGGCTCCCCGCTCTCTGGCCGCTGCTTAGGAACTCTCCCAGGGCCCCTTCTTCCCACCCACGGTGCTCTGGGGCCACGGAAGCCAGCTGCCTGTTCCAGGAAGGACCGCCCCCTCCCACCAGGGAGGGCTCCAGGTCAGGCCTCCTGGGACAAGGGCCAACTTCTCCAGTTCTCCATTTTGTAGGTTTTGCAGGACAAGCTTGTTCACACCCCGACAGCAACGGAGTTCCCTGGGCACACCTTACACTCGGGGTCCCAAAAGCAAAGACCTGTCTAGCTGGTCCCTGGTTCACCAGTTGGGGGACCCTGGGGCCAGGCATGCGGTGGTACCCAGAGAGCCAGGGGTTGGCACATGCCCTGGGGTGTGTGGCTGTGGCAGGGTGAGTGCGGGGCAGGGCAGACACCCCTACTTAAGATGTTCCCAGCTCCCCCAGTGGGCCTGGCCTGGGGTGACGCCCATACTGCCCACCCTGGCACCCTGAGCGCCCAGGCTGGCACTCCATGTGAGGCCCAGCACCTGTGGGCCGTGGGGCCTGATCTCCACTCTGGTAGCTCCTGGTCGTCTTTTCCTCGCATGACCCTGGACTGGCAGGACCCACGTAGTGGGCTCCCCCGTCTCTGTGTGGACAGCAGGACCTGTTGAGGTTTCAGAGGAAGGTGACCGCACTGTGGGGTTCTGTCCACTCCTTCACCTGTGCTGGCCTCTGATCCGAGATGGGGCCTCTGGGGCAGGGCCACGCCTTCCTCCCCCAGGACACCTGACCTAAGGCGTGCGCGCTCCTAGGGCGGGCTGGCCCTTCTGTGCACCTGGGTCCCGGTGCCCGGCTGGAGGTCGGGGTGCAGGACTGACCTGTGGACTGTGATCCAGCCAGGTGAGTGCCCGCCCGGCAGCGGGGCCGAGGGCCGGCCGGGGCCTCTGCTCGCACCTCCTTCCTGTTTCCCCCAAGCTTGATTATCACAACGCCAGGCCGCTGTGGTCACCTCACCGGCCCCAGGAGAGAAGCCCCAGGG
This sequence comes from Muscardinus avellanarius, assembly GCF_963383645.1. NCBI lineage: Eukaryota > Metazoa > Chordata > Mammalia > Rodentia > Gliridae > Muscardinus > Muscardinus avellanarius. The sequence goes on along the minus strand of NC_137802.1, from coordinate 2,682,127 downwards.
CCCTGTCCTCATAGCCCTCAGGCACCCGGCCACTGCAGCAGGGTGACTAAGAAGTAAACAGCAAAGCGGGCGTGGTGGTGCACATTTGGGAGGCTGAGACAGGAGGATCGCAGTTCGCGGACAGCCTCAGCTACTTAGCGAGGCCCTCTGCAACTCAGTGAGACCCTGCTTCAAAATAAAGAATAAAAAATAGGGCTGGGGCTATACTTTGGATGTCGAATGCCCCTGGGTTCCATCCCCAGACATGCAAGAAAAAAAAAGAAAAAGAAAAAGAAAGAATCTTACCATCTAGCCCTGCACAGAGACATGCCTCTGTAATCCTACCTACTTGAGAGGCAGAAGAGGCAGGAGACTTGGGAGTTTCAGAGCAGTCTGAGTAAGCAAGTAAGACCCCAGAAATAAAAGATAACCTTATGACCCATCTGGCCCTGTTAGAAGGGAAAGGCTCTAAGCCGGGCGTGGTGGCGCATGCTTGTAATCCCAGCATTTGGGAGACTGAGACCAGAGGATCGCAGCTCGGGACAGCCTCAGCTACTTTTTTTTTTTTTTTTTGCAGGTCTGGAGATCTGGAGATGGAACCCGGGGGCATTCTACCTCCAAGCTACACACCCTACCCTTTTTTTATTCTTTATTTTGAAACAGGGTCTCACTAAGTTGCAGAGACCCTCACTAAGTAGCTGAGGCTGGCTGCAAACCGCAATCCTCCAGTCTCAGCCTCCCAAATGCTGGGATTACAAGCGTGCGCCACCACACCCGGCTCAACCTCAGCTACTTAGTGAGGCACTCGTAACTTAGTGAGACCCAGTTTTAAAATAAAGAATAAAAAATAGGGCTGGGAGCCGGGCGTGGTGTCGCACGCCCATAAACCCAGCATTCGGGAGGCTGAGACCAGAGGATCACGGTTTGCAGACTGCCTCAGCTACTTAGTGAGGCCCTCCGCAACTCAGTGAGACCCAGTTTCCAAATAAAAAAATAGAGAAAAAAAAAAAAAAAGGTCTGGAAATATAGCCTGGAGGTAGAAAGCCTCTGGGTTCCACCCTCAGTACCACAAAAAAAAAAAAAAAAAAAGAATAAAAAATAGGGTAGGGGGTGTAGCTCGGAGGTAGAATACCCCTGGGTACCCGCAAAAAAAAAAAAAAAAAAAAAAAAAAAAAAGCTGGGCATGGTGGCTCATGCTTGTAATCCCAGTATTTGAGAGACTGAGACCGGAGGATCATTCCTCAGGCTCTTGGGTTTCATGGATTTCTCTAGATATCATGATCCTTTGTTCTTCTGGGCCTCCGCATATTAACTCTCACTTCACCTATATACATGTTAAAACACTTTTTTCTTTTTCTTTCTTTCTCTCTTTCTTTCTTTCTTTCTTTCTTTCTTTCTTTCTTTCTTTCTTTCTTTCTTTCTGCGGTACTGAGGATGGAACCCAGGAGCATTCTGTCTGCAAGCCAACTTGGGCCCTGTTTATTCTTTACTTTGAAACAAGGTCTCACAACATTGCAGAAGGCCTCACTAAGTAGCTGAGGCTGTCAGAGGACCCATGATCCTCCTGTCTCAGCCTCCTAAGAACTGGGATTACAAGCATGCACCACCATGCCTGTGTTTTCGCCCTGGTACTGGGGATTGAACCTAGGAGCATTCTACCTCTGAACTACATGCCCAACCCTTCTTTCTCTCTTTTTTTTTTTTTTTTTTTTTTTTTGCGGGTCTGGGGATGGAACCCAGGGACATTTGACCTCCGAGCTACACCCCCTGCCCTATTTTTTATTCTTTATTTTGAAACCGGGTCTCACTGAGTTGCAGAGGCCTCACTAAGTAGCTGAGGCTGGCCGCGAACCACGATCCTCCAGTCTCAGCCTCCCGAATGCTGGGATGACAAGCGTGCGCCACCGCGCCCGGCTCTTTCTTTTTCTTTCGTTTTGTGGTACTGGGAATGGAACCCAGGGACATTGTAATTTTGAGCTACACCCACAGCCCTATTTTTTAGTCTTTTTATTGTTTTAATTATTTTTGCAGTACTATGGAGGGAACCCAGGGGCATTCTATTCTCCAGCTATCCCCCAGCCCTATTTTTTATTCTTTTCTTGTGGTACTGGGGGTGGAACCCAGGGGCTTTTCTATCTCTGGGCTATATACTCTGAGACCTATTTTATACTTTATTTGGAAACATGGTCTAAGTTGCTGAGAGCCTAAGTAGCTGAGGCTGGCTTTGAACCTGTGCGACCCTCCTGTCTCAGCCTCCCAAGTGTTGGGATTACAAGCGTGCGCCACGCCTGGCTTTTATTCTTTTTTTTTGAAACAGGGTCTCACTGAGTTGCTGAGACCCTAAGTAGCTGAGGCTTGCTGTGAATCTTGGTGCTCTGGTCTCAGCCTCCCAGAATGCTGGGATTACAAGAATGGGCCACCACGCCCAGCCCAGCTAAAACCCTATTTTAAAATTAAAAAATAAAAAGGGAGAGCAGGGCATGGTGGCGCATGCATAATCCCAGCATTCAGGAGGCCGGAGACAGGAGGATCATGGTTCGCAGACAGCCTCAGCTACTTAAGTGAGGCCCTCTGCAACTTAGTGAGACCCTGTTTCAAAATAAAGAATAAAAAATAGGGCAGGGGCTATAGCTCGGAGGTTGAATGCCCTGGGGGAACCCCCCCCCCAAAAAAAAAGAAAGAGCTGTGCGTGGTGGCTCATGCTTGTAATCCCAGTACTTGGGAGGCTGAGACCAGAGGATCACATAGGTTCAAAGCCAGCGTCAGCTACTTAGGGAGGCTATCAGCAATTTAATGAGACCCTGTTTCCAAATAAAATATAAAAAATAGGACTGCGGGTGTAGCCCAGAGGCAGAACGCCCCTGGGTTCCATCCCCAGTACCACAAATAAAATAAAAAGGGCTGGGGGTGTAGCACAGAGTTAGAAAGTACTATTCAGAGCCCTGTTCTCCCCCCCCACCCCCCCCCCAAAAAAAAAAACAACAAAAAAAAAGCGGAGGCTTCACTTTTTTTTTTGCCAGGACCCTCAGCTCTGCTTAGCAGGGAACAGCTGCTTGGTTTCTGTGTGCAAGATGGGGTGCCAACTCCGGCAGGGTCACAGTGAGGACAGGGTAACACAGCACGGGCCGGGTGGTTGTGGGGTGCAGGAGCAATCCCCGGCAACAGCGGGCCCTGGGGGTTGTTCATGTCTGGGCACCTGGGGCTCCCTGGGGCTGAACTGAAGGGTGGACTGCAGGGAGGCCTGCTGCCTGCACAGTCCACTTAAGGTGAAGGTTTAAGTCCTTCTGATAGGGACCAGAAGGGGGAGATACATGGGGCCGGGTGTCTCTTTAAGGTACAGGGCCTGGGGCTCCATGGGGGTTCCTCATGCTTTGGTGGCAGGCAATTCCCAGGGTAGCCTGTCCAGGTGGCCCACGCCGCCCCACCTTCAGAAATACAGGCTGCTCGGCCAGGGCAGGAGGGCAGATCGCTTTGCCCCCAGTGTGGGCTTCAGGGCTCAAGTCTGGGGAGAGGCCGGTGTCCAGAGGCACCTGTACCCTCCCGCTCAGAGCCGGACTCGACTCTCCCTCCTTAGGGCGGGCCTCAGTTTCCCTAGGAAGAAACACTGACACCACCCGGCACGGGCGTGGGGGGGTGTTGAACGTGGTCAGTCCCAGAGCAGAGGGGCCGAGCCGGGCCAGGTTAGTGGGCTGCGGTTGTAGGTGGGTGAGAGCGGCCCCAGAGACCAGGTCAGGCCACAGGGCAGCGGCTGTGCACTCTGGGCGGCCCTGCCTCCTGGCGGCAGCGCCGGCCACTGCACGGCCTCCGGCGCCCGGCGGGAGCCGGGAAGAGGCGGGAGCCTGGTCGCCCACTTCCGCGGGCTTGGCGCCCGGGGCCTGCCAGTGTGGGGGCCCCCGGCCATCCCTGTCCCTACCTAACTACTTAGTCTGGACGTCCTGGGGGCGTGCAGAGGCCCCAGCAGCGGGCCTGCGTTTCCCCGACCCAGCAGGAAGGGTCCTGGCCCGGGGCGGGGACGCGACAGCACGGACCCCGGCGCCCCAACAGGGCGGAGGTCCCTGGCTGTCGCCCAGGCGCCCCGAGCTCGCCCTTCCTCGGCGGCTTCGCCCGCCTCCACTTCCCCTCCCGCTGCCCGGCTCCCCCCGGCTCCCCCCGGCCCTCGTCCGGAGCCTGGCGGGGAAACAGGCCCGAGCCAGGCTCCCCGCCCCCCGGGCCGTCCGCCACCGGGCGCCCCGAAAAGGCGCCGGGGACCCCAGGGCGGGCGCGGGGCGCGCGGCCTCCGAAACCCGGCAAGGGAGGGGGAAGGGTCGCGCACGTGGCCCGGGGGCGGGGCCGGCCGCTCCCGCACCCCCACCCCGGCCACGTGCGGGCGAGCCCTCCCCCCACCCCGAGCGGGGGCGCGCCCGGGCCAAGGTGGAAGCGTCCGGGGAGGGGGCGGGCTCCCGCCGGCCGCGCGTCCCGGCGTGGGGTGGGCGCGCCTGGGGGCGGGGCGCGCCGGGAGGGGCGGGGCGCGCCTGGGGGCGGGGCGCTCCCGGGAGAGGGGCGTGGCGGCTGGCGGGCCCGCGCCCGGGCGCGAGGAGGGGGCGCCGCGGGGCGGGCCGCGGGGTCAGCGCCCCGGCGCGGGGGGAGGGGGGCGCTCGGGGCGGGGGCCGGGCGCTCTCCCGCGCGGCGGGGGCGCGCCGGGGAGGGGGGGGCTCCTCGCGCGGCCCCGCCCCGGGCCGGCTCCCCGGCGGGGGCGTGGCCGCGGCGCCCCGAGGGGGCGTCCTCCGGGCGGGGCGGGCCGGGCCGCCCCCGCGGGCTCCGGTGCGTCAGGGCGCGTCAGGCGGGGCGGGGCGGGGCGGCGAGCGCGGGCGGCGGCGCGCTCCGGCCTCCCCCTCCTCCTCCTCCGCCGCCGCCCGCACTCGAGCAGCGCCGGCCGGACGGGCGGACCCGCTCGGCGCCCTCCGGCATGTCGGCGGCCGTGGCGTGCGTGGACTACTTCGCGGCCGACGTGCTCATGGCCATCTCCTCGGGCGCCGTGGTGCACCGCGGCCGGCCGGGCCCCGAGGGCGCGGGCCCCGCCGCCGCCGGCCTGGAGGTGCGCGCGGCGCGGCGGGAGACCCCGGGGCCGCCGCCGCCCCCCGCCCCGGCCGCCGCCGCCGCCGCCGCGCCCCACCTGCTGGCCGCCAGCATCCTGGCCGACCTGCGCGGCGGGCCGGGGGCGCCCGGGGGCGGCTCGCCCGCCTCCTGCCCCGCGGCCGCCCCGTCCCCGTCCTCGGGCCGCGCCCCCGCCGCCGCCGCCGCCAAGAGCCACCGCTGCCCGTTCCCGGGCTGCGCCAAAGCCTACTACAAGTCCTCGCACCTCAAGTCGCACCTGCGGACGCACACAGGTGAGCCCCTCCCCCGCCGCCGCCGAGGGGGCGCGCCGCCGCCGCCGCCGGGGGCGGGGCCTGGGTGGGTGGGGCGCGGGGGCGTGGCGGCCACGCGGTCGGGCGGCGCGGAGGGCGGCGGCGGCGGCCCCCCCAGCCTCGGCGCCCTGCTCGGCGCGGCGGGGCGGGGGTCCGCGGGGCCGGGGCGGGGGCGTCCGGCACGCTTTCCGCTCCGCCCTCGGCCGCAGCGAGGCCGCCGGCGCGCTCGGGAAGCGCGGGCTGGGCCCGGGGTGCGGTGGCGGCTCGGGAGGGGCCCCGGGGGCGAGCGAGCCGGCCCCTCCCGGGCCTCCCGGGACCCGCGGGCCGGTGCGCCCCGGCCGCCCGGGCGCGGAGTTGGGGTGGGCGGCGGGGGGCGGGCCTGGGCGCCGCTCCAGCTCCGAGGTGTTGGCGTGTTCGCCCCTCCCGGAAGGCGCAGGCCGGCGGGCAGGAGCGGGGGTCTGGGGGCTGCGCGGAGATGGATGCGGGCTGGGGCCTCTCTCTCAGGCCGTTTTGGGGTTGGCTTTGGGCCGCGGGACGCTCGGGGAGGCGGGCAGGGGCTCCCACGGAGCAAACGCTGGACAGGATGCAGGGATCCGCGACCGAGATCCCGAGATGGCCCTGCCGGGGTCCCCGGGCGGGGCCCGCGCCTCCCGCGCCTGGTGGCGTTGGACCTCGGTGTTGGGTGTGAAGAGCCGCACCCGAAACCAGGGGCAGGAGGAGAGGAAGGAGTGGGGTGGTGGGCGCAGGGGGCCTGACTTCTGTTCGCCCCGAGTGTGCCTGGGCCCTGTCCCCCTCGGGGACCAGGAGGGGATTTAGGGTGGGTTGTACTTTGGCGTTGAGGCGTCCTGGGTGTTACTAGCCACCTCTGCGGGAGGGAGGGACATGGGTATGTGTGCGAAGGTGGCAGGGTGGTTTTGGGGGTCAGTAAAGGAGGTGTCTCTAAGCTCTAGGTTGGGGTCCAGGACTTAGAGCAGCTTGTAGCAGAGTTTGCTGGTCTCAGTAGCCATGGGGAGAAGTGGGGGTCTGTGGAGGGAGAAACTCCGACTTTCTCATCCCAAACCCTCAGTTCGGGTCCTGCCCCAAGGAGGCGGGGTGCAGATGGCCGGGCTCCTTCAAGGCCTAGTGTGCCGGTTTGCTACCTTTTCTCTCAGGCTCTCCCTGCCTGACCTGGTTTCTTTTCTTTCTTTCTTTTTTTTTTGCTGGGTTCTGGAGTTTGAACCCACATGAGCTCTGTTCACTGAGCTATATCTCCAGCCCCTTTTTGTTTTACTTTGAGGCAGGGTCTGGCAAAATTGTTCAGGCTGGTTTAAAAAGAAGTCTCTTTTTCTTTTTTTGTGTGTGGTACTGGGGACAGAACTCAGGGGCTTTGTGTCTTGGAGCTACACGCCAGCCCTATTTTTTATTCTTTATTTTGAAACAGGGTCTCACTGAGTTGCAAAGGGCCTCACTAAGTAGCTGAGGCTGGCCGCGAACCGTCATCTTCCTGTCTTAGCCTCCCCAAATACTGGGATTACAAGTGTGTGCCACCACGCCTGGCTAAAAAGGACTCTCTTGATGGAAGAGGCTTTGGTTCTCCCAGCCCCCAGGGAAGGACAGGGGGCTATGGAGCCCATTTTGGGGGGTCCTGAGGCCAGCTGGCTTCTCCACGGCAGCTCTGGAACAGCTCTGGTGAGGAGCCCTCAGGGATGGTCACCAGCTGTTCACAGAGCCATCTCTGAGGAGCACTGGTTGTAGGAGTCCTGTCCCGCTGCTTCTGCCTGGGGACGGACTTCTGGGTTAAGGTGCAGCGCTCTGGCTTAGCTCCATTTGACAGACAGCAAACTGCAGCGGGGAGCAGGAGGTGGGGGCGGTGTGAGGCCTGGCACCCCCAGAGTCTCTGCCCCACGTAACCCTGGGGGTGAGAGGCGGAGAAGACCTGGCGAGGAGGGAGGGGCTGAAGGATTTTTTTTTAATAGGAGGGTAGAGCCGGACCCACAGACCTAGGGGATCTAGCCCCTAGGGCACCCCTGCGCAGGGCGGGGAGGCCTTTGGAAGCTGTGGGAGATGTTGACGTGTTGCCGTGGATACTGCGAGAGCGAGCAGGGGATGGGGGCGGGAGGAGAGGCTGGCTGTCACTCCTTGCTCTGTCACCACCTCCATCTCCTCTATCCCCATTTCCGCTCTCCTTGGAAGGCCTTGGGCCCCTGTGGGGATCTCTGACCCCTCCCCGGAGAGGAGTCAGGCCTGGATGAGGTTTCCAGCGCTCCAGGCCCTGAGGTGCTTCTCAGGGGTGGGCCTTGCAGGGTGCTGAGCAGTGACCCTGGCTCCACCCAGTGGATGCCGAGAGCTCCCCCAGTCGTGACAGCCACAGGTGTCCCAGGGTTGGGGGTGTGGCAAGGTCACACTCCCCAGCTGCCTTTTTTTTGGGGGGGTGGTACTGGGGATGGAACCCAGGTAGGGGCATTCTACCCCCAAGATACACCCCCAGCCCTATTATTCTTTATTTGGAAACAGGGTCTCACTGAATTGCAAAGGGCCTCACTAAGTAGCTGGGGCTGTCCTCAAACCGCCATCCTCCTGTCTTAGCCTCCCCAACGCTGGTATTACAAAAGTGTGCCACCACACCAGGCATATTGCACTGTTTTTTTTTTTTTTTTGTGTGTGTGTGTGTGTGTGTGGTACTGGGGGTGGAACCCAGGGGCTTTCTATCTCCGGGCCATACTCCCAGACCTTTTTTCTATTTTATTTGGAAACAGGGTCTCGCTAAGTTGCTGAGAGGCTCATGAAGTAGCTGAGGCTGGCTTCGAACCCATGCAATTCTCCTGTCTCAGCCTCCCAAGTGCGGGGATTACTAGCGTACACCACCATGCCCAGCTGCACTGCCAGCTGCACTTTTTTATTTTTTTATTTTTTTATTGTTTTGTCCTAGGGATTGAACCCAGAGGTATTCTACTTTTCAGCCACACTCCCATCCTGTTTTATTTTTATTTATTTGCTTATTTATCTTTTGTGGGTTTGGGGATGAAACCGAGGGGCATTCGACTTCCAAGTTACACCCCCTTCCCTATTTTGTATTCTTTATTTTGAAACAGGGTCTCACTGAGTTGCAAAGGACCTCACTAAGTAGCTGAGGCTGGCCTTGAACCGCATCTGCCTCCAGAATGCTGGAATTACAAGCATGCGCCACCACGCCCGGCTACTTATTTGTTTACTTATTTATTTATTGTGGTACTGGGGATGGAACCCAGGGGCTTTCCACTCCCAGACCTATTTTAGATTTTATTTGGGAACAGGGTCTCATTAAGTTACTGATAGCCTCACTAAGGTGCTGAGCTGGCTTCAAACCTGTGCGATCCTCCTGTGTCAGCCTCCCAAGTACTGGGATTACAAGTGTGCACCATCACGCCAGGCTTTCTATTTTATCTTTATTTTTATTTTTGGGGGGCCTGGGGATGGAACCCAGGGGTATTCAACCTCCAAGATATAGCCCCTGCCCTATTTTTATTTTTTAATTTTTGAAACAGGGTCTCCCCTAAATTACGGAGGGCTTCACTAAGTAGCTGAGGCTGTCCTTGAACCAGAGATCTCTGGTCTCAGCCTCCGAAATGCTGGGATTACAAGGGTGCGCCACCACGCCCGGTTTATTTTTCTTTTGAAACAGGGTCTCACGAAGTTGCCGAGGCTGTCCTCCAACCTGAGGTCCTTGGTCTCCCAAGCACTAGGATTACAAGTGTGTGCCGCCAGGCCCGGCTTGAGCTGTTCTCTAGAGATCCTTTTTACCTAAGATTGAAAAGTATTTCTGAACCGCAGATGCCTGCTGTGCAAGGACAGTGGGGGGCAGATCTTGCAAGGAGGTTGAAGGCTGACCCCCCCACACACACTGGTTTTGAGGGCGGGGCAGGCAGGTGGAGGGCTGCACCTAATCCCATGGTTGAGGTGGGGGTGGGTTGGGGAAGCCAGGAGGCAGGCTTGGCTTCTCAGGAAAATCCGTTTAGAGAGAAGGGATTAGGACGAAAGGGGTTGAGGTGGGGCACCTCTGGAGGGAGTAGTGTGGGACATGGGGTGCAGAAAGCCAGCGTGGCCCCACTTTTCTGGTTGGGCAGCCCTATTCAACCAGAAAAGTGGTTATATGACAGCTTGCTGAAAAGGGGCCCCAGGAGAAGAGGCAGGTAGGGAAACGGGCCTGGGAGGGGAAGCAGCCCCTCACGCCCAGGCAGAGCTGGGGACTCCTGTAGGGTCAGGCTGGCAGTCCTGGAGGGTGCTGGGCCCGAGAGGGTGGAAGTGGGGTTCCGCCAGCCCCCCACTGCTCACTGCTCCCTGCCTCTACATCTAGGGGACAGCTGCAGGCTTCCCAGCTGGTGGGAGGGGGAGGATCCCCACATTGCAGGGCTCGATAACGACCCCCCACCCAGGCTCCCTGATAAAAGTGGTTCAGACGGGCTGGGAGGTGGTGAATGATACCCGTGGAGGACCGGCCTTGGGGGGAGCCGCACGGGGTGTCCCCTCATTCTCGCCCCCGAGCCCCTCGAGAAGGGGGAAGTGGCTGTGGCCTGGGCTGTTGATGGGTCTCAAAGGGTCCGCACCTCCTGTGTATGGTTCTGTGAATTGAGCTGCACCAGAGGCGACATCTCCAGCCCTGTTTATTTATTCATGGTATTGGGGATTGAGCTGCACGCACCCCATTTTAGCATTTATTTTGACAGCGTCTCACTAAGTTGAGAGTGAGGCTGGCCCCGAACCTGCCATCCCCTTATCTGGGCGGCCACCACGCCCAGCCTGCACCCCTCTTTTAAGCCAGGTTGGCTTCCACAGGGCAGCTGTGAGCAGTTGAAGGGCAGATCCCTGGCTGTGGGCTCTGTCCAGGGAGAGGTGCCAAGCCCATGCTGGCCCCTGCCCTGGGTTCACGGTTGGGCTTGGGCGGGCCAGATACCACGCCCACAAGATGAAGGACTTGAGGCCAGGAAAGCCGACCCCTCCCCTTGTGGAGTCAATGGACAGTTTTTTTTTTTTTTTTTTTTTTTGTATTGGAGATGGAACCCAGGCGAATTCTACCTCCAAGCTATACCCCCAGCCCTATTTTTTTAATTCTTTTTTGTGTGTGTGGTATTGGGGGTGGAACCCAGGGGCTTTTCTACCTCAGGGCTGCACTCCCAGACCTATTTTATTCTTTATTTGGAAACAGGGTCTCACTAAGTTGTTGAGAGCCTCACTAAGTAGCTGAGGCCAGCGAGCGCCACCATGCCCGGTGTTTTATTTCTTATTTTAAAACAGGGTCTCACTGAGTTGCACAGGGCCTCACTAAGTAGCTGAGGCTGTCCACGAAACCCGATCCTCCTGTCTCAGCCTCCCAAATACTGGGGTTACAAGCATGCGCCACCACGCAGGGCTGGACAGCATATTCTGAGCTTGCATGGCACCCCGGTGCCTGCCCGTGTGGCTGCCCCTCGCTTACCCTGGCCCTGAGGCAGAGGGTCAAGTCCACCTGCCCCGCCCACAGGCCCTCCCGCTGGCCCCGCCTGCAGCACCCTCCTCCCCGGCCACCATCCAGGCAGGCCAGGTGGCCAAATTGAACTCCACGCCGCTCGGGCTTGAGCCATCCCCACCTGCACCCCCAGACTCAGCCCCAGCCCCCTCCCCACGAGTGGCTGGTGAGAGGGTGCTGAGGCTGGGCAGGCCTTTGGTGGGCGTGTGGCCGGGATCGCGCTGCCACCCACGAGCGCACTTGCGCCCCAGCCTGGGGAGCGAGGGTGCGGGGCGGGGGCTGGCAGGCGCCCAGGCCGGCGAGGCCAGACGACCCTGGCCCGGGCCTCTGCTCCGGTGGGCGCAGGACCACGTGAGCGGGGCCGGCCGGGGCTGCGGATGACCCGCCGCCGCCCGACTTACGTGCGGCAGCTGTGTTCCCTGCGGGCGGCGCTGGCACCGCTCCCGCCCGCGCAACCTGCTCGCGAAGTGGAACCGGGGGCTGGAGGGGGATGGGAGGCGGGACCAGGCCTGGCCCTGAAAGGGGAAGTGAGCCGGCTCCTGCCCCCTGCAAGATGGCGACAGGGTGGCATGCCCCCTCTCAGAAGAACAGCCCCCATCCCGGCAGTGCTCCCGGAACCAGAGGCCCCTGCCCCCAGACCGAGGCCCTCTGGAGCTGTCAGATCTGGATGGGGAGGGGTAGAGATCCCTTTCTGAGCCCCTTGCTGCCTTTCTGCTGCCAAGCCCGCCTCTTGGATGGTTTAGGGGAGGCCTGGGGTGTGGAGGGGCCAGCCCCAGGGATATGGGGCTGCTGCTGGTCTTGGGGACAGTTTTTCCACACTCTGAAGATGGTACTAGCTCCCCTTCCCAGCAGCCTGGGGTCATACTCCTGGGACCTGTGGGTCCTCTAGGTGTGAGCGTGACCCGTGGTACCCTCCCCGCAGGCCTCGCAAGACAGCTCAAGACAGCTCGGAGGGTGTGTGCTGGCTCTGATCCCCGTCCTGTCCCTCCTGGGGTGCTCTATCCCGGGTAGCAGGTGGGGGGAGGGAAGTGTTCTTCTGGCTCTTCCTGGGTGGGGTGATGGTGGGGGCCCATTGGTGCTCAGGCCCTGCCCACCTTCCCTCCCCTCTCAGCCCTTCTCCTTTGGCCAGCCCTTGAGCTGCTTAGAGCAGAGATGTCACCAGGTCTGTCTAAGCCCAGCTTTGTGTCTAGCCTGTGGTCCCTGCCTTGGGCTTTTGGTCGCCTCTGTACTCCTCTCCTGGGTCCTCCTTGGGGCTTTTTCTCACTAAGTAGCTGAGGCTGGCTTTGAACCTGTGCGGTCCTCCTGCCTCAGCCTCCCAAGTGGAGCCCGCTGGACCTCGTTCCTTCTCCCGTAGCTGTCCCATACTGGTGACAGTGTTGCTCGGGCCAGCTTGAGTAGCTGCAGGCCCAGTAGGTGGTGCCCACCATCCTGGCCCTGTCATGGCAATACTGAGACTAGGTGGTGGCTCCCGTGGGGGACTTGGTCCTCTGTCTCCCGCGCAGACTCCCATGCCAGCCTGTCCAGACCGTGCACACCTACCCAGCTTCTCAAAACTGAGCAGCTAGCTGGGCTCAGTAGCGCACCTGTAATCCCAGCCACTGGGGAGGCTGAGGCAGGAGGACCACAGGTTCAGGCCAGGTCGCCTTACTTTAGCCAGATCCTGTTTCAAACTAAAGTAGTCCAGCCTGGTAACGCATGCCTGGAATCTCAGTCCTCCAGAGGCTGAGACAGGAGGACCCTGTTTCAAAAGTAAAAATGTAAAAATAGGGCTGGGTGTGTACCTCAGAGGTAGAATGCCCCTGGGTTCGATCCCCAGCACCCTACACACCCATGCAACAATACAAGACGTACACTTATAATCCCCGCGCTTGGGAGGTGGAGACAGGAAGATTGCACAGGTTTGAAGCCAGCGGCGCTGGCTTAAGAGACCTTGTTTCCAAATATATATATGTATATATGTATATATGTATGTATGTCTGGGAGTGTAGCCCGGAGGTAGAAGGGTTTCCAGGAACCCCAGTACCACCAAAAAAAAAAAAAAGACGAAATAAGATGTAAAAATAAAATGGGGCTGAGGGTGTAGCTCAGAGGTAGAGTGCCCCTGGGTATAATCCTCGATTTTTAATTTTGAAACAGGGTCTCACTAAACTGCAGAAGGCCTCACTAAGTAGCTGAGGCTGTCCTTGAACCGCGATCCTCCTGTCTCAGCCTCCCCAATGCTGGGATTACATGCCTGCACCACCATGCCTGGCTAGATTCATTCACTCTTTTAAGGTGCAGGGCTCCTTTGACCCCCCCCCCCACCACCACCACCACATAGTCCAAGTCCTTGGGGTCCTGAGTGACCCAATTGATTGTAAGAACAGAACCAGCTTGTCCCCTCCCCAGTCCATGGAGACCATTTGCCCAGACCACCCAGTTGTTAAACATGCTGTGTGCGCGAGGCAGGTTACATGGGGGACCGGGTTCTACAGCATTGTGTATGGGGTGTAGCGGCAGCAGCTGCTGGGCCCCTCGAGGACGGAGGGGGTCTGTGGAGGAAGTTGCTGGAGGTGGCCCTCCTCTTTCCAGTGCCCTCTGCTGGGGGGGCGGGTCAAGTGCACCTGGGCCCATCCCTTCCCTGAGGCGCCGCCCCTGGCACAGCCTAGCTCTGCCCTTTGGGTGGTAGTTCCTTTGGGCATCCTCCTGCACCGGCCCACTCCTACTCTGGGCAATGTACCAGGGGTGGAGACCAGCCCGACCTGGCTGTACCAGGCTGCAGGTGACCCGGGGTGTGTGTGTGGGGGGCTCTTCTCGTGACCCTCGATCCACAGAGGGTCAGTGGAGGGGGTCCTGCCAGGGAACCTGCCCCTGGGTCTCCTTTCTTTGCACCAGGCTCAGACACCTGAGGCCTTTGGGTGCCCCAGGGCACAGCGGGCAGAAGTGGGCAGGGTAGTAGAAAACACTTGCTTCAGGGCAGGGTCTGGCTTGGGTACCCCCGTCTGGAAGATCCTAGCACAGAGGAGGTGGGCTCGCTGGGACTTGGGGGGATGAGGAGGCTCACAGGTTGAAGGACAGCGCCAGCAGCTTGGGGAGGAGCTCCTCGTGTGGGCTCTTAAGGCTGGGTGGGGGCTGACTCTGTGGCTGTTCGTTTTATTATCTGTTACTGCTTGGTGGTTTTCCTGGGGCTGGGGATGGAACCCAGGTCCTGGTGCGTGCTGGGCACCTGTTCCATCGCTCGTCTCCCCTTGTTGACCGCGCTCTGTCCTCCCTCTGTCCAGGTGAACGCCCGTTTGCCTGCGACTGGCCCGGCTGCGACAAGAAGTTTGCGCGCTCCGACGAGCTGGCCCGCCACCACCGGACGCACACGGGCGAGAAGCGTTTCCCCTGCCCTCTATGCACCAAGCGCTTCACCCGCAGCGACCACCTGACCAAACACGCCCGCCGCCACCCCGGCTTCCGCCCAGAACTGCTCCGCCGCCCTGGCGCCCGCAGCACCTCACCCAGCGACCTGCTGCCCTCCAGCCTTGCCAGCAGCCCCGCGCCCAGCCCCGTGCCCAGCCCAGCCCCCGCCGGCATGTAGGGCCCTGGTCCACCCACCCTGAGTGTGGGCCCCGCCGGGCCTCGCCTTGGACCACCAGCAAGGGAGGACGCTCCTGCCCTCTGGGGCCTGTGCGGGTACCAGTGGGGACCCCTGGCCCCTTCCAGCCGACTGCAGACCCTGAAGATGTCCCCCGCTCCTCATGAAAGCAAGGAAGGGCCAGAGACTGGACCTGGGTCAGCGGGCCTCGGAGGTGGCCCCGGGCACCGGGCAGTGTCTGTAAATAGCCATGGTTGTTACTGTCTTCCTGTTTGTTCTGCAGGGACCCCCCCAGTGGGTCGCCCAGGCCCTCCCCTAGCCCTCTGCTACTTTCTGCCTTCCGCCCAGAGTTGGGGGTGCCCGTTGGGGGTGGAGCAGGCCCTGGGGAGCTTTCCCCTCACAGTGCTTGGCCCTCAGGCCGCTCCCTCCAGGTTGGGATGAACTGGGTACAGAGCCATAGACGGACCAGGGGTTCCTGTGGACCCCTGCCTGTCCCCACCCCACCCCACCCCACCGAAAGCCATTGGAGATGTTCAGGGAAATGGGGAGGGGTGCCGCCCAGCCCCCCTCCCCAACTCGGGTACTCAATCTCAGGTGTCCACAGGTTCTGCCCTCCCGAGGGGCCACCCAGCACCCCGGCCCCTGGGAGGGGGCAGGTGTTGATGTTTCCAGAGGCCTCCGGGCCCTGCCTGGGAGACTGAGGCAGGTAGGGAATCCCGGTTCTTTCAAGGATGATTTAGACTCACTTTGGGACAGAGCGGTGGCAGATACTGGTTTATTTATTCTCCTCTCTGGCTGGGCCAGCTGGGGGCCTCGCTCCCCCTCTGGCCGTGCGTGTGTGTGACTGGGGGGGGGGTATCGCCATGGGCCCTGCTTTTCCTGGGGTTGGGCCCCCGACTTTGGCCTCTGGCATTGCGTGACAGACAATCTCTTACAGGACCTTGGTTGTCATGGGGCGGGCAGGTAAGCTGGAGCCCCGTGTCCCTTCTCCCTGGGTACCGGAGAGGGGGTGCCCTCCACTCCCCCGGCCCCATGGACTGGAAGCAGGAGGCCCAACTATTGAGACTCCTGGGGTAGCTCGGTTTTTTTTTGGACCGGATAGAGTATTTTTTCAGGCGCCAATCCCTTTCCTGTTTGTCTGGGTGGGTGGTCCTGCCTGTCCTCAGGGGGTGTGAGTGTGGGTGGGTGGAGAGTTGTCTCTCTGGGGCCATCTGCTGGGTGGGTCTCCTGTCTTCCTGCAGAGTGGGGGTGGGTATCCTTTGGAATGGAGGGGCCCTGACTCCCTGCCCCAGACCCAGAGAGGGCCTGGCCCCGCCTTGACGCTGGCTGCAGGTTTTGGGTACCCTAATTTGTTCCAGAATCTCCTTGGTCCTCCCCTGACTGGGGTTTTTGAGGTTTAGACACCGCTGGCCTCTACCTGTACCCAGGCCCCCCTGCCCGCTCCCGGTCCCTGCAGGGGTGGGGGGGGAGGCCAGGTTTGCCCTTTGGAGCTGGGCTTGGCGGGCCACCACCCTCTGTCCTCCGCCCCCCTCCTGAACGACCTTGTGGGGCAAGCCCGTGCTCTGGCACACCCTAAGGATGCCTTAGTCTGTGGGGTGGGTGGGGGAGCTGGGGCCCTTTTCCTCGTGTCTCCGGATGTGTCTTGCTAGGTCCCAGCCCCAGCAGGTGCCTGCCCCCTGCAGGTGGGCGGCCTGCAGTCCCAGGACCCGGGGACTGCTGGGAATCGGGGGCTCCTCTCTGAAGGACTGGGGGGGGGGAGCCCCAGGAGCCTGTGCTTTTGTGAATGGTACCCTCCTCGCCTGGCCTCATCCTTGTATTTAATTAAACGAGCCCTTTTGTAAACCCTGCTCCCGTGTCTTAATGTGGTTTGTTCGCGTGGAGGGCTCTCAGCTTGGGGGTTCACTGCCCCACCCGCTGGGGAAACTGAGTCAGTGAACGGGTGGGTGGGGGAGTGGCCAAGCCTCTCTGGCTGGGACTGGAAAGGCCCCGGCCCCGAGGCCCAGGAGGGGCCGCCCGGGCCTCCCGCAGCAGTTCGCGCACACTGGCACCCACGCCTGCACAGCTGCGCCCCCCGCCTGCCCCGTTACCCGGCAACCGTGGCTGGGTGACACGGCTCGGCTCCCGGGGGCGTCCATCTTCCGCCCCCTTCCGGCGCCTGCGGAGGCCGGGAGCCTGCGCCCCTGGGGCAGCGCCATGGCGCGACTGGCCCGGCTCAGACCCTCGCTTTCCGCCCAAGCCCCCGTTGGGCCTGGCTCACGTATTGAGCGCCTGCCTACGCCAGCTGCCAACTGGGGGGCCCTTCGGTGGGCTGGATGGGGGCTCCCGGGAGCACTGAGAAGCGGGTGAGAGCTTTGAGCCCCTCCCTGGGAAAAAGAGACTCCACATCCCGCCAATGCCCCGCGGTGGGGGCGGGGCGGGCCCTCCTCTGTGCACCTGCCCTTCCCGGGCCTCGCCAAATCCCGCCCAGAGAAGGCGCTGGCCCGCCACCTGGTGGCCGCCCCTTGGCACTACGCGGCTGGTGCCAGCTCGGCTTGACCTCTCCCCGGGTCCTGGGACCTGTCCTCGGATGGGTATGCTTGTGAGTGTGTGCTGGTACGTGTGTGCATCGTACTCACCACTTGGGAAGCTGAGACGGGATCGCAGGTTCGAGGCCAGCCTCAGCTATTTAGTGGAGCCCTCCGCAACTTTTTTTGGTGGTACTGGGGATGGAACCAAGGGCCTTTGATCTCCGGGCTACACTCCCAGACCTATTTTATATTTTTATTTGGAAACAGGGTCTCTTAATCCAGCAGAGGCTGGCTTCGAACCTACGTGATCCTCCAGTCTCAGCCTCCCAAGCGCGGGGATTACAAGCGTGCGCCACCACGCCCGGCTCCCCTCTCCCTACTTACAGCCCACCTGGAAGAGGGTATACACACCAGCCCTGGTTCCCTGGTGCAGTTCTGTCCTCCCTCCCTTAGCCACCAGAGGGTACCTGTTCCCCGGAGTCAGGTCCCGAACCTCAGCCTGCACGGCAAAGCCCAAGTCCTCCAGGTGACCCTCAATGTCCCTGCACAACCCGTCCCGCTCCCTCCTTACCTCTTCTTCCTCTCCCCCCTGTTCACTCTTCTCCAGCCAACACAGGCCTCTTCCAACATGTCAGGCCCTGTCCTGCCCCAGGACCCTTGTACAAGCTCTGCCCTCTGCCTGGAACACTTTTTTTTTTCCAGCTTTTTCGGGGCACTCCCCCTTTCCCCCTCATTCAGAACTCTAAAAGCTACTTTCTCATGTGAGGCCCATTCCCTACCCTAAATAAAGGGTACCCTAGCTGGGCATGGTGGCGCACACTTGTAATCCCAGGGTTTGGGAGGCTGAGACAGGAGGATCGCACAGGTTTGAAGCCAGCCTCAGCTACTTAGTGAGACCCTGTTTCCAAATAAAGTATAAAAAATAGGTCTGGGAGCATAGCCTGGAGGTAGAAAAGCCCCTGAGTTCTACCCCCAGTACCACAAAAAAAGGTACCCTATATAGAGAAATAGACATTTCTCTATAAAAGGCCAGTATGTATGCACGTGAAAAGATAACCCATATTATTAGCCTCCAGGAAAATGTCAACCACAACCACAAGGAGATAGCACTTTATACTTACCGAAATGGCTAGCTTCCAAAGACTGATAATAGCAAGTACTGGAGAAACGGGAACCTTCACATTACTGCTTGTCGGGCTGTAACCTGGCGCAGCTGCTTTGGGGGCAAGTTCGGGACTTAGTATACAGTAGGCGCTCTATATTCTATGAACAAATGAGAGAATATGCGGTGGATTAGGCTGCCACCCCAGTGGAGGAGATTAAAGCATTGTTAAGAGCCCACTGCACACGGGGGCCACGTGAGCTTTGGAGCGTGAGGCACGCGAGGGTCTCGGGTGGGCCCTGTTCAGGTGAGAGCCGCCCGCAGGATCCGCCTTGTCCCCCAGGGGGCGCTTCAAGGCGCTGCGTTAATGAGTACGAATAAAAGATGCTATTTTTTTCTCAGGCGCGCCGTGGACAGCCCAGTCGCAGCCGGGGCCTGGGACCCAAGATGGCGAGGCGGTAGCCGCGGAGGGCCAGGCGGCGGCGCCCGAGAGGCTCCCGGGGCCCAAGAGCAGACCGTCCCGAGCTCTTGAGACCTCCTCGTGTCCCGGTCCAGGAGCCTGGCGTCCGCCACGGCCCCGCGGGAACGCGCGTTTCTGAGCAGGCGCGCCGCGGGCAGCCCTTCCCAGGGTCCCTTGCGGCGGCGTCTCGGGGGCCTCCGGGGGCCTCGGAGCAAGATGGCGGCGGCGGGGTCCGTGAGGCGCGGGCGGCGGCGACCGCGGCGCCAGTGAGGGGCCCGGGGGGCCCGGGCGGCTCCGGGCCGGGGCCCCGCCGCGGGACGGACCATGCTACGCTCCACTGGCTTCTTCCGGGCCATTGACTGCCCGTACTGGGCGGGGTCGCCCGGGGGGCCCTGCCGGCGGCCTTACTGCCACTTCCGGCACCGCGGGGCCCGGGGCTCCGGCGCGCCCGGCGGCGGCGGAGCGGCGTCCCCCGCACCAGGTAATGCCCGCTCGCCTGCCCCGCTCGGCTCTCCGGCTGGGGTCTGCACCGCGCCGCCGGGCCCGCGGCCTCCCCGTTCCCGCCCAGCTCCTTCTTGGCCTGTGCGCGGGCGACGGCCCCCCCCAGCGGCGCCAAGACCCCTCGCCCCCAGACCCAGTACAAGTGGCACGTCGAGCTTCGTTCCTGGGAATGTAAACACGTAAACCACAAAAAGGACGCGCCCTCTGGGGTTGTCGCGAAGGCGGAGTGAGATGGCGCAGGCGGGGCGCCCGGCCCCGAGCACAGGGGGCTTGGGCAACGGGCGCGGCCTCATGTCTCCGAAAAGGAACCGCTCCCGCCGCTTCCCTCGGCCCCACGTGCTCGTGGCAGCCTTTGTTTATTTGCACGACACTTTCCCCGGCCGCTCCTCTGATAGTGGCCACCGTTGGCCCCAGTAGCTGAGTCCTGGGCGGCGTAGGCGCACGGGCTATCTGCCTAAGCTTGTGACAGACACGGCGGAAAGGGAAATAAAAGGGTTAGACAGGCCGAGGCTTCCAAGGAATGCCCTGCTTGTTTGAGCCGAGAGCCCTGGTAGACTTATTTGTTCGTCCCGCCATCATGGTGATTAGCCCGTCTTGGCAGCCTTCAGGGATCAGCAGGGTTTCTCGTAAACCGGTGGGAATTGAAGTGAGACGTTAGAAACCCTGAAGATTTGGAGAAGAGCAAAGGAGGAGAGAAGCGCACAGAAAGGACTGGAGGGAGATTATTAAGATGTAGTGTCGCCGGGCGTGGTGGCGCAGGCTTGTCATCCCAGTACTTGGGAGGCTGAGACCGGAGGATTACAGGCTCGCCGCGAGGCCATCTGCAACTTACCGAGACCCTGTTTCAAATAAAAGTAAAAATAGCCGGGCGTGGTGGCCCACGCTTGTCATCCCAGCATTCGGGAGGCTAAGACCGGACAGCCTCAGCTACTTAGGCCCTTTGCAACTTAGTGAGACCCAGTTTCAAAATAAAGAATAAAAAAATAGGGCTGGGGGTGTATCTCGGAGGTAGAATGCCCCTGGGTTCCATCCCCAATACCAGGGAGGGGGGAACACGGCTGGAGTTGTAGCTCGGAGGTAGAATGTCGCTGGGTTTCATCTCTAGTACCACAAAAGAAAAACTAGTTGTAGTGTCAGTCTTCTCCCAGAGATCTCTCCTTTGGGGCCTCTCCCTTCAGGCTTGGCCCTGGTGTTATTTGATTTCCTTCTTTCTTTGATTCCCTTTCCCCCTCCCCCTAGACTTTCTTATTGAGCCTACGGCATTCCACCTCTGAGCTACACACCTAGTCCTATTTTATTTCACTTATTTATTTTTGTCGTACTGGGGAGTGAACCTATGGGCATTCTACCTTAAAGCTACACTCCCACCCCTATATTATTTTGAAACAGGGTCTCATTAAGTTGCTGAGGGCTTTGGTGAGTTGCCAGGGCTGGTTTTGAACCTGTGACCCTCCTGTCTCAGCCTCCCAAGTACTGAGATTATAGGTGTGGGCCACCATGCCCGGCCCCTAATATATATTTATTTATTTATTTGCAGGTCTGGGGATGGAACGCAGGGCATTCTACCTCTGAGCTACACACCCTGCCCTATTTTTTATTCTTTATTTTGAACCGGGTCTCACTGAGTTGCAGAGGGCCTCACTAAGTAGCTGAGAACCGTGATCCTCCAGCTCTCAGCCTCCCTCCCGAATGCTGGCATTACAAGTGTGCGCCACCACGCCCAGCTATCCTAATATCTTATCTCCCAAGATTCCTTATCCAATATCAGTTTCAAACATGTCTCACATTCTCCTTAAAACAGTGACCTTGGACTCGGGATCTTCTGACTTCAAAAAAGGACCATTCTTCCTAGATCATGGGCCTGTTTTCCTTTGCCAGAGAAAAGAGGATATGTATTTTTTCATTTCTCAACTTTCCCACATAACTGCTCAGAAGGCCTGCACCTGCAGCCAGTTGTCTGCAGAGCACTCGTGGTCAGTTTCACACCCGGCACATGGCATCCTCGCTGCACTAGATGTGTGGATTCAGAGCTGAATAGGACGCGGGCCTCCTCCCAGCCTACCATGGGCAAAGCCAGTGTGCCCGCAGACACCTTAGCAAAGGTGGGGCTATCCGGGGAGCCCTGGGCCAGCTCGGGTGGGCACTGGGGAGATGGCGGAGGGAGTGCGTGTGCGAGTCCTCAGCCATTATGCCGGCTCACTGTGCCTGTTTTTACCCTGTTCAAGTGCAGTTTCTCAACTATGTTCTTACTGGCATTTTGTGTGATTTTCTGCAAGAGCAGTTTGAGCCAGGCATGGTGGCACATGCCTGCAATCCCAGTACTTAGGAGGCTGAGATAGGAGGACCTCAGATTCGAGACCAGCCTTAACAGCTTAGTGTGATTCTATTTAAAAAAAAAAAAAAAAATTAAGGGAAAAAAAAAAGGACTGAGGGTGTAGCTAAGAGGTTCAGTGCCTAGTACAAAAAAAAAAAAAAAAAGCATCTCGATGGCCAGGCCCCTCACCAATCCTTTAATCCAGATACATCCTGGCTGTATGTGTGGGGAAGGGGCTGCTGGAGATGTACCTGTGGCTCCCTGTGTGCTAGGTCAGTGCTAACCACTAAGCAGCAGCTCCAGCCCAGCCCTGGCTTTTTGCTGTCCACATGCTGCCTTCCAAGCATGGGTTCCGTAGGTTGTTCCTGCTGTGCTATGGCAGTCTTAATGTCTTTCTATACCACAAATGGCCAGTTAGCTTCCCACAGGATCATTTGGAGAGGGGGTTCTTTGGTGATGTCCTGTGTGCCCCGCAGACCCATGGGAAGAATGCACCTGCTTACCCTTTATCCCAGGGGGGCCTTCCACATTCTCCTTTTGTTGGCAGGAAATAAACAGCTAGTTCCCATCTCATCTCTGGTGGGGTATAGGCCTCTGGTTACCTTTGGGTAAAGGCTGCCTCCCTTTGGAAAGAGTCAGGATCCCACCCGAGCTCAACTTACCTTTTTTCTCTCTCTCTCTCTCTCTCTCTCTCTCTCTCTCTCTCTCTCTCTCTCTCTTTGTACTAGGGATTGAACCCAGGGCCATTCTGTCTCCGAGCTACAACTCCAGCCCTATTTTTAATTTTTTTTTTTTTTTTTGCGGGTCTGGGGATGGAACCCAGGGACATTCGACCTCCGAACTACACCCCCTGACCTATTATTTATTCTTTATTTTGAGACACGGTCTCACTAAGTTGCAGAGGACCTCACTAAGCAGCTGAGGCTGTCCACGAACCGCAATCCTCCAGTGTCAGCCTCCCAAATGCTGGGATTACAAGCGTGCGCCATCATGCCCAGCTCCTATTTTTAATTTTTTTTTTTTTTTTGGTGGTACTGGGGATGGAACCAGGGGCTTTCTACCTCCAGGCTATACTCCCAGACTTATTTTATATTTGATTTGGAAACAGGGTCTCACTGAGTTGCTGAGAGCCTCACTAAGTACCTGAGGCTGGCTTGGAACCTGTGCAATCCTCCTGTCTCAGCCTCCCAAGAACTGGGATTACAAGCGTGCGCCACCATGCCTGTCTAATTTTTTTTTTTTTTTTTTTTTGGAGGGTCTGGGATGGAACTCAGAGGTATTTGACCTCCGAGCTACATGCCCTGCCCAATTTTTTATTCTTTATTTTTGAAACAGGGTCTCACCGAGTTGCAGAGGGCCTCACTAAGTAGCTGAGACTGTCCACGAATCGTGATCTTCCGGTCTCAGCCTCCCAAATGCTGGGATTACAAGTGTGCGCTACCACACCCGGCTCTAATTTTTTTATTTTGAAATAGGGTCTCACGAAGTTGCAGAGGGCCTCACTAAGTAGTTGACACTGGCCATGAACCCGCGAGCCTCCTGTCTCAGTCTCTCAAGTACTGGGATTACAAGCGTGCGCCACCACGCCAGCCTCCAGCACAACCTTCCTTGCCATGTGGGGCTTCTCTTTTGCCCTCTGTTTCTTCCTCTGCTTGTAGGGCAGCCGTCTGAGGGGGCTGAGGGAGTGCTGGCACTGTGCCCTGGCCCTGGGCAGGCGGTCTTTTGAGCCTCCCAGTGTGGCTCTAGGCTCCTGGATCCTGTGCAGTTCTGTGTGCTTGTTCAGCCAGGTTCTATCTGTGGCCTTCACAGGGTAGAGGGAAGAGTTGTGCTTAGTTTACAGATGCGGAAGCCAAGGCTGAGGTAGAGAAAGCCCACGCATGTGTGACCGCTGAGCGGGAGGCCGGGCCGGGCCCCGTGAAGGCCTGGTGACTGCTTGGGGGCAGAACAGAATTACTGGGCTTGAGCACCTCTTCTCTGAAAGCTGAGTGTTCCCTGTATGAGCTAAGTGCTGTGTTGCCAGAGAGGTCCGGCCCAGGAAGGGGGAGAGGCAGGGAGATGGTGGCCTTGCTGCTGTTGGCGGGGCTGTAGCGTGCTGCCCACAGGTGAAAGCTGAGTGCCCACTGGGCCCACACACAGCTTGGGGGTGACATCCTTGCCACTCTCTGCCATCTTCTCAAAGACCTAACACAGGGTGCCTTGGGGGCCCAGGCCCTGAAAGGGAGTGGACTGCCACGGAGCCTCTACTCCCAGGGAGGCCTGCCTAGGGACCCCAAAAAGCTGTGGATGTCGGCCAGCCTCGCTGCCTCCTTGGTCTGCTTTGGGTGCTAGGGGCAGTGGGAGGAACAGTTGCATGTGGACGCTGGGGCCCTTGCTCTCTGGGGAGCCTCCTGTGGATCTGGGGGCATGGAACAGCTTCCCTGCTCTTTCTTAGTGGTGGCAGCACTCCCCTCCCATCTGCCCCAAATACTGCCAGCTTCTCTGCTGGGCAGTCACCCTGCTAGGTGCCCTGGTCTTGGGTGGTTTCCTGAGGAGGCCACTTGGTTTTCTGGGGAAGCCCTTTTCCTCCCAGCGAGGAGCCTGCAGCTCAGCTAATCCTGTCTGTCAGTCCATGGGTGGCTCTGTTCTTGGTTGCTTCTGAAAATGGTTAGAGGAAAGGGCCTGGATTTCCGAAGCAGTCATCTTTTTGGAAGGACTAAATCCACCTCCCATGACTTCTACTGCCAGTCCACCTGTGCGAAAATGGCCGCTGGATGGTGCCTGCTGAACAAGTCACCTCCACTCACCTGATGCTTTTATCTTTAAAGCACTTTTTTTCTGGACTGGAAATAACAGTGTGTGTGTGTGTGTGTGTGTGTGTGTGTGTGTGTGTGTGTTTACTGGGTAATAAATCCAGAAGTGTTCTTCCTCTGAGTAACACTCCCAGCGTCTTACTAAGATGCTGAGGATAGGCCGGGCGCCGCACACGCTTGTCATCCCAGCACTTGGGAGGCTGAGACAGGAGGATCGCAGGTTCTCGGCCAGCCTCAGCTACTGAGGCCCTCTGCGACTTAGTGAGACCCTGTTTCAAAATAAAAAATTAAAAATAGGACTGAAGGTGTAGCTTGGAGGTACAGTGCCCCTGGGTTTACACATACATGATGTTGTCTCGAACCTGTGCTCGTCCTATCTCAGCCTCCCAAGTACTAGGATTATAGGCCTGTGCCACATGCCTGGCTGGGAGTGACATTCATTTGAGACTCGTGGGGGAGGCCGGGAAGGTCAGAGGTGCTCCTTACATTGCTCAGCGTGCCGAGTCCCTCCCGGATGCAAGCACGGAGCTCCCTGGGTTTGCGCTCCGCGGAGGTTGTGGCAATGCTTCACAGATGAATTCTGCTGTCCGGTGGCCTTCACCTGGGCCCTCTGGATGGCTGAGGGCTTTCGTTTCTAATTTTTTATTTGGTACTGGGGGTTGAACCCACGTATTCTACCTCTGAGCTATACCCTTATCTCTATTTTATTTTTCATTGGGGAAACAGGGTGTTGCTCAGTTGTTGAGGCTGGTCTTGAATCCACTATCCTCCTATCTCAGCCTCCCACATACTGGGATTATAGGTGTGTACCACCACACCTGGCTTTATTTATTTGGTACTGGAGCTTGAACCCAGGGATGTTCTACCACTGAGCTACATCCCAGGATCTATTTAATCATTTTTGTGGTGCTGGGTATTAAACCCAGGGGGCATTCTACTCTGTGTGTGTGTGAGAGAGAGAGAGAGACAGACAGACAGACAGACAGACAGACAGACAGACCAGACTGAGACTGAGACTGAGACTGGGGATGGAGTCCAGGGACCTACCTCCATACTATATACCCCCAGACTTTTTTTTTTGGTGGTACTGGGGTTCCTGGAAGCCCTTCAACCTCCGAGCTACACTCCCACACCTATTTTTACATTCTTATTTTGGAAACAGGGTCTCCTAAGCCAGCACGCACAGCTGGCTTCGAACCTGCACGATCCTCCTGTCTCTGCCTCCCAAGCGCGGGGATGACAAGCGTGCGCCACCACGCCCAGCCTGCCCCCAGACTTATTTTTCTTTTTGGAAACAGGGTCTCACTAAATTTCTGAGAGCCTCATTAAGTTGCTGAGACTAGCTCTGAACCTGTTATCCTTCTGCTTCAGCCCCCAAGTACTGAGGTTACAAGCATGCACCACTACTCCCAGCCAGGGTGTTCTATTCCGAGCTACTCTCCCAGCCCTATTTTATTTTTTATTTGGAAACAGGGTCTTGCTAGGTTGCCAAGAGCCTCACTAAGTTGCTGAGTCTGGCTTTGAACCTGTGATCCTCCTGTCTCACCCTCCCAAATACTTGGCCTGAAATCATGTGCCACCATGCCCAGCTTATTTAATTATTTTTTGTTCTTTTTTTTGTTTTTCAGTACTGGGGGTCAAACCCAGGGGCATTTTACCTACAAGCTACACTCCCAGAACTATTTTTATTCTTTATTTTGAAACAAGGTCTCATTGAGTTGCAAAGGGCCTCACTAAGTAGCTGAGGCTGGGCGTGAACCATGATCCTCCTGTCTCAGCCTCCCGAATGCTGGAGTTACAAGCATGCGCCACCATGCCCGGCTATTTAATTATTTTTAAATTTACTTTAATTAATTAATTAATTTTTTGCAGTACTGGCGATGGAACCCAGGGACATTCTACCTCCGAGCTACATCTCCAGCCCTATTTCTTAATCTTTATTTTGAAACAGGGTCTCACTGAGTTGCAAAGGGCCTCACTAAGTAGCTGAGGCTGTCCTCAAACCGCCATCCTCCTGTTTCAGCTTCTCAAAATGCTAGGATTATAAGTGTGTGCCATCATGCCACCATGGTACTTGGGGTGGAACCCAGAGACTTTCTACCTCCAGGCTATACTCCCAGACCTATTTTCCTTTGGAAACAGAATCTTTTTTTTTTTTTTTTTTTTTTTTTTGATGGTACTGGGGTTCTTGGAAGCCCTTCTACCTCTGGGCTACACTCCCAGACCTATTTTAGTATATTTGAAACAGGGTCTCTTACACCAGCGTGGCTGGCTTCGAACCTGCGCAATCCTCCTGTCTCCGCCTCCCAAGCGCGGGGACTACCAGCGTGCGCCACCATGCCCGGCAGGAAACAGAGTCTTACCTAGTTGCTGAGAGCCTCACTAAGTAGCTGAGGCTGGCTTCAAACCTGTGCAATCCTCCTGTCTCAGCCTCCCAAGCGCAGGGATTACAAGCCTGTGCCACCATGCCCAGTTTGAATATTTATTTATTTATTTATTTATTTGGTGGTACTGGGATTCCTGGAAACCCTTCTACCTCCAGGCTACACTCCCAGACCTATTTTATATTTTTATTTGGAAACAGGGTCTCTTAAGCCAGCGAGGCTGGCTACAAACCTGTGCGATCCTCCTGTCTCCGCCTCCCAAGTGCGGGGATTACAAGCGTGCGCCACCACGCCGGCTATTTTTATTTTTGAAACAGGGTCTCACGAGATTGCAGAGGGCCTCCTAAGTCTTCCTGTCTCTGCCACCCATGTACTAGGATTATAGCCTGCTCCACTGTGCCTGGCTTGGGCCACCTGTGAGGCCTCTGTGGGAAGAGGGGGCTGTTCTGGTGTTTCTAGAGCCTCTGCTTAGTCTGAATGGGTGGAGTAGGAGCGCAGACTGCGCCCTGTCCCGGGACCCTGAGTGAGTCTGGAGACGTGGCGGAGCTCCTGGCATGGGGCGGGTAGAGGCCAGCATGCTGCTCAGCACCCTCCAAGGCCCACGCCTGTGTCAGAGGACGGTCTGGCCTGGTACCCACATTGGTCAGCTAAGGGGACACCTTAGTCTTGTATCCCAGCACCCCCACAACTGCTGTGCCCCTTCCCCAGCCTGGGTGCCAGGGAGGGGCCTGCTGGGGCCGGTGGGCACAGCATGCCGGTGGGGAGAGGCCGGGGACTCATGCTGGTGGTTGGTGTGCGCTACCCCAAGCCCTCGTGGCTTCCCTGCCTACTCTGGGGTTTCCAGACGGGAGGCGCAGGGGCCCCCAGAGTGGAGCCCCACAGGAAGACACCTTGACCCCTCTGTGGTGCGGCCTTGCCTTGGTGTCCATTCTGCTTGGTGGGCTCAGCTGGTGCGGGCTGCGTGTGTTAACATTCTTCTCCTCCCTCTTCTTCCCAGCCCGGCCACATCGATGTCACCTGGCCCAGGGCGGCAGTGAGGCAGGCGGGGTGTGCTGTGCTCATTCTTGGGGCCATCGGTGTGCTTGCTGTGATGTGCTTTGCAGGGGAAAGTGGGGTCCTAACTGGAAGTGAGAGGCAGCCACCTTGGTGCCTGGCACCTTCCCTGCCTTGCCTTGGTACCAGGGTGAGACCTGGGAGCACTGACCTGGTCAGCGTGCGCCCTCTGGGAAGTAGATGTGGGCCCGTATGCTGGGTGGTCCCGTGGGCACCCCAAGGTTCTCCAGAAGCAGCCGTCAGGATGGAGCTCCCATCCAGGAGGGCTGCAGGGCACAGCCGAGCTTCTTGGGAAACTGCCCTCCTGCCTCCCCTCCCACTTGGCTGGGACTGGGGTGGGGGTCTGGGCACTCCCACCCGGGCCTCAGCGTCCTCTCTAATAGTGGGAGCTGCCTTGGTGCCCACCGAGGGCCTTGCCAGGGGTCTGTTTGAATCAATACCCGTGGGACTACAGGGGACTAGGTGGCAGGTTTGGGGGCCGCAGCGCAGTGCGGCCAGGCTTTGCAGCTGGCACCCAGAGGTGCAGGGGAACTGGGCCATCCATAGGCGGTTACTAACCTGGATTTTTTTTTTTTTTTCCACTTTGGTCCTGGGGATTGAACCCAGAGGCATTCTCCCTTCACGCTACACTCCCAGCCTGATTTATTGCTCATTTGGAAGCAGGTCTTGCTAGGTTGCTGAGTCTCTCTACTTGCTGAGGCTGTCCTTGAAACTGTGATCCTCCTGTCTCAGCCTCCCAAGTGCTGGGATTACAGGTGTGTCTACCACAGACTACTAATCCAGGTTTTGAGGGATATAGATACTGGGAATTGAACCCAGGATTATTCTGTCTTCGAGCTCCACCCCCAGCCCTATTTTTTATTCGTTATTTTGAAAAAGGGTCCCCTGAGTTGCAAAGGGCCTCATTAAGTATCTGATGCTGTCCTCAAACTGCAGTCCTCCTGTCTCAGCCTCCCGAATGCTGGGATGACAAGCTTGTGCCACCATGCCCGGCCCTCCAGACCTTTTTTAGTTTGAAACAGGATCTCACTAAGATGCTGCGGGTCTCAAGTTGTTGAGGCTGGCCTCAGACCTGTGATCCTCCTGTCTCAGCTTCCCAAGTACTGGGATTATAGGCATGTGCCACAGGGCGCAGCTCTGATCTGGGTTTTGAGGGTGAATAGGAGTTGCCTGGCGGCTGGAAGTATGACTGCAGATACACTACGCGGGGTCCTGGTAGGGAGGCAGAGCAGAGGGGCCTGGGGTGGCCTGTGTGGTTCTGAGTGCGTGCTTGGGGCTCCCGCACCTTTGGGAGGGTGTGCTTCGGGGCTCCCAGCAGTGCTCCCCATTGAGGTCTGTTCACCGCTTGTCCTCTAGTACAGTCTGGAGGTGCTGCTGGGGCCCTTCTAGTCTGCTCCGAAGTGGGGAGCGCGTGCTGAGGATGCAGCTTCGGAGCCTGGGTGTTTCCCTTGGGCTGTGCTGCGCCCCCTCTCCTGGCGTCTCCTCACCACAGGCCACAGCTCTGTCACCGGGTGTTCCTGGTTTACGCTCCCAGGTCACTGCAGACTCTGGGCCCCACGCCCGGCTCAGGGTGTGGAGCTGCTGGCTGGGGGCCGTAGGTGGTGGAGGGTGCACTCGGGGCTCTGGCACCGGGCTTCTCCTAGGGCGCCTCCTAGCACTGGACCAATCAGCGTGTCCCTTTGTCCTGGCAGACAGATGGCCCAATGCAGCTGACGGTCACAGGCCGCTTGGGCGCATGGCGGGGGCTGCCAGGGGCACGGCTGGTGGTACAGGAGGATCCCGAGGGCTGCCTGGAGGAAGTGGACTTCAGGGGGTGGATGAGACGTGAGGGAGGGAGCCGCACTGCAAAGGCCCTGAGCTTCCCTGCCCATGACCTTGCTGCCTGGCATCTTGCCGTGAGCGCCGTGGTGGTCCTTCAGGCCTTAGTCATGGGCAGTGCTGCCCACTGGGCGTGGGGGCAGCCCAGCAGGCCGAGGTGAATGAGCTCTCGGGGCTGTCCTCCGGTGTCTGTCTGTGCCTCAGAGCTGAGCTAGCTGTCCCCGGAGCTCCGGCTGGGCAGTGTTTTCTGTGTTTTGGCTGTGTGGCTCCACATGCCAGAAGCCCTGGTGTGGCGCCTTGGAGCAGAGGGCCGGGCTCCGAAGGTGGAGGGCTCTTGCTGATTCCCTCAGGGTGGGCTCCCAGGAGGCCTGCGCGGTGACCTGCCACCCTCCCATGGTCCACTGTGCGCAGTGCAGAGGGCATGGAGAAGCCTGGATGCCCAGGAGTAGGGCCTCAGGATATCCTGCGTCAGGGTGTCTGGGCGGCCTGGAAGAAAGTATGACAGCTTGCTGTGGGGACCTTGGACCGTGCTGCTGGAACCCCCTTCCTGGGAAAGACCAGGGCAACGGGTGCACTCGTACCAGCCGTGCCTCCGGGCTGTCCTCCACCTCGGACCCGTGCGCCATGCAGGAGGCTTCCCCTGTCCACCCGGCGACTCTCCATGTCTGGCCAGGCTCTGGGGCGGGCCCTAGCTGCTTCCTCTTTGGGATCAGGATGCTGAGACCATCCCTTAGGCGGGGGAGCTTGCTCAGAGCCCGGAGTTGGTGGGATTGTGCACAATCACTGGGCCTTGGGGAGAGATGTGGGTTGGGGCAGTGGACATCCTGAGGACTCACTGGGCCTCCAAGTTAGCGGAGACAGGCCGGGTGCCAGGGTGGGCAGCTCTCCAAGCTTCCCCTCTAGGCCCGCTTTGCTTCTCTGCCAATGGGCTGCCTGTGGTGGAGCAGTGACGGAGTGCATGGCGCGAGCCGGGGTTCGAGGAGGCCTGTGTGCTCCAGCTTCTTGTCATTCAGGGTGTTCTGGCAATTCCAAGTGCAAGGGAGCATGCGCCAGGTCTCCTGCTCACTGGGGACCCCGGGTCCCAGTTGAGGGCGATGGCAGGTCAGTGGGGGAGGGATGAGGGCCCCTGGAAGTAACGCTTACAGGTGTGCTTGCAGGTGTCCAGCCTGACCTGGAGCCCTGCTGCCGGACGCCTCTGAGGAGCTGGTCACCAGGGACCGAGGTCAGGCCTGGGTCGGGGAGGGCTCCAGCTGGGGGCTGGAGCTCCGGCAGAGAGAGCTGGCTCTCCTGGTGCGCAGGGAAGGCTCTGTCCTGGCTCTTGGGAGCACTTAGAGGCTTCCTAGCCACCCTGGCAAGTGCCAGGTCCTTTTTCTGAGAGAAAGCAAATTAATCTTGTTTACCAAACTTGTCCGCCAAGATGAGTTCTCAGCACCTCTCTCCCCTTCGGGCCCTTCCCACCTTCGCTTTCTGCTTTTTATAACCCAGGGCATTCGACTTCGGAGCTATACCCGAGCCCTATTTTATTTATTTTCAAGCCTCTTGCTTAGTTGCAGAGGCAGTTTTGAACCTGTGATCCTCCCATTTCAGCTTTGCGAGCACTGAGGTTACTGGCAGGCAGGCCCCACTGGGCCTGGTGGCATCTTTCTGCTTAAATTTTATCTTGAGGTGCCTCGGAATGAAACCCAGGGACCTGTGCTAAGCAAGCCCTGTACGCTAGGCCAGGGTCCTCCTTTAGCTGTATCTCCCACCCCACACAGGCGAGCTCCCAGGGACACTGGGCAGCATAAAAATATTTTCCAGGCCAGGAAACCTGCCTCTAAGGTAGGGTGGGGCAGTGGGCCGCTTTGGGGCTTTGGGGCATGGACGGCACCTTCTGCTTCAGGGCTGGGTTCCTGTCCCCATGGCATGGCCCCTGTGCTGTGCCAAGCTACAGGTTGTCTGACCCAGCACCTGGTGGTTGTGCTCAGCCTGTAGACCTGTCTAGGCCAGGATAATACCTTGTATTCATGTGGGGAAATGGGCCGTGGGAGTGAAGCCCAAAGGGATTGTGGGTGTGACTCCCTGGCTGGTGGTTTCTTTACCTCTGGTGCAGTGTTTCTGGAGCCTCCAGTGGCTTAGGCTCAGGTGGGTACTGTGTTTGGGCAGAGCAGCTGGCTAGGAGCTCAGGTTCTGAGCTGCTAGTGTCCGTGCTCACAGGGAGCTCGCCTGTGTGGGGTGGGAGGTACAGCTCAAGGAGGACCCTGGCCTAGGGTACAGGGCTTGCTTAGCACAGGCCCCTGGGTTTCATCCCAAGGCACCTCAAGATAAAATTTAAGCAGGAAGATGCCACCAGGCCCTTAAAAACCAGTGCTGCCAAGTGCAGTGGCACACACCCGTGATCCTGGAACTGAGAGGCTGAGACAGGATTACAGGTTCAAGGCCAGCCTCAGCAACTTAGTGTGACCTTGTCTTAAAATATAAAGAGCTTAGTACACCCTTGTAATCCCAGCACTCTGGAGGCTGAGATAGCGAGGATCCCATTTGAGGACACCCTCGGGTATGTAGGTCCTTCCAACTCAGTGAGAACTTGTTTCAAAAAATAAAAAGACTAAAAATAGGGTTGGGGGGTATAGCTCGGAGGTACAATGCCCTTGGGTTCCATCCCCAGTACAGTAAAAAATAATAAAAGTAAAATAAAAAGATCAGCGGGGCATGTTGGTGCATGCTTGTAATCCCAGCATTTGGGAAGCTGAGACAGGAGGATCCTGGTTCCAGGACAACATCAGCTATTAGGCTCCTTGCAACTCAGAACCAGTTTAAAAAATAAAATAATAAAAAATAGGGCTGGGGTGTAGCTCAGAAGTAGAATGACCCTGGGTTCCAGCCCCATAACCCCCCCCCCAAAAAAAATCCAGGTGTGGTGGGATAGGCTTGTAATCCCAGTACCTGGGAGGCTGAGACAGGTGGATTGCAGATTTATAGCCAGCCTCATCTTAGCGAGGCCCTCCGTAACTTAGTAAGACCCTGTTTCAAAATAAAATAGGTCTGGGGGTGAGCTGAGTGTGGTGGCGCACGCTCGTAATCCCAGTGCTTGGGAGGCTGAGACAGAAGGATCACATAGGTTCAAAGTCAGCCTCAGCTACTTAGGCTTTCAGCAATTTAGTGAGACCTTGTTTCCAAATAAAATATAAAATAGGTTTGGGAGTATAGCCCAGAGGTAGAAAAGCCCCTGGATTCCACCCCCAGAACCACACACACACACAAATAGGTTTGGGGGTATATTTTAGGGGTAGAATGCCCTTGGGTTCAAGCCCCAGGACCACAAAAATAAAGGACTGGGGGTATAGCTCAGAGGTATACCCCCCAACCCTTTTTATTTTGAAAGAGTCTGGGTAAATTGCTGAGGCTGGGCCTGAACCTGCAGTCCTGTCTCAGCTTCCCAAATGCTGGGATTACAAGGGTGTGCCCTCAGGCCCGGCCATGTCAGGCTTATTCATAGTAAAGTAAAAAGGGGGTAATCATCACACAGTGTTCAAGTCTATTTCTGGCAGACTTTAGTCAGACGAGGAGCCAAAGCACATTCTATTAATTACAATTTAAATTCACATTCACATAGTTCAGATCGGTTCAAGTCCAATTTGAAAGTCCGGTCTGAAGCAGAAGGTTCTGGTTGCTGGCAGTCGTCTGGTTGTCCCTGCCGTCCTGCCCCAGGCGAGCCACTGCCCCGGGCGAGCCACTCGTGGGTCTCCAGAGGGCGCGGTCAGAGGCGGGCTCATGTCTGCCCTGACACAGCAGCCTGGTGCCGGCGACCCGCAGTCAGCACTCGGGCTTATCTTGCGGGGTGACTGGGCTCACAGCGGTCCGCTCGTGGCCCTTGACAGTCACTTGCCTTGGTTGCATTTCGCAGGCTTCAGATCCTTGAAGTAGAATTTTTCTGTGCAGTCATAGATTGCTCACCTCTCTTCAGATCATTAATGGATTGCAAGAGTTACTTTTTTCCAACTGGTCACTTATAATCATAGTTTGTAACTATCCTGTAGTATTCTGCCCCACAATATTTGTTTACAACTTTGCTGTAATATGCCTGGGTGTGGTGGTGCACACTTGTAATCCCAGCATCTGGGAAGATGAGGCAGGATGGTGGCTTTTGCCGACAACGTAAGATACTTTTTTTTTTTTTTTGGTGGTACTGGGGTTTCTGGAAACCCTTCTACCTCTGGGCTACACTCCCAGACCTATTTTTTTATATTTTTATTTGGAAACAGGGTGTCCTAAAACAGCGAGCCTGGCTTCGAACCTGCGTAATCCTCCTGTCTCTGCTTCCCAGGCGCAGGGATTACAGGCGTGTACCACCACGCCCGGCTTACTTCTTTTGTTTTGCTTTTGTTTTTTGTTTTATTTTTATTTTTTTTCAGTACTGGGGATGGAACCCAGGGGAATTCCACCTTAGAGCTACACCCCTAGCGCTATTTTTATTTGGAAATGATCTCTTAAGCCAGAGAGGCTGGCTTCAAATCTGCGCAATCCTGTCTCCGCCTCCCAAGCTGGGGAATACAAGCCTGCACCACCACGCCCGGCTTTATCCTTTATTTGGAAACGGCCTCACTGAGCAGCTGAAGTTGGTGATGAACCGTGATCCTCTTGTCTCAGCCTCCCAAGTACTGAGACTACAACCTTGGGCCACCACCACCCCTGGCCAGCTTCAGCTGCTTAGTGGGACCCTTTGCAACTCAGTGAGACCCTGTTTCCAAATAAAGAATCAAAAATAGGCTGAGGATGTAGTTTGAAGGTAGAATGCCTCTGGGTTTCATCCCCACTTGTGAAGAAAAACCAACAGAACACTGTTATCTGGGCAGTGGCCCACACCTGTAATCCCAGTGCTTAGGAGCCTGAGGCAGAAGGATCATAGCCTCAGCTATTTAGGCTCTCCACAATTTAGCAAGACCCTGTTTCAAGATAAAGAATAAAAAAAAGGACTAGGGGTTTAGTTCAGAGTAGAATGCCCCTGGGCTCAATCCTCAGAGACACAATACACAAAAACTGTCACTTATAACAGAAACACACCAGCTCAGCCAGGTGTGGTGTTGGTGGCACACACTTGTAACCCCAGTACTTGAGAGGCTGGGACAGGAGGATCACAGATTCTCGTTCAGCCTCGGCAATTTACTGAGATGAAGAATAAAATAGGGAGCTGGGCGTGGTGGCGCATGCTTGTAATCCCACCATTCGGGAGGCCGAGACCTGAGGATCGCGGTTAGAGGACAGCCTCAGCTACTTGTGAGACCCTGTTTCAAAATAAATACAAAATTGGGCAGGGGATGTAGCTTGGAGGTCGAATGCCCCTGGGTTCCATCCCCAGTCTGGCAAGAAACATAACAAAAGTTCTTTTCCTACTCTTGTGCAAGTCCTGGAGGGGTCTCCAGTGCTGCTTGTCAGAACGCCCCAGGGCACCTCTTGGCTGTCCATCCGTGTGGTCCCCTATGGCCGCGGCTGCAGGCCCTCCCCTGAGCGTGGCAGTGGGCCAGGGCGTGGTGACCGAAGTAGTCTCTGGCTTCCATCCTCAGCACAGAGGGGAAAAGCATACTTGATGGCGCTCAGAAAGCATGCACACTCAGATGCAGGCAGGTCGGCACAGGGTGTCTCCCCACGGGCTGAGCGGTGCCTGGTTCATCCCCTTTGCCATGGGGTTTCAAGGCCAGTCTTCTTTATCAGCATTGCATTAGAGTAAGATACAATTGTATCTGCTGCCCCAGGGGCTGCCCTGCAGGCCACTGGCTGGCCTGTGACATCCAGTTGGTTTAGGTTCCTGGTGATGCTTTCAAAGGGAGTGAGCTCCCTTGATCCTAGCCTCTCCCTGCCTCTGTGCTCTCCCTGCCTCTGTGCTCACCCTTCTGCCTTGGTGGCCCTACATTTAGGGTTTCAGGTTCTCAATTTCTTTTGTATGGTACTGAGTGTAACACATACAAAGGTTGGTATTCTACCTCCAAGCTACACCCCCAGTCTAATTTTTTATTTCGAAACAAGGTCTTATGAGGTTGCTGCAGCTGGCCTTAAATGAGAGACCCTCTTGCCTCTGCCTCCCAAGTACTGGGATTACAGGCGTGCATCGCACCTGGCTAGAACGCTGGGTTTTTGTCATGCAAGTTGCACATGTGTATTCTCTTCTGCCTCTGGACTTTGGGAATCCTTCCCATAAGTTTTCATTTTTAGGGTATTAGAGTTCTCTGGATGCTGTAAATAGTCATCACAAAATTGTGTCTTAAACACGTCACGGACTTACCCTCGTGCAGTTCTGGAGGGCAGAGATCCTAAACTCCCATGTGTGGGCAGGGCTGCTCCCTCCAGAGGCTGCAGGGAGAGCCGCCTCTTCCAGCTCCCTTTCTCCATCTTCACAGCCAGCAGCCCAGCATCTGCTAGTCTCTCGCTTCTCCCATGTTCATGGTATTTTATTTTTTATTTTTTTTATTTTTGGTAGTACTGGGGGTTGAACCTAGGGGCTTTCTACCTTTGGGCTACACTCCCAGACCTATATTTTATTTGGAAACAGGTTCTCACTAAGTTGCTGAGAGCCTCACTAAGTAGCTGAGGCTGGTTTCAAAACTGCGCGATCCTCCTGTCTCAGCCTCCCAAGCGCGGGGACTACAAGTGTGCACCACCATGCCCGGTGTTCGTGGTATTTTAGACACCATACATTGTTTGAACATATTTTCTTTTTTACGCTAATGGTATTTCAAAGATATTTTTTCCTTAAAAGCCTTGTGTGGAAAACAAAAGTCTTGTGCAGATGTAACGAGATGGTAGTTGAGTGGATACCCTCTGTCTGCCCAGTTGTGCATAGCAGACACACTAACTGGCTTCTTTCTTGCTGGGCCAGTGAATTCTGCTGTAAGCAGGAGAGCCTGTAGGAACCAGGTGTGGTGGCGCTACCTGCAGGCTGTTCAGGAGCTGAGGTGGAGTCATTGCTTGAACCCAACTGGACATAGCAGTGCCCAGGGTAACTGCTGGCTGGGTGGGGCCACGCTGGGTGGGGCCACGCTGCCTCTCGGGTGGCCCAGCCTTGAACTGTGTGGGTTTCAAACCCACCCCCTCCCAGGTAGTTCCTGTCTGTCACGTCTGCTTCATTGCACTGTTTATTCATCATGTGAGTTTGTGAGCCTTGCCAGGAGGTCCTGGAACCCTGCCCCTTCCTCCCTCCTCTCTGACAGCCAGGGGCCCAGTGGGGACCGCTTGCCACCCTCTACACTGGGCATGGTCGACATCTGCTGGGGCCTGGCTCACCCGCTCTTCTCTCCTTTTCCCTCAGGCCTTGGCTATGACCCGTACAACCCTGAGCTGCCCAAGCCCCCAGCGCAGAGGGAGAATGGTGCCCTGGGTCGGGGGGACGAGCCCCGCTCGGACATCCTGGAGCTGGAGCTGGTCAACCAGGCCATCGAGGCGGTGCGCAGCGAGGTGGAGCAGGAGCAGCGTCGCTACCAGGAGCTCCTGGAGACGGCCCGTGAGTGCGGCTCGGCTGGACATGGTGCTGGCGGGGCCTCTGCCCTGGCTCCCTGTGGCCCTGACACCAGCCCCACCACTGGACTGGATGAGGACACCTTCCCACTGGCCTTCAACTATACCCCTGGTAGCCACAGCCTGCGAACCTCCGACACCAGCTACCAGCCCACACCGCTGGCCGCTGTGGCAGAGCCAGGCAGCAAATACTCACTGACATCTCTGGACAGGGCTCAGGGCAAGGTGGGAGGGGGTGGCGGTGCCCTGGAGTATGTGCCCAAGGCCGTGAGCCAGTCCCGGCGGTACGGCCGCCCCGCGCCCAGCGCCAAGTACGTTGTGGACAACTCGAAGCCATCAACAGACCTGGAGTACGACCCGCTCTCCAACTACTCCGCAAGGCACCTCAGCAGGGCCAGCACCAGGGCCGAGAGAGCCACCAAGCGCTCCCGAGGCTCCCGGGGCAGCGAGCCCTACACGCCTGTTCTCAAGAAGCCCTGTGACCCCTTTGGCAGCTGTGATGCCAGGTTCTCAGACTCCGAAGACGATACCACCACTGCGCCAGGGAACGGGCCTGCCACAGCTGGTAGCCCCAAGGCCGCCACAGCTGGTCCCCCCAAGGCTGTGGCCAGCCCTGAGTGCGAAGCCCCCAGGAAGCCGGCCTCCAAGGAGGGCCTGGAGCCCGAGGAGGGCGGCCTGCGGGAGACCAAGGAGATGGCTGTGCAGTACGACGTGGGGGACCTCGGGCCGCCTACAAACGGCCTGGACAGGGTGGCCTCAGCCAAGCCCAGCTCCCCAGCCAGGGCCTCGCAGGATCGGGGTGGCCCCAAGGAAGGCAAACCCAAGAAGAAGAAAAGTGGGACCCCACCAGTCCTCAGCCACAAAGACAGTGCCCGAAAGAAGGACAAGACAAAGGACAAGATGAAGGACAAGACCCGGGGGCGGTCTGAGGAGAAGCCCCCTGCCGACAAGAAGAGCCCACAGGCCGGTGGCAGCCCCCGGGGTAAGGCTGAGCGGCCGGAAGGGACCAAGAAAAAGCCATCCATAGCCACCCCGGTGGCCAGCTCAGGGAAAGGGAGGCCTGACCGCCCAGGGCCGCGACCAGGCCCCACCAGTTTGGGTTCCTGGCCCCAGGACTCTCGTCCTGGAGCTCACCAGCTACCAGACGGCAGGAGCCGTGGGAAGACGGCGTCAGGGAGGCTGGTGGAGCGCAAGGCCCGCTCGCTGGATGAGAGCACCTCCCAGGATGCCCCCAAGCTCAAGAAGCGGGCCTTGAGCCACGCTGACCTCTTTGGGGACGAGAGTGAGGATGAGGATGCGGGGCCCGAGGCGCCTCGGGGCTGGCCACCCACCCTCCCCAGCCTCAGCTCGGACTCGGACTCGGACTCGGACTCCAGCCTGGGCCTCCCCCAGACGCAGCCGCCCAAAAGGCTGAAGGCGGCTCCGCCCCCCTCCCCCGCACCGGCCTTGTCCTCTTCTGAGGCCGGGGAGGACGCGGAGGAGGATGTGGACTACTCGGCCCTGGAGAAGGAGGTTGACTTTGACTCGGACCCCATGGAGGAGTGTCTGCGGATTTTCAACGAGTCCACCAGCGTGAAGACGGAGGATAAGGGCCGGCTGGCCCGGCAGGTGAGGGGCGCCGGGGAGTCGCGGCTGGCGGCTGGGCTCCTGGTTGGGCCAGCCTGGGGTCTGGTCCCGGCCCCAGTGAGGGCCCTGCTCCGTCCTGCAGCTGTTTCCAGATGACGTGCACCTCAGCGACGGAGGAAGCTGCCTCTTCAGCGTCGGCCTCTTAACTCGTTTAAAATTCAGGAACCCTCGGTGGCTGCCTGCTGCCCCCCTGCACCCCATCCAGAAAGAGGACATTCGCTAACAGCCCGCCCAGCCGGGTTCCGCGGCAGCGTTCGGACTGACCGTTCAGAGTGACCAGCAAAGGGGTATCGGGCCTCACCCGCCCCTCCTGTCCCGCCTGCCAGCTCCTTTCTGCACTCTGCCCCGTCTTTTCTCCCTCCTCTCCTTTCCCTCAACCCAGTCTCCCCCTCTCCCTCCACCTCCCCGCCCTTCGCATCTTTGTCTTCTATTTTATCTTCTCCTTCCCTCGAGCCCTCCCTTCCGAGATTAGGGATCCCTGCTCTGGCCGCTCTGGCCGCCCTGACCCTTCTGGGCCTCCTCCTCCAGTGTCCCCCACATCAGCCACCAGAGGGAGCTCTCCCTCAACAAAGCCCTCTAGATGGTGGTCTGCAGTGGCCACCTGGTGTCAGCTGCCTGGCGGGGTTGACGGAACGCACTGCTCCGTGGGCCTGCAGGGCGGTCAGGCCAGGGGCTGGTGCTGAGTGTTGGGTCCTCTGCCAGACCCGCACAACACCCGCCAGCCCTACCTCTGGGGGCCTGGAAAGTCTCGTCCTTCACTTGGGGGGCTGAGGGGGCTTGCAGCCTCGGTGGGGCGGAGGGCGTGTGGTGTCAGGTCGTTGGGGCCTGTGTTGAGGAGAGGCTGTGTGTTTCAGCCCCCTAAGGATGAGAAGAGCGAGAAGGGGCATGCAGGCCTGACCACTCTCTTTCCGGGGCAGAAGAGGAGAATCTCGCATCTTTCCAAGCAAGGCACAGAGGTAGAGCCTCCGTTTCCTGTCCTGCGTCGAGGTTGGCGGCGGGAACCTGGGGTTGGAGGGTGCAGCCCCGTCTTCTCTCACTACTTGTAGAGCCCAGGTCCCCTGTGCCCTTGCCCATGGGTGCCTTTGGCAGACCTGCACCCAGCACTCCCCTTTCCTGGCAGAGACGTGTGCCCCGCCCACGTGCCGCCCCAGTGCTCCGGAGGTGGCGCAGAGCAGGAAGTACAGCGAATCCTGGCCCTGATGGGCTGTGTGATCTGGGGCAAGTTCCCCACCTCTCTGAGCCTTAGCTCTGCACCAGGCAGAGAACTGGTCAGACTCCTCCCTGGAGCTGAGGAGGGTCCTATCAGGAAGTTTGGGCTGAAGTTTGACTCTAATTGGATGACGGAGAGAGCTCTGCTCCACCTTGCCGCTATATAAGGGCTTGCGCAGGCTAGGTGCGCACCAGCAGGCAGCGCAGGCAGCACGGGGAAGGGCCATGGCTCTGTGCTGGTTCCTGCCAGGGCTTTCAGAAGCTTGGGTTGCTGTGAAGATGACCCCTCTTCTCCTGGAGCCCCCGCTGCCTTGCT
Organism: Muscardinus avellanarius; assembly: GCF_963383645.1. Lineage (NCBI taxonomy): Eukaryota > Metazoa > Chordata > Mammalia > Rodentia > Gliridae > Muscardinus > Muscardinus avellanarius. The sequence goes on along the minus strand of NC_137802.1, from coordinate 2,642,177 downwards.
GGCCGCCTCCCTGGAGCCCCCTGCCCTGGGTACTCCAGATGCGCAGCCAGATTCCAGAACATATCTTCACTCAGACGGAGCCCCCGAGGAGGGGCCCAGCGGCCCCAGCCCGACCCCCGACTGCCCAGGAGGTGTGCTACCGGCGGGCCCAGCAGGCGCAGAGGGCGTCCGCCAGCTGGTTGCAGGCTGCCCCACAGCCAGCCGAGAAGCCCCCCTCGGTCCACATCTCAGCCCCTGGAGAGAAGAGGAGGATCGCCCACGTCCCCAACCCCCGCGTGGCTGCCGGTGAGTCCTGCAGGCCTCTGTGGGAGAGCTGGGGGAGGCGGTGTCTTGGGAATGTTTCATTTTGGATACAGGAGGAGGCAGGCTCCAAGGTCACCGGCCTGGTCTCCCCCTGCCACATGATGACCTGGAGCATTGTTCTAGGCCCTCCATCTGTCTGTGAAGGGGGAATAGGAGCCTGCCCGCCTGGCCCTGTGCCTCAGTTTCTCCCCAGCCAGTCCCCCACCATGGCATGGGAGGCCGGGAGACCAGTGGAGACTGGCCTGAGGCGCCAGGGTGTTGCCATCCCCAGCCCAGGTGTGGCCTTGTGCATGGTAAGGACTGCATGAGTGGGCCTGGCCTTTCAGGGAAGCTGAGCTAGTGAGGCCGTGGTCAGGACGGGTCCTTGCTTAAAGACCACCTTAGACTGGGTGTGGCGGCACACGCCCATAATCCAGTCCTTGAGGGGCTGAGGCTTCAAGATCCCAGGTTCACGGCCAGTCTCAGCTACTGAGTGAGGCCCTCAGCAACTTAGTGAGATCCCTTTTCAAAGTAAAGGATAAAAAATAGAGCTGAGAAGCTGGGCGTGGTAGCACATGCTTGTAATCCCAGCATTTGGGAGGCTGAGACAGGAGGAATGTGGTTTGCAGACAGCCTCAGCTACTACTTAGGCCCTTTGCAACTCAGTGAGACCCTGTTTCAAAATAAAGAATATTAAAAAAAAATAGGGCTGAGCCGGGCGTGGTGGCGCACGCTTGTAATCCCCGCGCTTGGGAGGCTGAGACAGGAGGATCGCACGGGTTTGAAGCCAGCCTCAGCTACTCAGTGAGGTTTCCAGCAACTTAGTGAGACCCTGTTTCCAAATAAAGTATAAAATGGGTCTGGGAGTATAGCCCGGAAGTAGAAAGCCTCCAGGTTCCACACCCAGTACCACCAAAAAAAAAAAAAAAGAGGTAGAATGCCCTTGGATTCCATCCCCAGTTCTGCAAAAAAAACAAACTAGTCGGCCTGGCTTTCAGAGACCTGTGGATCTGCAAGTCTTAGGGGCCCTTGCAGATTTAGGCTTGCCGCAAGCCTGACATTTCTATTGCTGAGGACCTTCTTGACTTGCTCTGAGTCAGGCATGGTGGCACATGCCTGTGATCCCAGTACTTGGGGAGGCAAAAGCAGGAGGACCGCAGGTTTGAGGCTAGCCTCAGAGGCATCATGAGGCCCTCAGCAACTTAGTGAGACTGTATTTCAAAATAAAAGATAGAGCCGGGCTGGGTGACACACTCGTATAATCCCAGCATTTGGGAGGCCGAGACAGGAGGATCACTGTTTGCGGCCAGCCTCAGCTACTTACTGAGATCCTGTGCAACTCAGTGAGACCCTGTTTCCAAATAAAGAATAAAAACTAGGTCTGGGGGCATAGCTTGGAGGTAGAATGCCCCAGGGTTCCATCCCCAGTACCGCAAAAAATAAAAACAAATAAAATAAAAGCTAAAATAGGCCTGGGGATATAGCTCACAGGTAGAATGCTCCTGGGTTAATTCTCCAGTGCCACCAAAAAGAAAAAGCTCTAGGCCAGGCATGGTGGCACACGCGCCTATAATGCAGTACTGGGGAGGCTAAGATAGAAGGGTTGTAGGTTCAAGGGCAGCCTCAGCAATTTAGCAAAGACTTTCAAAATAAAAAGCAAAGCTGGGAGTGGTGGTTCACTCCTGCAGTCTCAGTACGGAGGCTGGGACAGGATCGCAGGTTTGAGGACAGCCTTAGCAAGACCCTGTTTCAAAACAGAAGGTAGAAAGTGGGTGTTGCTCAGACATAAACCACCCCTGGGCTCCATCCCCTGTAACAACCACACCCCCACCCAAAAAAAAGCTCTCTGGGTGGTTCAGGTCCATCTGTACCTTTTCTCAAGCCTGCATCTGCACTGGGTCTCAACTCAGTTGATGGCTGGGGGTCCTTCTGCCAGCCAGGCACTGTCAAGGCCAGCCAGGGGAAGTCTGGCATTCCCAGTGGCTGCCTGGAGCCCGCCGGGCTTGGCTGCACAGAGGTGCTACAGGTCTCTCTCCTGGCGAGAGGCCTGTGTACACCTGCTTCGCAGTTCATTTTCTGCCCAGGACCCCTTGATGGGCGACTGGCTGGCTTCCCACACAGGAGGGGCAGGGACCTGCTGTGAGGCCCACCAGGCGAGGAGAGGTCAGGGCAGTAATCCCACCCAGAGCCTGTCCCCGAAGCCTGTCACTCACCCTCAGCAGTGCCGCCCTGGGTTCAGAGCTTCTGAGCCCAAACTGAGGGCCCCCCACAGGGATCAACCTCACTTGGCTGGCCTCGGCTTCTGGTCTGTGACCTCATCAAAGGGCAGGCAGAACACCGGCCGTGTCAGCAGGCAGGTGGCTTGTCACAATGGCCAGGCCGGGGCGCCCCACACCTCTGCTCCTTTGCCCAGGAGCCAGGGCCTTCCCTCAGACGTCAATGCCTCAGAGTTGGGGGCCGGAACATGTGGCAGAGGCCCAGCACACCCCTTGCCACTCGCCAGACCACCCCGACGGCGACGTCGCCTGAGCCGGCCTCCGCAGCTGATTTGTGTTTCCCCGTCTCCATGGACTTACCAGAAAGCAGATAGAGCCTGATGTCATTCCACAGCCCGAGCTCCGCGCCCCGGCCGCTGCCCCTGCACTCAGAGATGCACGTCCTGCTGACGCTCAACGACCGAAGCTACCTGGTGCTCCGCAGCTCGGTGATGGGCATTCTCTCTTCCTGCACTCACGTCCCCTGTGCCCCGCCAGCCCCCACAGGTGCCAAGAGGACCCTCTCGGCCAGCAGCAGCCAGGCCTCCCATGGCCCCGAGCCCGGCAGCCAGCCGCTGAAGACTCGCACACTGTCGGGGATGGCGTCCAAGACTACCACCACCGTCACCCCCAAGCGCATCGCTCACAGTCCATCTCTACAGGTACTTGGCACCGGCCCGCTGCCCACGCTCCCTGGGCCGCCCGCCCGGCACCCCATCACTGGGTCCTCCAGCCTCACCTGGACCTCCCACCCGGTACCCCATCACTGGGTCCCCCACAGCTCCCTGGGCCTCCCGCCCGGCACCCCATCACCGGGTACCCCAGCCTCATCTGGGCCTCCCACTCTGGGCACCCCATCACCGGGTCCCCCACAGCTCCCTGGGCCTCCCGGCCGGCACCCCATCACCAGGCCCCCAGCCTCACCTGCTCACTGTCGCTTCGCTGCAGAGCATGCTCTGTTCTTGCCGCTTCTCTCTGGGGTGTTTTGTGCGTGTGTCTATGTTATTTTACTTGTGTGTGTGTGTTTTCAGTTAAATAGCCTCTCTTAGCTGGGCATGTTGGTGCATGCCTGTAATGTCAGTGTTTGGGAGTCTTAGGAGGATTGTGGGCTTGAGGACAGCCTTGGCAGGTAGTGAACTCACCAACCAAGGGAGACCCCCTTTCAAAGGTAAAGAGGGCTGGGAGGGCTAGCGTGGAGGTAGATCGGCCCTGGGCTCCATCCCCAGAGCTGTGCACACACTAAAGCAATAGCCTTTCTCCCTTTGGCATGTTGGGAGGAACCCAGAGCCTTCTGCATGCTTGATGAGTGCTCTGCCAACGAGCCACGTTCCAACCCTAGTGGATGGCTTTTGGAGTGGTTTTGGCTTACACAGACTGAGCTGACGGCAGCGAGCCCTGGTACCCTTCCAGCTGTTGCTCCCAGCCTGTGTGGGAGGGCAGGTGTTTCAGCTGGGGAGCCGTGTTGGCGCCACCTGCACACGCCGTGGCGTCCAGAGTTCACGGGCCTAGGCTGCACTGGGCCTGGTGTACTGACACCCTGCTGTGCCTCACCCTGCTGGTTCTCTGTTGTTCCAGAGTCTAAAGAAACCTGTTATTCCAAAAGAGTTTGGGGGCAAGGTCCCCACTGTCATCCGCCAACGCTATCTCAACCTGTTTATCGAGGAGTGCCTCAAGTTCTGCTCCTCCAACCAGGAGGCCATAGAGAAGGTGGGGCACCCAGTGCGGGACTGGGGCCACTGTTGAGCAGCGGGGCCCTGGCGGGTGCTCGGCATCTCCTTGGCTCTTGGCCAGGCATCTTCCCCAACACAGATTCCGGGCCCCTCATACATCCAGACCCAGTCACCTGGCTGCTTCGTCGAGACCCAGCTGCCTGTCAGGGCCCTGGGGCTGATTGCTGTGTCTTCCTAGGCGCTGAACGAGGAGAAGGTGGCCTACGACCGTAGCCCCAGCAAGAACATCTACCTGAATGTTGCTGTGAACACCCTCAAGAAGCTGAGGGGCCTGGTGCCCAGCACTGTGCCCAGCCTCAACAGTAAGTGGGGGGGCCTTGGGCTGCTTGGGGCTCAGGCCCCCCACCTCCATCCCAAAGTGGCAGGCCTGCCCGCAGGGGCTGCTGGGAGTTGAGGGTGGGGCTGCAGGGGCAGCACGGTGGCTGGGCTCAGGCCCTGGGCTGCTCTCTGGAGTAGAGCCGCCTGTCCTGGAACCGCCTCTTCTTGCCATTAGCGTCCTCCTCTGGCAGCGGGGCCTCCCAGCCGAGGCTGCCGCTAATGGAGCTGCTTGCAGCCTCTTCAAAGCGAGAGGCCGAGGCGCCCGGGCTGTGCTCTGTGCATTAAGCTCTGAGAGGAAGAAAGAGCCAGGGTTAAGACGTTTCATTATTGCCTCTCGAGAGGATGCATTAAGCAGTCAGTTGGCGGGTCCGTCTCACGCTCACCCCCACACCCCTCCTCCATTAGCCTCTCAGTGTGTGCTCGCGCTCCGAGGTGCCTGGGTGGCCTTTGAGGCAGGGCAGCCCTCAAAGCCATTAGATTACCTGTTCAATTAGTCCCAGCTTTCCCCCTTTTTAGGGAGGGAAAGCTCCCTGCGGGGGTGGGGTGGACTCCCAGGCAGCCCGAGGGCCTGCTGGTCCAGGGGGCTCCAGGCCTTCTGGGAGGCTGCCCCACGGCCCAGGGCCCTCCTGGTTCCTTTTTGTGTGTGTGGTACTGGGGATTAAACCCAGGGGCATTCTACCTCTGAGCTACACTCCCAGCTCTTTTTTTGTTTTGAAACAGTCTTAAGTTATTTTGAAACAGGGCCTCACAAAGTTGCTGAGGTTGACCACAAACCAGTGGTCCTCCTGTCTCAGCCTCCCAAGCACTGGGATTACATGGGTGTGCCACCACACCCAGCTCCCTCCTGGTTCTGGTTGAGACCCCAGGGGCAGTGGGGAGCCACCCCAGGCAGGGGGCTGGGGTGGGGAAAAGCCTGGGGACTGGCAGGGCTGAGACAGATGTCAGATTGACCCCTCTCCTCCCATCTCCTTTCCTTGCAGAAACCAGCAGTCGGAGGGTCGTGTCCCATGAAGTGGTGTTGGGGGGCAAGTTGGCCGCCAAGACCAGCTTCTCCCTCAGCCGCCCCAGCAGTCCCCGGGTGGAAGACCTGAAAGGTGAGCTGGCCCTGCCCCGCCGCCCTCCTGCGCCCGCCCGCCCGCCTGTAGTGGGCTGACCACTCAGCTGTCCGCAGGGACCGCCCTGTACAGCCGCCTCAGGGACTACCTGCTCACCCAGGAGCAGCTGCAGGAGAACGGCTACCCCTTCCCCCACCCCGAGCGGCCGGGTGGCGCCATCATCTTCACAGCAGAGGAGAAGAAGCCCAAGGACCGTGAGTCCCCTGCTGACTGCCCGAGCGGGAGGGCGTGCGGCCTGGGAGCAGCGGCCTCACCCTCGCCTTTCCCGCAGCCTCCTGCAGGATCTGCTGCCGCTGCGGCTCCGAGTACCTCGTGTCCTCCTCGGGCCGCTGCGTCCGGGACGAGGAGTGCTGCTACCACTGGGGGCGGCTCCGGAGGAACAGAGGTGGGCCGCTCTCGCCCCTCGGCTTTCTTTCTGCTTGTTCCTCTTCATTGCAAGAGTAATGCCCTCCTGCGGCCTTGTTCCCTTGCCAGCAGTCTGAAGGGCCTCGCCCACCCTCAGAGCGTGGAGGCTGCTGTCCGTGGGAACCAAGGGCTGTCCAGGGGGCGGGCTGGCTAGGGTCTTACCGCAAAGCCCTTTTTCCTTCGTGCCCACTCAACCCCTTGGCCGTTTTCCCCTCAGTGGCCGGGGGCTGGGAGACCCAGTACATGTGCTGCTCAGCAGCCATCGGCTCCGTCGGCTGTCAGGTGGCAAAGGTGAGTCCTGGCCCTGTATTCTCTTCTGCTGCTCCTGACCCCGGCGGGTCCAGGGCCAAGGGTTGCCGCCAGGCCTATGGCCCGACTAGCCCTTTCCAAGGCGTGGTAGGCCACGTTCCCATTCTGGGGAGCCCTGCCTCCTTTCTGGGTCCCATCCAGCCTAGGAAGCTTGCCATCTGGCATGGAACCACCAACTGGGTCTGGGGTCGGAGCCCGGACCCCAAGCCTCCTCCCTCTTCCCTCTGAGTGGATTAGAGGGAAGACAACCAGGCCTGCCCCAAGCTGCCCTAGCGCCAGCCTTCCCAGCCCTGTCCCTGAAGCCCCATCCCCGTCCCCATCCCCACCCCCCAGCAACATGTTCAGGATGGCCGGAAGGAAAACCTCGAGGGCTTCGTGCGGACCTTCGAGAAGGAGCTTCCGGAAGGTGCTCATGCGGGGATCTATGCGCTGGACTGCGAGATGGTGAGCGCGCCCAGTCACCTGTGCATGGCCCTTGCAGAGACCTCCCCAGAGGCCTTGTGGCCTCTGCCGCTGGCCGGAGGTGCGGAGCATTGGCTCAGAAAGGCCTCCCCAGAGCCAGGCGTGGTGGTGCAAGCTTGTAATCCCAGCATTTGGGAGGCTGAGACAGGAGGATCTTGGTTCAGGAACAGCCTCAGCTACTAATTAGTGAGGCCCTTTGCTACTCAGTGAAATTCTGTTTCAAAATAAAAGAATAAAAAATAGGGCTGGTGGTGTAGCTCGGAGGTTCCACCCCCAGTACTGAAAAAAAAAAAAAAAAAAAAAAAAAAAAAGCCTTCCCAGCAGCAGTTAGACAGGCACACACCTGCTTTTCCACAGCGGAGTCCCTGGGAGCTGGCTGGCAGCAGAGGGCGCCAGGGTTTCTCTTTGCTGTCTGGTGCCGGGCTCCCCGTGTGCCTGCGTCCGGCCAGGGCCTTCCCTGGGAGATGATCGTCCTGGCCCCTGGTCCTGGAGGGAGGAACTGGGTTCTGGGGACGCTGGGCCGTGTCTGAGGTCTGCCCCTCACCCTGTAGTCTTACACCACGTACGGCCTGGAGCTGACTCGCGTCACTGTGGTGGACACGGAGATGCAGGTGGTGTACGACACCTTCGTCAAGCCTGACAACGAGATCGTTGACTACAACACCAGGTGCGGCCCAGGCCCTGGCACCCACACCTGTGGCCGTCCTGCCCAGCCTGGCCTGATGCACGCCCTGCCTCCCACCCCACTAGGTTCTCGGGGGTGACAGAGGCCGACCTCGCAGACACGAGCATCACGCTGAGGGACGTCCAGGCCGTCCTGCTGAGCATGTTCAGCGCCGACACCATCCTCATAGGACACAGCCTGGAGAGTGACCTGCTGGCCTTGAAGGTACCCGTCCACATGTCCCTGGGCGGGCCTACGTCAGCGGCCTGGGCCTCACTGCCCACTCCCGCCCACCTCAGGTCATCCACAGCACCGTGGTGGACACATCTGTGCTCTTCCCCCACCGCCTGGGCCTCCCCTACAAGCGCTCCCTGCGGAACCTCATGGCCGACTACCTCAGACAGATCATCCAGGACAACGGTGAGTGGCCCAGCCTGCTCGGGCCCCGGCCTGGGCCTGGGCAGCCAGTGACCGTGTCTACTCCACAGTGGACGGGCACAGCTCCAGCGAGGATGCCAGCGCCTGCATGCACCTCGTGATCTGGAAGATCCGAGAAGACGCCAAGACCAAGCGATGACTCCTGCCCTCCCGCCCACCTGCCCGCCCGCCCGCCTCTCCTGCAGCCCCGGCCCGTCCTTAGCCCCAGGCCTCTTCCAAAACAGTGCAATAAATCTCGAGAGCTAACCCTGTGCGCCTCACCAAGAGCCGAACTGAGAAGCAGGACGAGCAGGCTTCATGAGAGTGCAGCGGAGACCACCCGGAACCCCACCCTCTCCCCTCCCAGGCCTGTCCTCCCGAAACTGCTGCACCAGGACAGGCCTCCCCGGCGCCTCAAGCCAGGCCGAGCCCTGCTGTGTGTCATGGTGGGCCCTGCCCTGGCCTTTTGTATGCGACATTGGGGGGCGGGGCGGGCTGGAGGATGGAGTTGTCTTTTTTTATCTTGTATTGTTATTTTTATTATTTTTAATTTAAACCTGTTGACTTGCACAGTTATCTTCCCCCAAGAAGGGTCAGAGCCCTGGTGTAGCCTTCCCTCCCTCCCGGGCCAGGGAGGGCGTGAGCAGACCCACGCCAGAGGGGAGTGGGGCGGCTTCACACCCACTAGCTGGGCTCCAGACAGCTCCGCCTGTCCTGGGCAGCTGGCTTCTGGAACCGTCCCCGGCCCACCTGGACTCCGTGGCCTGAGAACCAAGCCAGCCCCAGCCTCGCCTTCCAGCTGCCCAGGGCCAGACACGTCTCCCCTCCCCGGGCTCTGTACCCCTCCCTCACCCGAGCAGGGACAGAATAAATGTTTGTATGGATTTTAGATTTCCTGGTTTGTGGGTGGTGCTCTTGGTGCCTGGCAAGACCTCTGAACCCACCGTAGGGTCCACTATCTGAGCCAGAGTGGGGGTCTCACCTACACAAAGCCAGCTCCGGCTCCAGGTGGTCCCTTGGGCTCCCTGCTCTGGGGACCGCGTCCGGGGGCCCTGGAGGGTGGCCCCTGCAGCCTGCCTGCCTCCAGCTCACTCCCAGCATGGGAGATGAGGTTGGAGCTCCCCCCTCCGCTGCCTCCTTGCCCACTGTGGGGCTGTGTGGGTAGAGCCAGGGGAGTGACCACTGGCCACCTGTCTGAGGGAAGGCGGTTCTGGGCCTGCTGAGCACCTCTCTATCCCCTGTCGGGAAATGTCACAAATCGTGCTGGCACTGAGGGTAGCAGTAGGCCCAGAGGCAGTGAGGTTAGGCTCAGTCTTACACACTCAAGATCAGCTAGAGCCTCCTGGACCAGGGGACGGAGAGACCAGACTCAAATAAGCCTGCCTACAGGAGGCGCCCAGCTGTCCAGGCTTCTGAGGGCCGAGAGGGCCGGCTGGTGTGGAGGCCCCAGAGCTTGGTTGGCTTCCTTCCCAGGTTGGGACTTGGCGTCCCCAGTGCCTGAAGTTCATGTGGGGTCCTCAGTTGACTCAGGCCACTTCCACCCTGGGTGGCCGTTTTCGTGACCAAGTTGACTGGCCTTCTGTTAACAAGGCGTTTTCTAAATAAATGGTGCCGACTATTCACAGAAGCCCTGTTGTGCATGGTGTCTGCCTTCCCCTTGCCAGAGCACACCCACCACCTCAGGAGTGTGCACAGTTGGGGAGCCCCGGAGGCATGCGTCAAGCCAGCCAGTAGCCATGACAGCCCTTGTTAAGCTGGCCTGTGCCACTGCAGGCCTCAGGAGGTTGTACACTTCGTCTTCTGCTTGGGAAACTATCCCTTTGTGATTATCCCCTTTGGGGAGGGAGAACTAGTCCACCCAACAGACTCCTCAAGGTAACATTTGTCCAAACCCCTCATGGGGGGGTCTTTGTGTGCATGTGGGAGGTACTGGGGTTTGAACCAGGGGAGGGGAGTCTGCCTCTGAGCTATCCCTCCAGCCTTATTTTTTTTATTTTGAAACAGCGTCTCTAAGTAACTGCATGCTGGACTTAAGTCAGCCATCCTCCAGTCTCAGCCTCCCGAGTACTAGGATTACAGGTCTGTCAGCGGGCCCCACCACCCCCAGATCTGAACCTCCTACACAATTCTCCCAGGCCCTGCCCTGAGGCCTGCCCTGCTGCTGCAGCCTAGCCTTTACAAAAAAAATTTATTTATACCTCACTTTCTGGCCCTGTGTGAGGTGTCACTCCTACAAACCCCGCCTGGCCCCGCCTTCTTCCAGGCCCTGCCCTTGGCTCCGCCCACCACTTATACTGCAGTTTATTAGGCCCCGCCTTTTTTTTTTTTTTTTTTGGTGGTGGTACTGGGGATGGAACCCTTCTGCCCCCAGGCTACACTCCCAGACCTATTTTATATTTTTATTTGGAAACGGTCTCTTAAGCCAGCGAGGCTGGCTTTGAACCTGCGTGATCCTCCCGTCTCTGCCTCCCCAGCGCGGGTGCCACCTTGCCCCGCTGGCCCTGCCTTCTTAATGGCCCGGCCCGGATGCCCCTCCTCTACCTCATCAAGGTCCCGCCCCCACTCTGCCTCCACAAGGTTCGTCTAGGCCACGCCTCCTCCCTGGCTACTCCTTAGGCCACGCCCCATACATTCTGATAGGTTCACCCTATCTGAAGCTCGGCCTAGCCCCTCCTAACCCTTCTCAGGACCACAAATTCTGGCCCCGCCCCATCCAGAGGCCCCGCCTCCTTGACCCCGCCTCTCGGGAAGACCCCGCCCCCAAGCCCGCGCCGCCCGTTTCAGACCCGTTGGCACCCGGCTAACAGCTCCACCACGTCCCGCCGCCCTGGACGCTTGGCGGCTCGCCCTAGGCAGCCCGGCCCTGCCCGCCCTGGCCCGGGCAGGTGAGCAGCAGGTGCTCCCAGTGCTGGCGTCCCTGGGCGCCCTGCGCCTTCTCTGAGCTCCGCTGAGCTGAGAGCTCGGATCGCAGAGGAGAGGCTCGCTCCGTCGGGCCCAGGACCTGGTGCCCTAGAGCCTGGTGTCCACTAGATGGATTGCCTGGCCAGGGAGGCCCGGGGCTGTGCTCTGGGCACCCCAACCTGCATCACTGTGGCTGGAGGAATATTTGGGATTTGCGGCTAGCAGGGCTCTGGTTAGCTTAGCCGTGTGAGTAGAAACAAGCAAGCACTGTGCTTCTGACCCTAGATTAACTCAGAAGAGGGTCTGGCCACCTGAGTGTCCCTCCAGCCCCAGTCCAGCCTTATCGATTCTCCCCCACGCTCCCCTTCCCGCTGCCCAAGCCCTGCTTTATCTCAGCCATGTGCATGGCCGGGGCCTGGAGGACCAGAGCTGGCCCCGAGCCAGGCCCCGCCCCGCCAGGCCCTGGGGATACTGGTGACTCACACACGCTGTCTCCATCCCTGCGAGGCTCTGAGTTGAGCAGGTGACCAGGGAGAGAGGTGGAGGAGAAGATTATCAGAGCCAGGATGGAGGACACCCCAGGCAGAAGGGGAGCCCAGAGCAAGTGCAGGACCCAGCCTGGGCGGGCCGGGAAGTATGAGGTGGAAGCAGAAGGGTGAGGCGCTTGGCCAGGAGGAAGCTGCTGGAGTGCTATCCGGGTGGAGCATGTCCAAGTTTGGGGATCGGCTTGGAACTACTGGGTCTGAGGCTCTCTGGGCGGGGATCACTTGGGAGAACTCTTGGGGGACTGCTGTTTCGGGGGGATGTGCATAGTTACACAGGGGCCGGACTAGGGTCCCTGGTATAAAGCCAGGTTCAAATTCCTGAACCTGTTAGCAGGTTCCTGGCTCTTTGGGCCATTTGGAACCTGCTTTGACTCCCCTATCAGGTGTGACAGCAGCCTTCCCCCCCCCCCCTGCTCCCCCGGAACAGAATGAGGTGGGAGTGGTCATCTGAGGTCCATGGGCATGGGACCAGTGGCCAGAAGTGGGGTGTCTCATCCTGGGTGACTGGCTGTCATGGGGGGGCGAGGATGTAACCTCGGGGTGCTGGCTGGGGAGGCTGGTGGATGTGGGGCATGGCAGCTTTGGGGCCCCGGTGTCCGAGGGAGTTCACACAGCCAGGGGCTGCACCTTCAGAGCCCAGGGAAGTGGTTGCCGATGGACATGGAGGGTGATATTTGAGAGGTGGGACCCCTGGGCCCTGATCTCCCTGCGGACAGAGTAACCCAACATCCAGACAGAGCTGGAGCGCAAGGTGTGACTGAGACCTTGGGCCCCTGTCCCCTGACAGCCCCATCAGCATGGGAAGTGCAACCTGCGGAGACGGCCTGCAAGAAGGCAACGAAAACACAGGTTCGCATCCCCGCTCAGGATGGGCGTAGGGGGAGGGGCTGCGGGGACCACCCCAGGCCCCCTGTGAGTCTGTGGGTGTGCCGGGGCATGCCTGTCATCCCAGTACTTGGGAGGCTGCGACAGGAGGATCGCGTGTTCAAGGCCAGCCTCAGTTACTTAGTGAGTGAGACCCCATTTCAGAACAAAAAATAAAATAGGGCTGAGCCTGGAGGTAGAATACCCCTGGGTTCAACACCCAGCCGGTACCAAGAAAGAAAAAATAAAAATAAAAATAGCTGGGCGTGGTGGCGCACACTTGTAATCCCAGTATTTGAGAGGCTGAGAGGGGAGGATCACAGGTTTGTGGCCAGCCTCAACAACTCAGTGAGGCCCTCCATAACTTAGTGAGACTCTGTTTCAAAATAAAGAATAAAAATAGGGCTGGGGGTGTAGCTCAGAGGTAGAATGCCTCTGGATTCCATCCCCAGTACCACAAAAAAAAAAACAAATAAAAATAAAAACAACTATTACTAGGTGGTAGGCTAGGCTAGGTGGGTGGGGGACGGCCTGGGCTGACCTTGTGGTCTCAGAGGCCTGGGAGCCCATCGCCAGGCCTCAGTTTACCCCACCTGTAAAGTGAATGGGTGCTCGTGTTCGGAGTGGAGGGGGCTGGGTGGGGAGAGCCGCTCTTGGGGTGCGTGCGTGCCGGCACCCACTGCCTCAGTGCAGGGAGTCGGAGCCCCGATGGAGCCCTGGTCCCTTCTGTTTGTTTATGAGTGCCAGGACACCTCCCACATGCCCACACCTGGGTCCCCTGGGGTCCAGTTAGCCTTTCCCCGGGGTGCCATTTGGGTGTTTGTTCTCCGCTGTGCTCAGCAATGCCCCCTCCCCCCAGCGTTCACTTGGGAGGTGAAGGCCAACAACCGCATCTACCACAAGGAGGCCAAGGAGAAGGGGTTCCTGTGTTGGCAGAAGAAGAAATACAAGGTGGGCTGCCCCTCCCTCCCTCCTCTCTGCAGGCCTGTGGCCAGGATCGGCCCTCTGCAGCCATCTATTCCCCGGATTTGTTTGCTATTTTTATTATTTTTTTAATTTTTTTTTGTGGTACTGGGGTTCCTGGAAGCCCTTCTACCTCCGGGCTACACTCCCAGACCTATTTTTTTACATTTTTATTTGGAAACAGGGTCTCCTAAGCCAGCACGTGCGGCTGGCTTCGAACCTGCGCGATCCTCCTGTCTCCGCCTCCCAAGCGCGGGGATTACAGGCGTGCGCCACCACGCCCGGCTATTTTTTAAAATTTTTATTGGTCCATTATATTCATACATCATATTGGGGTAAAAAAAAACAAACGTGTGTGGACATACATGTATACATCACCCATTTAGCCCCTCCCCAATTCCTACCTCATCCCCTCCCCATCCCTCCTTCCCATGCTTGGCTTAGTGGTTGACTTCGATAGGTTTAAGTACATTGTGTGTCTTAGAGAATTTCCTTCTTCCTTATTTATTTATTTATTTATTTATTTATTTATTTATTTTTGCATGTCTGGGGATGGAACCCAGGGGCATTTGACCTCCGAGACACATCACCTGCCCTATTTTTATTTATTTTGAAACAGGGTCTCACTGAGTTGCAGAGGGCCTCACTAAGTAGCTGAGGCTGTCTGCAAACCGCTATCCTCTGGTCTCAGCCTCCCGAATGCTGGTATGACAAGCGTGCGCCACCACCCAGGCTTGCTATTTTTATTTTATTTTAGTCAGGAGGGCTAAGCTGGGCATGGTGGCACACTCTTGTAATCACAGTACTTGGGAGGCTGAGACAGGAGGATCACCGTTTGCAGACAGCCTCAGCTACTTAGGCCCTCTGCAACATAGTGAGACCCTGTTTCAAAATAAAAAATAAGCCGGGTGTGGTGGTGCACGCTTGTAATCCCCGGGCTTGGGAGGCGGAGACAGGAGGATTGCGCAGGTTCAAAGCCATCCTCGCTGGCTTAAGAGACCCTGTTTCCAAATAAAAATATAGCCGGGCATGGTGGCGCACACTTGTAATCCCAGTGCTCGGGAGGCTAAGACAGGAGGATCACACAGGTTTGAAGCCAACCTCAGCTACTAAGTGAGGCTCTCAGCAATTTAGTGAGACCCTGTTTCCAAATAAAGTATAAAATAGGTCTGGGAGTAGAGTCCAGAGCTAGAAAGCCCAGTACCACCAAAAATAAATAAATAAATATATATATATTAGGTGTCTGGGAGTGTAGCTCCAAGGTAGAAGGGTTTCCAGGAACCCCAGTACCACCAAAAAAAAAAAAAAAAAAGAGTAATAAATAGGTCTGGGGTGTAGCTTGGAGGTTAGAATGCCCCTGGGTTTCCTTCCCATTACCATAAATAAATAAGTGAATAAATAAATGAAAGAATAAAAAATAGGGTTGGGGGGTATAGCTCAGAGGTAGAATGTCCCTGGGTAGTTTGAGCCCTCGTACCAGAAAAAAAAGAAAAAAAAAATAATGCTGGCTGCTGGCCTTGGTTCTTGCGGTGAGCATGCGCCGGTGAGCACTGGCGCCCTGGCGCCGGGCGGGGGGCCCGGACAGCGCCCCTCCCTCGCCCACCTCCTGCTCTCCTTCTAGACCAACGTCATCCGCACGGCCAAGTACAACTTCTTTTCCTTCCTGCCGCTGAACCTCTACGAGCAGTTCCACCGCATGTCCAACCTCTATTTCCTCCTGGTCATCATCCTGCAGGTGGGCCCGGCTGCGTGCTCCCCTCAGGCGGCCGTGGGCGGCCTTCGAGACCCTGGCAGGTGGCTTCTCCCTCCACCCAGGCCACCTGCCCTTGTGCGCACTAGGCCCCCAGTGGGAGCCGTCAGGGGGTGACTGTGGGACCTCCCTGGCTGTCGGCCCCCCGAGGGGCAGAGAGGCCCTCCCCATGGACGGATGGCCTTGGCTGGGGAGGCGGGAGGAGCCTGGTGGGGTCTTCCTGATGCCAGGACAGGGCAGGGGTCTCAGAGGGGAGCCTCCTCTCAGTGGTGGGGGCTGTTGCTGGAGGACCCCTCGCTGCCCGGCATCTCAGTCCTGGCCTGGGCCCAGTGACCCACGGAGGGATTAAGCAGGCGTTGGGCGCCTACCGTGTGCAGGTCCTAGGCTTCTGTGGGTGGAGGGACCCCGCGGGGGCCCTGAGCTTCGGGAAGTGACTGGGGGGTGGGGAGGGTGCAGGAGGGAGGGGTGGGGGGCGGTTTCGGTGTTCTTGGCGGGACGTCAGGAGCCCCGCGGAGGCCTGACCGCCCTTCCTCGCAGAGCTTCCCCGAGATTTCCACGCTGCCCTGGTTCACCCTCTTCATCCCGTTCGTCTGTCTCCTCTTCATCCGCGCCACCCGTGACCTGGTGGACGACATCGTAAGCGTGGCGGGAGGCGGTTGGGCGGCCCCGGTGGGCTGGGTCCTCTCGCCTGCTGCCACTGGCCTGGCCGGGGGCCCCAGGACACGGGTGGACCTCAGGAATCGATGGCCAGCTCCCCAGGGGGTAGGGACCGTGAAGGGGGCAGGGCCACCTCTCTGACCCCGTCCTGTTGGCCCAGGGGCGACACAGGAGCGACAGAATAATCAACAACCGGCCCTGCCAGGTCCTGATGGGGAAGAGGTAGGTGAGGGGGCTGTGTGTGTGCACATGCACACCTGCATGTGTGTGTACGCATGCACGTGCATATGTGTGCATGCATGTGTGTGCATGTGCACGTGCGTACATGTGTGTACACGTGTGTATGCATGTGTCGGCGGGTGTGGCCATCCCAGGACAGTAGGCCCCAGCGTGGCCTTGGCAGGGCAGGCCCTCAGGGTGACCAGCACCTCCTGTACATCCCAGGCGACTCTGCCTGGACCTAGGTCTCCACTGATGAGGCGTCTGCTGTCTACCCGCTCTGGGATCCACCTGGGATGGGCACAGGGAGGCTGGGGCCCAAGTCACGGGACACGGAGAGACTGGGAAGGGCTTGGACAGAGGACCCCAGAGGTCCCCGGCGCTGGCCCCCAGGATGCAGGCGGGAGGCCGGGAGGTGGCCGGGACTCGGGACACTGCAGCTCGGGCTGGACTGTGGAGCGGCCGGGGACCCCAGGCCTCTGCTCCCCGCAGATTCATCTGGAAAAAGTGGAAGAGCCTGTGTGTGGGGGATGTGGTGTGTCTCAGCAAAGACAGCATCGTGCCGGTGAGCCAGGGAGCCTGCGGCGGCTCGCGGGGAGGGGCTTCCATGGCTCCTGCTACCCTGTGTCCTCCCCACCAACCCAGGCCGACCTCCTCCTGCTGGCCAGCACGGAGCCCAGCAGCCTGTGCTACGTGGGGACAGTGGACATCGACGGGTGAGAAGCCGCTCCTCTGTCACCGGGGGCTGGGGTCTTGGGCGGAGGACCCGGTCCCCGGCTGTGGAAGAGGGGACATTGAAGCCACGTGAAGGAACCCGTGTCCCTCGTCTCACCGCTCGGCCCTTTGGCCGATGTGCTGTGCGGCCTCGGGCACGGCCCTCTCCCTCTCTGTGCCCCCCGCCTTCTGTCTGGCACCGCTCGGCAGGGTGTTGAGTGTTTTGCAGCGGGTGAGCTTTGGCCCGGCCCTGGGCCTCAGTCAGCCCTGCTCCTGCCTCCTCCCCTGCACCCCCAGGGAGACGAACCTGAAGTTCAAGCAGGCGCTGACGGTCACGCACAGCGAACTCACCAGCACCAGAAAGATGGCGTCCTTCCACGGTGAGCCGTGCAAAGCGGGTCTGGCGGCCCTGGTCCCCGCTGGCCTCCGTGTGCCCACCGCGTGGCGGGTGCGAGGGAGCCCCGCCTCCTGGGCCTCGGTGGCGGCCCGGGGTGTGCGGTGGGGAGCCGGCACTGGTCGAGTTCTTCTGTACTGAGCATGTTCACTGGACTTTGGGGGCCCAGCAGCTTCTAACAGACTAGTCCTGGCCCGTCCCGTGCCCCCCTAGTCAGTGTGATTTTGGGGTATTCTTAGCCAGTGAGGTGCCACACACCTGTAATCCTAGGACTTGGGAGGCCAAGGAGGGAGGATCACAGATTTGAGGCCAGTCTTGACAATTTAGCCAGCCTCTCAGCAACTTAGCAAGACCTTGTTTTAAAAGGAAGAAATTTAGCCGGGCATGGTGGTGCACGCTTGTCACCCCAGCATTTGGGAGGCTGAGACGGGAGGATCCGGGTTTACGGCCAGCCTCAGCTACTTAGCGAGGCCCTCTGCAACTCAGTGAGACCCTGTTTCAAAATAAAGAATAAGCCGGGTATGGTGGCGCACGCTTGTAATCCCAGCACTTGGGAGGGAGGCTGAGACAGGAGCATCGCACAGGTTCAAAGCCAGCCTCAGCTACTTAGTGAGGCTCTCAGCAACTTTGTGAGACCCTATTTCCAAATAAAAAATATAAAATGGGTCTGGGAGTGTAGCCTGGAAGTAGAAGGCCCCTGGGTTCCATACCCAACACCACAAAAAAAAAAAAAAAAAAAAAACGAATAAAAATTAGGGCTGAGGGTGGGGTGTAGCTCTGAGGTAAAAGGCCCCTAGATTCCATCCCCAGTACCACACACACACACAAAAATCAAAAACAAACATAGCCGGTGAGGTGGTGCACGCTTGTAATCCCTGCACTTGGGAGGCTGAGACAGGAGGATCACAGGTTTGAGGACAGTCTCAGCAGGTAGTGTGACTCTCATCAACTTAGTGAGACCCTGTTTTCCAAATAAGAAATAAAAAAAAAAAATTGGGCTGGAGGCGTAGCTTGAAGGTAGAATGCCTCTGGGTTCATCTCCAATACCACAAAAATAACAACAAACAAAAGCAGAAAGACTCGAAGAACAGAAACGCAGACGGTTTTGTGGTTTTGTGGTTTTGTGGAAGAAGCAGCAGGGGCTGAACTGACCACTGGGCAGCGGGAGAGGAGAGGCCCCTGGGAACAGGCGCCGCGCCGCCCCACGCACCTGGCGCATGGCTGGCTCGCCCCAAGACGGCTCACACGCGTGGTGCGGGTGCGGTGACGGTGTGGCCTGATTTTGTTTTCCTGTCTCATTGCAAAGGCAAGTTACTCTCATTGGCTTGGAAGCCAAATCTTTCTCTTGAACCACAGGCTGCTGGCTGCTGACACCAAGCCCTGACTTTTCCTGTCTGTGTCATCTAGGAAAGGCCTAGCTCTGCTAGAAGGTAGCCACACTCATCCTCTCTCTATATATATATTTCTGTTTGTGTGTGGTCCAGGGATTGAATCCAGGGGTATTCTACTTCCAAGCTACACTCCAGCCCTATTTAATTTTTATTTTATTTATTTATTTATTTATTTACTTATTGTGATACTGGGGATAAAACCCAGGGACAGTCTACCTCTGAGCCCTATTTTTTATTCTTTTATTTGAGCCCGACACTCCCAGCCCTATTTTTTATTCTTTATTGTGAAACAGGGTCTCACTGATTTGCAAAGGGCTTCACTAAGTAGCTGAGGCTGGCTTCGAACCTGCTCAATCCTCCCGTCTCAGCCTCTCAAATGCTGAGATTACAAGCGTGCGCCACCACGCCCAGCTCTAATTTTTATTTTAAAACAGGGTCTTGCTAGGTTGATGAGAGTCTCATTACTTGCTGAGGGTGTCCTCGAACCTGTGATCTTCCTGTCTCGGCCTCCCAAGTACTGGGATGAGAGGTGTAAGCCATCAGTCCTTTCAACTGAACTGGCAGCCCAGAACTCTGCTGACCCCCTGGAGAGACAGGATCTGAGAAGCTGTGGCTTCTAGTCCAGCCGTCTCCGCCCCTCCCAGGTCCCGGCAGCCTGGGGCTGCGTGGCCAGGAAGCTCTCTCTGGGTCCAGGCTGGTCCCGCTGCCCAGCATTATAGCAGAACAGAATAGCCTGGGGTCAGGCGGTAGTGAGGGGTGGGCTTGCCCGGGGGGCCCTCTGCTCCCAGCCTGCCCACCCCACCCTGAGCACTTCTTATTCCTATATTCAGCACTAAGCCAGGCGAGGACCAGTCAGGATCTCTGTGGCCCTTCAGCCCCCTCCCTGCACACCCCAGCTCACTGGATACTGCCCCAGGCTGCCATTCCCCCCCAGAGCCTGTGTGCACAAATGGGGATAGCAGCCCACGACATCCCATGGGGGTGACAGTGGAGGGCATGATGGCCCAGGAACAGGATGCCGCTCCTCTCTGTGCACTTAATGAGCACCTACTGCATGCCAGTCGCTGGGCCAGGCCCTGGGGACTTTGTGTGCTGGAGGGGAGGCTCACAGATGTTCAGAACACCGTCCGCATTGCCTCAGGGGAGGAGGCTGGGCGGGGCTGATCTGGCTGGAGGGTCAGCGCGGGGGCAGCGGCAGAATGTGCCAGGGAGGCCACGTGGTGGGCAGGGGGGCCGGGAGGCGGGGCCAGCGGTAGCAGGGATGTTTCCACTGGCCCCAACTGCTCGGGACGGGTGGCTGGGGATAGATAGTTATGTGAGGCCCAAGCCTAGCCACACCATGGCCGCTGACCGCAGGCACGGTGTTGTGCGAGGAGCCCAATAGCCGCATGCACCACTTTGTGGGGAGATTGGAATGGAATAACAAGAAATACCCCCTGGACATCGGCAACCTCATCCTCCGCGGCTGCAAGATCCGCAACACAGACACCTGCTATGGCCTGGTCATCTACGCGGGTGAGCTCGCCGGGCTGCGGGCGGGCCCGGGGCCAGGGCCGCAGAGATTGGTGAGAAGCCGCAGGGGGCTGCGTCCCTGTTTGGCATGAACAAAAGAAGGGGGGCAGGCATGGTGGTGCACACCTGCAATCCCAGTACTTGGGAGGCCGGGACAGGAGGATCGCAGGTTCAAGACCAGCCTCAGCAACTTAGCGATACCTACTATTTCAAAATAAACTTAAAAGGGCTAGGGATAGAGATCTGAAGTAGATGCGGGGGACTCGTGTGTAGATGGAAGGATAGGCGTGTGGGTGCGTGGGGAATGGATGGGCGGATGGGATGGGGAACAAATGGGTGGTCCAGGTGAGTAGCCATCGGCCCAGCAACTCACGAGGCTGGAGAAGGAAGAGTGCAAGTTTGAGGCCAGCCTAGGCAACCTAGCGAAACCCTGTCTCAAAAAAAAAAAAAAAAAAAAAGGCTGGGGTTATAGCTCAGTGGGAGAGGGTCCCTGGGTTCCAACACCACTTCCTCAAAAAAAGAAAAAAAAGGAAAAAGGGATAGGTGGGTGGATGATGGTGTGGGGGGTGGCTTTGTGAGGGGGTGGAGAGATGGATGGATGGATGGATGGATGGATGGATGGATGGATGGGTGGATGGATGGATGGGTGGATGGGTGGATGGATGGGTGGATGGATGGATGGGTGGATGGGTGGATGGATGGGTGGATGGATGGATGGGTGGATGGGTGGATGGGTGGATGGGTAGATGGATGGGTGGGTAGATGGATGGATGGGTGGATGGATGAGTGGATGAGTTGATGGATGGATGGGTAGATGGATGGATGGGTGGATGGGTGGATAGATGGGTGGGTGGATGGATAGATGGGGAGATGGAAGGGTGGGTGGGTGGGTGGGGTGCTTGGGGGATGGATGGGGGATGGATGGGTGTATACATGGCAGGGTACGTGGATAGGGGGTCGATGAATGGATGGATGGATGGATGGATAGAAGAAAGGATGGGTAGATGGATGAATGGATAGATGGGTGGATGGGTGGATGGATGGGTGGATGGATGGATGGATGAATGGATGGATAGAAGAAAGGATGGGTAGATGGATGGATGGATGGATGGGTGGGTGGATGGATAGAAGAAAGGATGGGTGGATGGATGGATATATATATCCTACAGGTTTTGACACGAAGATCATGAAGAACTGTGGCAAGATCCATTTGAAGAGAACCAAGCTAGACATCCTCATGAACAACCTGGTGGTCCTGGTGAGTGCCTGGGAGCCCTGAGGAGGGCAGGGCAGCCTCCAAGCCTTGGCGCTGGTCTTCCTGGCCTCGGTTTCCGTCCTCAGCAAAATGTGCAGCCTGATATTATGAGCAGGTGTTTGGGCCAAGAATCTTTTGTTAAAATGACAATTTTTTTTGGTTCTTTGTTTTGTGGTACTGGAGATTGAACCCAGGAGCATTCTACCTTTGAACTACACCTCCAGTCATATTTTATGCTTTTGTATATTTTATTTGTTTGTGATACTAGGGATTGAACTCAGGAGCAGTCTTATCTCTGAGCTACACCCCCAACCCTAGTTAATTTTTATTTTGACACGAAGTCTTGCTAGATTGATGAAAGGCTCACTACTTGCGAAGGCAGTCTTCAAACCCGTGACCTTCCCATCTCAGCCTCCCACCTACTGGGATTACAAGCATATGCCACCACAACTATCTAACAACAGTGTTTCTATTCCCCAGTCCTAAAAAAAAAAAAAAAAAGCAGCCTGGAGGAGAGCTGGGTAGCTTAGTGGTAGAGTACTCCTGGGTTCCATCCCCAGTACTGGAAAAAAGAAAAAAATCCTTCAGGCTCTGAGGGCTGGTAAAGACCTCCACACGCCTCCTGGCACATCTCCTTCCGCACAGCCACCTGGCGCCAGCTGGACCTCCTCTCCAAGCCCACCTATTTTTCTAGTTCTCTCAGACCCCGCCCCTCTCCCACCCGCCTCACAGATCTTCCTGTCTCTGGTGGCCATATCCATCCTCCTGGCCCTGGGCTTCAGTTTCAAGGTAAAGGAATTCAAAGAGAAACACTTCTACGTCTCAGCCAAGCACCCTCGCAGCATAGCCATGGAGACCTTCTTCATGTTCTGGGGCTTCCTCATCCTGCTTAGCGTCATGGTACCCCTGGCCATGTTCATCATGTGAGTCCCTGTCTCCCACCGTGCGCCCATTTCTCAGATGGGGGAAAAGAGGTCGGGTGGAGGAGGACGTAGTAGTGCATCTCATTACTTGGGAGGCTGAGGTAGGAGGATTGCAGGTTTGAGCCCAGCTTCGGCAATTTCGCAAAGACCCTCAACCACTCGACGAGACTCTGTTTCAAAATAAAAAAAATAATAATCCCCGCGCTTGGGAGGTGGAGACAGGAGGATGGCGCAGGTTCGAAGCCAGCCACGCTGGCTTGAGACCCTGTCTCCAAATAAAAATATAAAAAATAGGTGTCTGGGAGTGTAGCCCAGAGGTAGAAGGGTTTCGAGGAACCCCAGTACCACCAAAAATAAATAAATAAATAAAAATAAGCTGGGCGTGGTGGCGCACATCTGTAATCCCAGTACTTGGGAGGCTGAGACAGGAGGATCTAGGTTTGAGGCCAGCCTCAGCCACTCAGCTTCTCAGCAACCTAGCAAGACCCTATTTCCAAATAAAAATAAAATAGGAAACTGGGTGTAATGGTGCATGCTTGGAATCCTAGTACTTGGGAGGCTGAGACAGGAGGATCATAGGTTCGTGACCAGCCTCAGTTACTTAGTGAGACTTATCAACCTAGTGAGGCCCTGTTTCAAAATAAAAACTAAGCTGGGTATGGTGGTACATACTTGTTTTCCCAGCATTTGGGAGGCTGAGACAGGAGGATCGCGGATTGCAGACAGCCTCAGCTACTTAGTGAGGCCCTTCGCAACTCAGTGAAACCCTGTTTCAAAATAAAGATAAAAAGGCCGAGCGTGGTGGCGCACGCTTGTAATCCCCGCGCTTGGGAGGCAGAGACAGGAGGATCGCGCAGGTTTAAAGCTAGCCGTGCGCGGTGGTTAGGAGACCCTATTTCCAAATAAAAATGTAAAAATAGGTCTGGGAGTGTAGCCCGGAGGTAGAAGGGCTTCCAGGAACCCTAGTATCACCAAAACCAACCAACCAAACAAACAAAAAAATAAAGATAAAAAGCCAGGTGTGGTGCTTAAGAGACCCTGTTTCCAAATAAAAATATAAAAATAGGTCTGGGAGTGTAGCCCAGAGGAAGAAGGGCTTCCAGGAACCCCAGTACCAGAAAAAAAAAAAGAAAAAAAAAAGATAAAAAATAGGCTGGGGCCAGGCGTGGTCACACACACTTGTCATCCCAGCGCTTGGGAGGCTGAGACGGGAGGATCGCACAGGTTCAAAACCAGCCTCAGCTACTTAGGCTCTCAGCAACTTAGTGAGACCCTGTTGCCAAATAAAATATAAAATAGGTCTGGGAGTGTAGACTGGAGGTAGAAAGCCCCTGGGTTCCACCCCCAGTACCACAAAAAAAAAAAAAATAGGGCCGGGGGTGGCGCTTGGAGGTAGAATGCCCCTGGGTTTCACCCCCAGACCCGCAAAAAGAACAAAAGCAAGTCCTGAGGGGCGCCCCTTTCCAGAGCCGAGTTCATCTACCTGGGGAACAGCGTCTTCATCAACTGGGACATGAAGATGTACTACGAGCCACAGGACGTGCCCGCCAAGGCCCGCAGCACCAGCCTCAATGACCAGCTGGGCCAGGTGGAATACATCTTCTCCGACAAGACGGGCACGCTGACGCAGAACATCATGACCTTCAAAAAGTGCTGTATCGGCGGCTACATCTACGGTGGGCACTCGCCCGCCCTCCCGCGTGGCCACCGCCGGCCTCCCCCGCCACTGGCCCCAGGCCCGGACGGGCCCCATGAAAGTCTGAGATTGTGTGTGTGGGGTGTGTTGGGGTGGATGCAGGGGGCCCTGGGAGCCCCAGTCCTAAAGCAGGCTCTCTCTCCAGATCCAGATAACGAGGACAAGACCCTCCCTCAGGTGAGCCCTGCTGGACTGGACGGTGGGCAGTCGATGCCAGGCAGCCACCCGCCCACACTCAGCCTGCCTCCCCGCCCCCTCCCAGGAGGACCCGTACCTCTGGAACAAATTTGCCGACCGGAAGTGCTCTTTCTACAACAAGGAACTCCTGCACCTCGTGCTGCACAGGAAGGAGAAGGTGGTGCAGGAGTTCTGGCGTCTGCTGGCCATCTGCCACACGGTCATGGTCCACTCTAAAGACGGTGAGTGCGTGCGCTCAAGCCCGGCCAGCCTGCTCGGGGTGGGGGGGTGCAGACCTGTCCTGCGGAGCCCCTCCCGGGAGTCCAGGCAGGATCACAAGCTAGCCAGGGAGGCTGAGACTGGAGGGTCGCAAGGTGGAGGCCAGCCTCTGCATGGAGGGTTCCCTAAGTTCCCAGAAACTTAGGGAACCCTTGTTTCAAGACAAGAATAAGCCGGGCATGGCGGTGCATGCTCGTCATCCCAGCACTCGGGAGGCTGAGACCGGAGGATCGCGGTTCGCGGCCAGCCTCAGCTACTTAGGCCCTCTGCAGCTCAGTGAGACCCTGTTTCAAAATAAAGAATTAAAAAATTGGGCCGGCCGTGGTGGCGCACGCTTGTCATCCCCGCGCTGGGGAGGTGGAGACAGGAGGATGGCGCAGGTTCGAAGCCAGCCGCGCGCGCTGGCTTAGGAGACCCTGTTTCCAAAATGAAAATGTAAAAATAGGTCTGGGAGTGTAGCCCGGAGGTAGAAGGGCTTCCAGGAACCCCAGTACCACCAAAAAAAAAAAAAAAAAAAAAAAAAAAAAAAAAAAAAAATTAGGCAGGGGGTGTAGCTCAGAGGTCAAATGCCCCTGGGTTCCATCCCCAGACCTGCAAAATAAATAAATAAAATAAACAAAACTAAATAAACAAATAAAATAAATGGGCTAGGGGTGCCCGGTGTGATGGTGCACGCTTGTCATCCCAGTACTTGGGAGGCTGAGACAGGACGATGGCAGGTTCACAGCCAGCCACAGCAACTTTGTGAGGCCCTCCGCAATTCAGTGAGACCGTTACAAAAATAAGACGCACACACCCACCTTCCTTCATGGGGCTTCCAGGTTGTACAAGCTGGGGGACCACTGTCCCACAAATGTGTACCTGGTACCCTTCCCCGTCCCCCACACCGCGGAGATCGGGAGGGCACCTGCCCCGTGACCCCCGAAGTGCTCCTGTGCGGCCAGCTCCCTCCGACCCCCACCCCTTGGTGCCCTCCCCGCCAGACCAGCTGGTGTACCAGGCAGCTTCCCCCGACGAGGAGGCGCTGGTCACTGCCGCCCGGAACTTTGGCTTCGTGTTCCTGTCGCGCACCCAGGACACCGTCACGGTGATGGAGCTGGGGCAGGAGCGAGTCTACCAGGTTCTGGCCATGATGGACTTTAACAGCCTGCGCAAGCGGATGTCGGTGCTGGGTGAGCCCCGGACCCGCCTCCCTGCCTCCCCGCCCCGGGCTGGGTGGGCCGTGCGGGCGCGAGTGGCAACAAGGCCTCTCCCTGCTCAGTCCGAAACCCGGAGGGCTCCATCTGCCTCTACACCAAGGGCGCGGACACGGTCATCCTGGAGCGCCTGCGAAAGAGAGGTGCGACGGAGCTGACCACAGAGCAAGCCTTGTCTGTGAGTCCCTGTTGGGGGGCTTGCGGGGCAGCGTGCCATGGCGGGGGGTGTGGAGAAGCCAGACACACTGGCACACACACCTGTCATCCCAGGACTTGGGAGGCTGAGACAGGAAGAGTGCGGCTTCTAGATCAGCCTCAGAAACCCTACTTCAAAATAAAAACTAAAGCCGCGCGCGGTGGCACATGATTGTCACCCCCATGCTTGGGAGGCTGAGACAGGAGGATCGCGCAGGTTCGAAGCCAGCCTCACCAACTTAGTGAGACCCTGTTTCCAAATAAAGTATAAAATAGGTCTGGGAGTGTAGCCCGGAGGCAGAAAGCCGCTGGGTTCTACCCCTAGTACCACCAAAAAATAAAAAATATAAATATAAATATAAATACAAAAAATAAGCCGGGCGTGGTGGCGCACGCTTGTAATCCCAGCATTTGGGAGGCTGAGACAGGAGGATCGCAGGTCAGCCAGCCCCAGCTACTTAGTGAGGCCCTCTGCAACTTAGTGAGACCCGGTTTCAAAATAAAGACTAGATGCCGGGCGTGGTGGTGCAAGCTTGTAATCCTAGCATTTGGGAAGCTGAGACCTGAGGATCCTGGTTCGCGGCCAGCCTCAGTTACTTAGGCCCTTTGCAACTCAACGAGACCCTGTTTTCAAATAAAGAATAAAAAAAGAGGGCTGGGGGTGTAGCTTGGACGTAGAATGCCCCTGGGTTCCAGCACCACAAAAATAAAATGAAAGAAAGAAAGTCTTCCTGGAGCTGCAGCAAGGAGTGCCTGGCGGGTGGGGAGGCCTAGGCCCAGGGCCCCAGAGGCGGTGAGGGGCCGGGGTCACAGGCTGGTGCACCGCCCCAGGCCTTTGCAGAGGAGACGCTGCGCACGCTGTGCCTGGCCTACAAGGAGGTGGACGAGGACACCTACCAGAATTGGCAGCGGCGCCATGAGGCCGCGGCGCTCCAGCTGCAGGGCCGGGCGCAGGCCCTGCACGAGGTGTACAGCCAAATGGAACAGAACCTCAAGGTGCGCGGAGCTGGGGGGCTGGGGGCCGGGAGTCTCTCCCCCAGACTGGGCCTTGCTCAGTGTCTTCCCGCCCCCACCCCTCCGCCAGCTGCTGGGGGTCACGGCCATCGAGGACAGACTCCAGGACGGCGTGCCGGACACCATCAAGTGTCTGAAGAAAGGGAATATCAAGGTGTGGGTGCTCACAGGGGACAAGCAAGGTGGGTGTCCGCTCCCCGCCCGCCGCGGCCCGCTGCCCGCCTCCCGCTTATTTGGGTTACAGAGTACCCTCAAATTCGTCCTTGGGAAATAAAGAAATAGGAGCCATTAAAATACCTTGACTAGTAGCCCGGCGTGGCGCAAGCTTGTCATACCCGCGCTTGGGAGGCGGAGACAGGAGGATCGCGCAGGTTCGAAGCCAGCCACGTTGGCTTAAGAGACCCTGTTTCTCTTTAAGGTCTGGGAGCGTAGAAGGGTTTCCAGGAACCCCAGTACCACACACACACACACACACACACACAGCCGGGCGTGGTGGCACACGCCCGTAATCCCAGTGCTTGGGAGGCTGAGGCAGGAGATCGCAGGTTCTCGGCCAGCCTCAGCTACTTAGTGAGGCCCTTTCAAAGTAAAAAATGAAAGGGGCTGGGGGTGTAGCTCAGATATAGAATACCCTTGGGTTCAATTCCCAGTATCAGAAAAGTGAGAGCGATATGAAGGCATTTGGGGGATTCTTTAGAGCTGGGGGGCCCTGGGGAGCCATGCCTGGCGAGCCATGGCCCTGGGAATAGTAACCCTCCACTAGGAGCTGCAGCCAAAGTCTTAGGGCTGGCTTTCATTGGCCAGTCTAGGGGGCGTGTCCCGCTCTTAGCCAATCACAACAGCCACAGGGTAGGGCGTGCCGCTGTGATTGGCTGGGCGTGCGGGGTGCTGACCAGGACTGGCTCACAGAGACTGCGGTGAACATCGGCTTTGCCTGCCAGCTGCTGTCGGAGAACACACTGATCCTGGAGGAGAAGGACATCAAGTAAGCCAGGCGGGGGCCCTGCGCCCGCGGGGGGCCTGCCCTGCCGCTCTGCTGACCCCCGACCCCCACAGCCGCATCCTGGAGGCCTACTGGGAGAGCAAGAACCAGGGGAAGAAGGACCACCTCAACTTCCTGGCCCAGGCCAAGATGGCCTTGGTCATCGACGGGGACTTCCTGGTCAGTGTCAGCCCTGGCGTGGGGCGGGAAGCGGGCGGGCTGGCCAGGGCCCCAGAGCGCCAGAACCGGCACGGGGTCTCTTGGGGCTCCCCACGGGTCCCGTGACTCAACCAAGGGGTGATTCCGCCCCCAGGGATCCTGGGTAGTGTCTGGGGACATTTCTAGTTGTCAAAACTGGGGAGCCCCTGATGTGCGAGGGTGGAGGCTGGGGACACTGCTCAGCGCCCCACAGTGCCCTGGACACCCATCCAGAGGACCAAGAAAGAGGATTCTTAGAAATAGGAACTGGAAGCCGGGCGTGGTGGCGCACACTTGTAATCCCTGCGCTTGGGAGGCTGAGACAGGAGGATCACACAGGTTCGAAGCCAGACTCTGTTGGCTTAAGAGACCCTGTTTCCAAATAAAATATAAAATAGGTTTGGGAGTGTAGCCTGGAGGTAGAAGGCCCCTGGGTTCCATCCCCAGTACCACCCCCCCAAAAAATAATAATAATAAAAAATAGGGCAGGGGATGTAGCTCCGAGGTCAAATGCTCCTGGATTCCATCCCAGGGTGGGGGAAAAAAAAATAGAAGCCGGGCATGGTGGCACACATAATCCCAGGACTGGGGCGGCTGAGACCAGAGGAGAGGATCACAGGTCATAGCCAGCCTCAGCTACTTAGTGAGGCCCTCCACAGTTGAGTGAGAACCTGTTTCAAAAATAAAAAAGACAAGCCGGGCGTGGTGGCGCACGCTTGTAATCCCAGCATTCGGGAGGCTGAGACAGGAGAATCGCGGTTCACGGACAGCCTCAGCTACTTAGTGAGACCCTCTGAAACTCAGTGAGACCCTCTTTCAAAATAAAGAATAAAAAAAAAAGTAGGGCTGGGGGCATAGCTCGAAGGTAGAATGCCCCTAGATTCCATCTCTAGTACCGCAAAAATAAATAAATAGATAAATAAATAATGAAAAAATAAAAGGACTAAAAATTAAGGCTGGGGGTAGAGCTCAGAGGTAGAATGCCCCTTGGGTTCCATCCCCAGTACTACAAAAAAAAAGAAAAGAAAATGAAAATGTGTTCAGGGGGTGACTGGGGAGGCTGACTCGGGAGGCTGTAGTGTGTGTGTGCGCACATGCGCAGCTGAGCAGCCGGCGGGATGACATGGTCCTGCCTTCCTGCCCCCCCAGGACAAGATCCTGCTGTCCTTGCGCAAAGAACCGCGGGCCCTGGTCAAGAACGTGGTGGTGGATGAGGAGGAAGGTGTGGAGTCAGGCCAGAACAAGGGAGACTTCCTGCAGGCCAGGCGCATATCCATGATGTGGCGGAGTCTCGGGCTCCCGCACAGCTCCTCGGGGCAGTCTGTGGTCTCCAA
Organism: Muscardinus avellanarius; assembly: GCF_963383645.1. Taxonomy (NCBI): domain Eukaryota; kingdom Metazoa; phylum Chordata; class Mammalia; order Rodentia; family Gliridae; genus Muscardinus; species Muscardinus avellanarius. The sequence goes on along the minus strand of NC_137802.1, from coordinate 2,613,061 downwards.
GGCCGAGGAGAACCCGGAGGTGCGGCGGGAGCAAGCCTTTGTGGACCTGGCCTCCCGGTGCCAGGCGGTCATCTGCTGCCGGGTGACGCCCAAGCAGAAGGCCCTGGTCGTGGCGCTGGTCAAGAAATACCAGCAGGTGGTGACCCTGGCCATCGGGGACGGCGCCAATGACGTCAACATGATCAAGAGTGGGTGGCGGGGGCCGGGGTGGGGGCAGGTGGCGGCCGCAGGCCCGGGAGGCGGGCTGGGGCTGACCGGCCGCCTCTGCCCCGCAGCCGCGGACATCGGCGTGGGGCTGACCGGCCAGGAGGGCATGCAGGCGGTGCAGAACAGCGACTTCGTGCTGGCCCAGTTCAGCTTCCTGCGGCGGCTGCTGCTGGTGCACGGACGCTGGTCCTACATCCGGGTGTGCAAGTTCCTGCGCTACTTCTTCTACAAGACGGTGGCCAGCATGATGGCGCAGGTCTGGTTCGCCTTCTTCAACGGCTTCACGGCCCAGGTGCACTGCCGGCGGGAACGGCCCTGTGCGGGAGGGGCTGGGGGGCCAGATCCCTCCTGACTCCAGGAGCCAAACACCAGTGGGCACACCTGAAACCCCGGGGTCCCCCATGGGGCCGGTTCACCTCAATTCACATGGCCATTCAGCCTTTTTTTTTTTTTTTTTTTTTTTTGCGGAACTGGGGGTGGAACCCAGGGACGTTCTACCTCCGATCTACACCCCAGCCCTGTATTTATTTATTTATTTATTTGTTTGTTTGTTTATTTACTTTGCTGGTACTAGGGGTGGAGTCCAGGGGCTTTTCTATCTCCGGGGTATACTCCCATACCTATTTTATACTTTATTTGGTATCAGGGTCTCATTAAGCAGCTGGCTTTTATTCTTTATTTTGAAACAAGATCTCACTGAGTTGCAAAGGGCCTCGCTAAGTAGCTGAGGCTGGCCGCGAACCCTGAGCCTGTCTTAGGCTCCCAGATGCTGGGATTTTCAAGCGTGCGTCACCATGCCTGGCTTAGAGGCTCCATTTCTTTCTTTCTTTCTTTCTTTCTTTTTTTTTTTTTTTTTTTGGTGGTACTGGGGTTTCTGGAAGCCCTTCTACCTCTGGGCTACATTCCCAGACACCTATTTTTATATTTTTATTTGGAAACGGTCTCTTAAGCCAGCATGGCTGGCTTCGAACCAGTGTGATCCTCCTGTCTCTGCCTCCCAAGTGCGGGGGATTACAAGCGTGCACCGCCACGCCCGGCTAAAGGCTGCATTAAAAAAAAAAAAAAAAGCCGGGCGTGGTGGTGCACTTGTAATCCCCGCGCTTGGGAGGCGGAGACAGGAGGATCACGCAGGTTCGAAGCCAGCCTCGGCTACTTAGCGAGGCTCTCAGAAACTTAGTGAGATCCTGTCTCCAAATAAAATATAAAAAAGAGGTCTGAGAGTATAGCTCGGAGGTAGAAAATCCCTTGGGTTCCACCCCAGTACCACCAAAAAAAAAAAAAAAAAAAAAGAGCACCCCTGTACCAAAAATACATCCGTAATAACACACACACACACACACACACACACACACACACACACACACACACACGAATTAGACCGTATGCCTTTCCCCTGACCAAGCCAAGCTTAACCTAACTGGTCTCAGCCCCAGCCTTGGCTATGATGCCACCTGCCGGGCTGGGGATGCACAGGGTCCGGCGGTCCAGTCTGTGTGTCCGGCAGCTGAGGCCTGTCCTGCTCCCCGCCCGCAGCCCCTGTATGAAGGCTGGTTCCTCGCTCTCTTCAACCTGCTCTACAGCACCCTCCCTGTTCTCTACATCGGACTCTTTGAACAGGTGAGCGTGTGGTTGGCGCCTGGACGCCTCGAAGATGGGGCCTGGGTGGTGGTGAGACCCCGGGGCGGGGCCGGCGTGGGGGTGCGGGTCAGACTTCTCTCCCTGCGCACAGAGGTCCCCCTGCTCCTCGGAGCCCCAGCTTGAGAAAGCCCCATCAGAGGGCTCCCCGAGCCAGGCGCAGCGGCACACACCTCTAATCCCTGTACTTGGCGGCGAGACGGGGTGCGCAGGCGCAGCAACTTACAAGACTCTCGGCACCTTAGTGAGACCCTGTGTCAGAGTTAAAAAGCAAGGCCAGGCGTGGGGGCGCACGCTTGGAATCCCAGCATTCGGGAGGCTGAGATAGGAGGATCGAGGTTTGCAGCCAGCCTCAGCTACTTAGGCCCTCTGCAACTCAGTGAAACCCTGTTTCAAAATAAAGAATAAAAATAGGGCTGGGGGTGTTGCTGGGACGTAGAATGCCCCTGGGTTCCATCCCCAGTTCTGCAAAAATAAATAAATAAATAAAATAAAAAGGGCCAGGGGTATAGCCCAGAGGTAGAATGCCCCCTGGGTTCAATCCCTAGTACCCCCCAAAATGGGAGACGTTTGTGGGGACCCCCAGTTCAAGACCCGGGTCTTCTGTCCCGTAGTTGAGAGAGGGAGTAATGAGGCCCCACCTACGCGGTCCAGACGAGGGGTCCCAGTAGAACATTCCAGATTGTGGGCACCGCGCACAGAACCCTGTCCACTCGCAGCAGTGTGGAGGTGCTGGCCGCGTGTGGCCAGTGGTGAGCGTCTGCGCTGTGGCCGGTGGAGCCAAGGACTTGGCTCTTCTAATTTCATGTTGTTAGGGTTTTTTGTTTTATATGTGGTATTGAAGATTGACCCCAGGGGCATTCTACTTCTGAGCTATGCCCCCAGCCCTTGTGCGTGTGGTACTGGGGATGGAACCCAGGGGCATTCTACCTCTGTGTTACAGCCCCACTCTTATTTTTGTGTGTGTGTGTTTCGTACTGGGGTTCCTGGAAGCCCTTCTACCTCCAGGTTACACTCCCAGACCTATTTTGTATTTTATTTGGAAACAGGGTCTCACTAAGTTGCTGAGAGCCTCACTAAGTAGCTGAGGCTGGCTTCGAACCTGCGCGATTCTCCTGTCTCCGCCTTGCTTATCTTTTTTTTTGTGTGTGTGTGGTACTGGGGGTGGAACCCAGGGGCCTTCTACCTCCAGACCTATTTTATATTTTATTTGGAAACAGGGTCTCACTAAGTTGCTGAGAACCTAAGTGCTGAGGCTGGCTTCGAACCTGCGCTCCTCCCGTCTCAGCCCCTCAAGAGCTGGGATTACAAGCGTGCACCACCATGCCTGGCTTTGTCATTACTTTTTTGAGACCGGGTCTTGCTAAATTGCTGAGACTGGCCTCAAAACCGGAGCCTTCCTGTGTTGGCTTCCGATCTTCAATCCTCCCATCTCAGCCTCCCAAGGACTGGGGTTTCTAGAGGGCACCCCACATGCAGCCCTCCCCCCTGTATCTTAACTCGCTTGTGGCAAGTACCGCAGAGGGGAGGCGCCTCACCTTTTGGGGGGCCGCCGCCTGCTCCCACCCTGTCTCCAGAGCCTGCCTCTCCTCCCACGCCCAGGACGTGAATGCGGAGAAGAGCCTGGACATGCCGGAGCTGTACATAGCCGGCCAGAAGGATGAGTTCTTCAACTACTGGGTTTTCCTCCAAGCCATTGGCCACGGCCTGGCCACCTCCATGGTCAACTTCTTTGTGTCGCTGTGTATCAGCTGCAACTCGGCGGGGCCGGCCAGCTTCAGCGACTACCAGTCCTTCGGGGTCGTGGTGGCCCTGTCAAGCCTGCTGTCCATCACCCTGGAGGTGGGCGGGGCTTCCTGTGGTCCCGCCCCTGGTGGGAGGGGCCTCGGCCTCCCAGCCCCAGCCTCAGCCGAGCCCCCCCCCCCCATCCAGGTCATCCTGGTCATCAAATACTGGACCCTCCTGTGCGTGATGACCATCGTGGTCAGCCTGGGCTCCTATGTTGTCATGACCTATGTCACGCAGAGCTTGTGGCTTTACGAGGTGGCCCCCGCCACCTTCCCGTTCCTGTGTGAGTCCCCGGGCCTGCGGCGGGGTGGGGGGGGACCCCGGGGGAGGCGAGCCCCAGGATGGCCACGGCCCTCCGCGAGCGTCCCGAGAGGGCGAGGGGACGGGGAGGGCCGCGCCTCGGGACCCGCAGCCGACTCTGCCCGCCGTCCTCAGACGTGGACCGCAACGTGCTGACGCGCCCCTCGGCCCTGCTGGTCATCCTGCTGAACGTGTCCCTCAACACGCTGCCCATGCTGGCCTTCCGCATCATCCACAAGGCCCTCAGGAAGCCCAGGCCCACGGTGAGCCAGGCCGGCCGGCCGGCGTGCGCGCAGCCACCGCCCGGGAGGCTGAGTCAGCACTGCGGCTGTCAAAGGGCTGGGGGTGTAACTCGGAGGTAGAATACCTGTGGGTTCTGTCTTTAGTAACACACATGCGTACACACTCACACGGATTATGCAGTCACTTTTATGTCACATGTATTTTATTTATTTATTGGTACTAGGGATTGAACCCAGGGGCACGGTACCTCCGAGTTATACCCCTAGCCCTATGTATTTTTTTCTTTTTTTGTACCGGGGATGGAACCCAGGGGCATTGTACCTCCGAGCTACACCATCAGCCCTAATGTTTTTAGTCTTTTAATTTTAATTAATTTATTTTTTTATTGAAAAAAAGTGTGTGTGTGTGTGTGTGTGTGTGTGTGTGTGTGTGTGTGTGTGTAACCCAGGGGCATTTGACCTCCAAGCTACACCCCCTACCCTATTTTGTATTTTTATTTATTTATTTATTTATTTTGTGGTACTGGGGTTCCTGGAAACCCTTCTACTTCCGGGCTACACTCCCAGACCTATTTTTATACTTTTTTTTTTAAATTTGGAAACAGGGTCTCTTAAACTGGCTTCGAACCTGCGCGATCCTCCTGTCTCCGCCTCCCAAGCGTGGGGATTACAAGTGTGCGCCACCACCCAGAGGCTTCTACATCCAGGCTACACTCCCAGACCTATTTTATATTTTATTTGAAAACAGGGTCTCACTAAGTATCTGAGGCTGGCTTCGAACCTGTGTGATCCTCCTGTCTCCGCCTCTCAAGCGCGGGGATTACAAGTGTGCGCCACCACTGTCTGGCTCACCCAGCTATTCTTTATTTCTGAAACAAGGTCTCACTAAGTTGCAGAGAGCCTCAGGAAGTAGCTGAGGCTGGCTATGAACCTGTGATCCTCCTGTCTCAGCCTCCCAAGTACTGGAATTACAAGCGTGCGCCACCACGCCCAACTTTCACATGTATGTTATCACTATAAAAATGAGAGTACTTGCTATCTCATGTAACCAAACCATGGAAGCATCGGTTGCCATGGAGAAAGACCTCCAATTTGGTTGGAATAGTGGACCAGGGTCTCCTATTCTGGCTCTACCAGTAGAGAATGGCTGCTCTGGCGTTAGGTCCAGGGAAGGGCTCTGATTGGCTCGTCCGGAGTCAGGTCCCAGGGAAGGGCTCTGATTGGCTGGTCCGGAGTCAGGTCCCAGGGAAGGACTTTGATTGGCTGGTCTGGAGTCAGGTCCCAGGGAAGGACGTTGATTGGCTGGTTCCATCCCCGGGAAGGACTCTGGTTGGCTGGTTCGGAGTCAGGTCCCGGGAAATGACTGGCTGGTCTGGAGTCAGGTCTCAGGGAAGGTCTCTGATTGGCTGGTCTGGAGTCAGGTCCCAGGAGGTCTTCAGTAGGCTTACTTGGGTCGGGAAGGACCTGGCCACGGGCCTGAAGGACCTCCTCAGAGACGTGCCCACGTGTGGGGCCTGATGGCGCTGCCCCTTTTGCTCCGCAGCCGCAGGAGGAGGAGGAGGAGACCCCGAGCGAGGAGGTGGGCGCGGCGGAGCCCGTGCCTCATTTCCGCCGGGACGTGCCCGCCCGGCGCTCCAGCTACGCCTTCTCCCACCGCGAGGGCTACGCGGACCTCATCACGCAGGGCACCAGTCTGCGGGGCGCGCCCGTGGCCAGCAGCGAGGTGCTCTCGCACTCCCCGGCCGCGTCCGACGAGGAGCTGTTCCTGAACTGCCACGAAACGCACCTGCACCCCAGGAGGTTCTCCATCCTGAGGATGAGGAGGCACCCGCCGCGCGGCCGGGTGTCGTCCGAGGACGTGCAGGCGCCCTCGCCCATGAGCTCCGTCGTGACCATGGACAGGCAGTCCAGCGTCTACTTGGATGCCCAGTCCTCTCTGGCCATGAAGCTGCCCTCCGCCACCGTCAGGCCGTCGGAGTCTTTCCTGGGGAAGCTGCCGTTGGTGGCCGAGAGCCAGTCTTCGTCCTTGGGGGCGCGGTCCCAGTCCCAGCCGCTGACCGGCCCGTCGCGGCCGTCCTCCCAGAGCTCGGGGGGCCAGCGGGAGCCCATCGAGGGCAAGGCATCCTGGACGCCCTTCTGGAGGAGCTGGCACTCCCGAGAGGACGCCGCGTCGCTCCCCACCCACACCCTGTCGTCCCAGGAGAGCACGCTGCCGTCCACGGGGCAGGAGTCGTCCCTGAACGAGCTGCCCGTGGAGGCGCCCTGGTCTGCGGAGCGGCAGCCGCCATCCCTGGAATGGCTGCCCGTGGCCCTCCAGGGCCAACCCCCACCTGCCTTGGCAGAGCAGCCAGGCCAGTCCTCGCGGGACCCAGGGCCCTCCAGAAGCCAGCCGGAGAGGCAGAAGCTTTCCTCTCGAGACGAGCTCCCCGCGCGCTCTTCCTCTTCTAATAAACCAGGGTCCAGCTGACCCCGGGGCTGCTGCGGGCTCGCTCTGTTCCTGCTGCCTTTTTCTTTTTCAGGTCTGAGGATGGGAAGGGGCTTCATTCGACCTCTGAGCTGCACCTTCTCTAATTGGAAACGGAGTCTCACAAAGTAGCTGAGGCCGTCGGCGAACCGGAATCCTCCTGTCTCAGCCTCCCGGGCTGGGATGACTAGCTGTGAGGCTCCCGCCTGTCTTTTGGTGGATTCCCTGGTTCTGGAAGATCAACACACTGACTCCTAGTGGCTACTGGGAGATTTGTAGCAAAGCCACCTCCTCCTCCTCCTCCTCCTCTCCTCCTCTCCTCCTCCTCTTCCTCTTCCTCTTCCTCCTCCTCCTCCTCCTCCTCCTCTATCTTTCCCCTTCTTCTCCCCCTTCCCTCCCCCTTTCCCTCCTCCTCTTCGTTGGTTTTTTTGTTTTTGTTTTTGTTTTTATGGCAGAACTGGGTATTGAACTCAGGGGCATTCTACTTCCAAGCTGCACCCCCAGCCCTACTCTTATTTTTTATTCGTGTGTGTGTGTGTGTGTGTGTGTGTGTGTGTGTGTGTGTGTGTACGCGTTACTGGGAATGAAACCCAAACTCGGGGACTTTCTACCTCTGGGCTACACTTCCAGACCTGTTTTATATTTTATTTGGAAACAGGGTCTCACTAAGTTGCTGAGAGCCTCACTAAGTAGCTGAGGCTGGCTTCGAACCTGTGCCATCCTCCTGTCTCAGCCTCCCAAGTACTGGGATTACAAGTGTGCGCCACCACACCTGGCTTTTTTATTCTTTATTTTGAAACTGGGCCTCACTAAGCACCTGAGGCTGGCGGTGAACCCGCGATCCTTCTGCCTCAGCCTCCCAAGTGCTGAGATTACAAACCTGCCCACCTCCCCGGCTCTTCCTCCTAATCTCCTGCGTCCCCCTCCCCCTTTTCCTGCCCCCCCCCCTTACTCTTTGCTCTAGGTAGACGGTGTAGTTAAGCTTCACTGCTCTTGAGGGAGCTGGGAGCGGGCTCCCGCCACCTGTCTGCAGCCCCTTTGGGGAGCGTGAGGCTCCGGGCCCCTACCTCCAGCGCAGTCCTCCCCAGCCTGCCTGGGCTCCTCCGCTGCCATAAACAGCTGCCCTCTTGGTTGATGGGGGACACCTCAGAAGCAGGTCCTGGCAAGGTCTGCACCTTGGGACCCACTGGGCTCAAAGCCCCCCCGCTGCCCTGAAAGGTGGGGGGTCACAGCCCAGGAGGCAGGGCCCCTCTTCCCGCACCCCCCCATTTTTAGGGCACCCCATATCCACCTGCTTTTCCTCACCCTACAGCAGTTGGTCAGCGCACGTGCGCGTGCGCACACACACACACGCGCACACACACACACACACACACACACACACACACACACAAAGTGAATGACTAAAAAATAATTTATTGAAGAAAAACAACAAACCCAGCACAGCAGTAGTTAACAATGGCAATGACTTTTTTATTTTTTACTTTGAGCCTGTCGCCTGAGGGTGGGGTGGAGCGGGAAGCCCCCCCTCTCGCTGGGGAGAAGGGTCTCCGGGTGGTCCATACAGGGTCTTCCCTGTGAGCACCCCCACTTTCCAGTCTTTGCTGGAAACACCCCCAATGATCAACCAAAGGTGGGGGGCCACGGGGTGGGGTCCCAGGGGCCTGGTTTGGGCTGAGGAAGGAGAATCCTTGCCACTGTCGGGGACCCCCCAGGGGCTCAGCCCTCCAGAACCATCTGTCCTGTGAAGTGTGAGGGGTCCCCTTTGGCTACCTCAGGCCCCTGTGCAGGCCAGGTCACCTTCCCTCTGTGGCCTCCGGAGCCCCCCAGAAAGAAAGCACAGCTACCCCAGAGCAGCTCTCTGGCCAGCTCGGGGGGCTGCGGGGGGGCTGGCAGAGCCGGCTTCCACAGAGAGGTCCTGGATCCGCCCTTCCTGATCCCGGGAGCGTGGGGGGGGGGCCCTGTCCTCCAGGGTCCCAAAGTGGGCCAGGAGGGAGGGCTCATTACAGGGGTGTGCCGCCCCACTTACAGGGCCAGGCAGGAAGGCGAACTCACGCCCAACCCAGGGCCTGGGGGCTAAGGGTGGATCTGGGGAAGTCGGGGCACACCCCAGGCCCCACCAGCACCACCACCCTGGGCGACAAGACTCCAAATGCCTGATTGTCTGTCTCCTCTGAACAAGACACTTAGTAAGTCCATGCTGAAGCGAAACCAACCGGGATGGGGGGCGGGGGGTCCTAAATGCTGACGCCACCCATGTGCGCCCAAGATCCGGGAGCGGGGCCCTGTGGCCCCCCGCCCGGCGGGACGGGCAGGTGGAGCCGGGGGTGAGGAGACCCGGGGCTGCGGGCCCTCTGGCTCAGGGACCCCCGTCCTCTACCCGGGGGCTACGGGACACAGTTCTTTAGACACAGAGGGTTAGGGTGCGGAGAACCACCGGACACAAAGTAGATAACAACAGATCCCCAGGGCCACAGCCCCCCCCCCGCCCCCCACCATTAATACATCAAAAAGAGTACATTAGCCATGCAGCGAATCAGAATCCAGTTCATCTTTTTTTCCTTTTTTTTCTTAAATTACATTTGAACACAGAACACATAATATAATAAATACTCTCATAAGACATGACTCCAAAACCGAAATGCAAACAAGAAACCGCACAAGCCAGAGAACAGAAAGGTTACTTCTCTCTCTCTCTCTCTCTCTCCCTCTTTCTCTCTCTTTCCTCAAAGACTCGTGGAAATAAAAAAATCTGTAAACGCCGCTGGTCCCTGTCCCTTGCCAGCCTCCCTCTGACCACCGGCTCCGCTGCCCTGACATTCAATATGTCTCCTACGGAAATGGTCAAAGAAACTGCATGCCGTCGTTTGCAAAATTATAATTTAACAGTATAAAGCTTCAAGTCACGTATTCCAAAAACTAGCTAAGGATTTTTCTTTTTCTCACATAAACTATACATTAAATATTTTGAGGTATTTCAGAGAAAATTGTCAAAGGCTTGAAGGAATTGTGCTGGAGGTGGGGTTCCCTGCGTGGAGAATGGTCTTTGGTATGGGGTGACCAGCAGGGCGTGGAGGACAGAGTTGGGGGGCCTGGCGAAGGGGCTGCCCTAGCTTGGATGGGACCTGGGAGCCAGCGAGTGTGCGTGAGAGTGTGTGTGTGTGTGTGTGTGTGTGTGTGTGTGTGCGTGCGTGCGCGCGCGTGTGTGTGCGTACATTATGTGGGGACTGTGTCTGAAAAGGTTCTATTGAGGCTGGGAATGTGTACCTCAGTGGTTAGCGCTTGCCCAGCATCTGCAAGGCCTTGAGTTCCATCCCCCCAACACCAACATGAAAAGAAAACAGAAAAGAAAGGAAAAAGGCCGGGCGTGGTGGCCCACGCTTGTAATCCCCGCACTTGGGAGGCGGAGACAGGAGGATGGCGCAGGTTCGAAGCCAGCCGCGCTGGCTTAAGAGATCCTGTTTCCAAATAAAAATATAAAATAGGTCTGAGAGTGTAGCCCAGAGGTAGGAGGGTTTACAGGAACCCCAGTACCACAAAAAAAAAAAAAAAAAAGAAAAAAAAGAAAAAAAAGAAAAGAAGCCGGGCCTGGTGGTGCACACTTGTCATCCCAGCATTCGAGAGGCTGAGACCGGAGGATGGCAGTTCGAGGACAGCCTCAGCTACTTAGTGAGGCCCTCTGCAACTCAGTGAGACCCGGTTTCCAAATAAAGAATAAAAAATAGGGCTGAGGGTGTAGCTCAGGGGGCGAATGCCCCTGGGTTCCATCTCTAGTACCACAAATAAATAAATAAATACATAAATACATAATTTAAAATAGGGCTGGGGGAGTAGCCCAGAGGGAGAATGCCCCTGGGTTCCATCCCTTGCACCACAAAAAAGAAAACAAGGAAAGAAGGAAGGAAAAATGCTCTAGAAACCCAGGGCTCTTTGATGACAGTGAGGTTTCACGAGATTTAACTACCATTCTTGACTTCCACAAGGTCTGTCACTCCCAAACGAGGGGCCGGAGGAGCCGCCCACCTCGGCCCTGGGGCCTCGGAGGCTGGGTAAAGGTGAGGGTCTCACCCAGCACAGGGGCCACAGAAACCCCTACCCAGACGCGAGGGCGTCCAGGTTCTATTTCTTTTCTTTCTGTGGTCCTGGGGATTGAGCCCAGGGGCATTCTACATCCGAGCTGCACCCCCAGCTGTGTTTTATTTTTATTTTGAAACGAGGTCTTAGTTGCTGAGAAGGCCTTGAACCTGCCATCAGCCTGTCTTGGCCTCCCAAGTCCCAGGACATGGATTTTCTTTGAAGGGTGGGGACATGGATCAATTCATTACCTTTAAAACCCCTTCCTCCATTAAAACAAGGAATTATATATGACAAATATATTAACATGAAATGTTACATTTTCTTTGGCCTCGTTTATTTTCTTCTTTCTGATTTTGGTGGGGGGTGGCCACTGGGGGTTGAACTCAGAGGTATTCTACCTCTAAGCTACACCCCCAGCCCTATTTTCATTTTTATATTGTCAAACAGGGTCTCCTAGTTTACACCGCTGAGGCTGGCCTTGACCTTGACGATCCTCTTGTTTCAGCCTCCCAAGTTCTGGGATTACAGGAATATGCCACCATGTCCAGCTTTTCTTTCTGATTTTAAAGAAAATTAAAATGTTTCTGTGGCACCTGGACCTGCAGGGTTCAAATATGTTGACCTCCTGGCTGGCTGGGCAGCAGAGGTCTTAACCCACCCATTAAGAATTTTTGGGAAAAACTGGGTGTGGTGGTGCATGCTTGTAATCCCAGCACTTGGGAGGCTGAACCTAGCGAGGCCGTCAGCAATTTAGTGAGGCCCTGTTTCAAAAGGGTGTGGGGGCCGGGCGTGATGGCACCAGCTTGTGATCCCAGCGCCTGGGAGGCTGAGACAGGAGGATCGCACAGGTTCGAAGCCAGCCTCAGCTACTTAGGGAGGCTCTTGGCAACTTAGTGAGACCCTGTTTCCAAATAAAGTATAAAAAATAGGTCTGGGAGTATAGCCCGGAGGTAGAAGAGCCCCTGGGTTCCACCCCAGTACCACACACACACGCACACACAAAAAGGTGTGGGGTGGGAGGGGTGTCACTCTAACGTAGAATGCCCTGGTGTTCAATCTTCAGTATCACATACACACACACACACCAAAAAAAAAGTTAAATTAAATTAAAAATAAAAAAGGCTAGGAGTGTAACTAGGAGGTAGACTACCCCTGGGTTTAATCCCCAGCATAAAAAAGAAATAAATAATCAGGAAAGTAGGAGAGGAAAGGGGGCCCCAGGTGTTACTGGAGGGCCCGCGTCCCCCCACCCCCCCAGAATAAAGCCCTCAGTGCCCAATGACCACAAAAGGGGATGGGAACCCAAGCCGGGCGCGGTGGCGCACACCCGTCATCCCGGTACTTGGGAGGCTGAGACAGGCAGATCGCGGTTCGCGGACAGCCTCGGCAACCTTGTGAGACTCCCGGCAGCTTCGTGAGACCCTGTTCCAAAATAAAGAATAAAATAGGGCTGGGGGTGTAGGTCGGAGGTAGATGCCCCTGGGTTCCATCCCCAGCACCGCTAAAAAAAATAAATAAATAAAAAAATAAGAGAGAGAGAATGGAAATGTGTGTGTGTGTGTGTGTGTGTGCATGTGTGTGTGTGTTAGTGTCTGGGTCCCCGTGTGTCGGTGCGTGTCTGCGCAGGTGTGGAGCAGCATGGGTCTCAGGGGTGGGTTAGCCGCTGGGTGGGAAGGGGATTCTGCCCCCACACCCAAAGGCCCTACAACCATCCCTCACATTCCTAGCTGCAGAAACTGGGAGAATACCGCGTCGGAAACGACAGAGGCCACTCCATACACATCTTTGGTTCAAGAAAAAGGCACTCATAGACCTTGCTATCCTCTCTCTCTCTTTCTCTCTCTCTCTCTCTCTCTCTCTTTCTTTTTCTCTCTCTCTCTTCCTCTCCGGGGTGGGGGTGAGGGGCAGGGAGGCCGAGGGAACCCTGGCTCCAGCACAAGTCCTTGGGGGAAATCTTTGGTATCAGACGTGATTTTTCCAATCACAAACTTGAATGTTGAGTGAGGTAGCCTTTACCTGGGGGAGGGAGGAATTCACTAGAAATGTCTTTTGCATTCTCTGGGGGCTGGGGTTGGGGCTGGGGAGACTCCTCCCCGGGGGGCAGCCCACGGACAGTGGGGGTCTTTTTTGGGGGGTGAAGGGGCGAGGGGGCGGTTCCTTCCAGCCTCTGGATCTGGAACCCCGGGGAGGTGGGCTCTTGGGATCCAGCTGCTGGTCGGTCTCAGAGGTCACCCAGACGAGAGGAGCCGAGGGAGGTGGGGGCGGGGCTCGTCTTCATTTCTGACCATTTTTTGGCAAAAAAAAAAAAAAAAAAAAAAATGGGGCGAGTAGATTCCAGCCTCGTCGACATCTTCCTTCTCTCCTTGGAGAGGGGTGTAATAAATAGGAGGTTCTGCCCCAGGGGTCCCCGGTTCTGCATCCCCACCAGGACGGGGGTCCAGGGGATCTGACGTCGTCTTCTTCCTGGGTTACAAGCTTCCCTGGGCATCATTCTTCAAGGTGCCGAAAAGTTAAAGTGGGTGGCCGAGGGGCGCGGGGAGGGAGGCGTCTGGGATCTACCCGCGAGGGGGAGCCGCCGCCCCCTCGGTCCGGGCGGGGCGAGAAGGACGCGCCCCGGCCCCTCCCCAGGCTTTAAGGCAGGGGATTCTTGGCACAAGGAGTCCTGGCCGCTGGGAGGGGCAGCTGGGTCTTGGCTGGGGGGTCGTCCTGCCAGGGGGGGGCGCTGTCAGGATCCAGCTTCAAGGGGGTTTTGGCGACTTCCGAGGGGCAGAGGATCTGCCCTCCCCCCTCCACGGGGCGGGGTCTGGGATTCGCGATTCTTTAAAAATCCCTTTTGCTTTTAAATACCCGGTTTATATTTCTAGTGTGTGCTTCTTGACCCGATTTAGGGGACGACACAGTGAGCCCTGGTTTTCCTCGAGGCCCCCTGGGCGCCCTGAATCGAGGGGGGCGGGCCGGGGACCCCTTCCCTCTCCCCGTCCCCTCTGGGGCGGGGGGTGGGCGTCCTCTGGCCTGGGGGCTGGGGGGCTTTGTGCACTCGGCCGGGGCGCCGGCCTCAGGCCTTGGAGAAGGTGGCGTTGGCGCCCTGGGGGCCCCCGGCGGCGGCGCCCGGCTCCTCGGCCCAGCGGTTCATGCAGCGGCGCCGCGCGTTCATGAAGAAGTTGCTGACGGTGTTGAGCTCCAGGCCCAGCTGCTGCGAGATGGTGACCTGCATCTCCTTGGACGGCCGCTTGTTCTCTCTGAAGATGGCGATGAGCGTGCGCCGCTGCAGGTCGGTGAACACCAGGCGCTGCTTCTTGGGCTGCAGCGCGCGCTCCTTCTGCTGCTCCTGCTCCTTGCGCTTGCAGGCTGCGGGCGGGCGGGCCGGCGGAGCACCGGCGGGGAGGACGGAGACACAGAGGGCGGAGCACCGGCGGGGAGGACGGAGACACAGAGGGCGGAGCACCGGCGGGGAGGACGAGGACACAGAGGGCGGAGCACCGGCGGGGAGGACGGGGACACAGAGGGCGGAGCACCGGCGGGGAGGACAGGGACACAGAGGGCGGAGCACCGGCGGGGAAGATGGGGACACAGAGGGCGGAGCACCGGCGGGGAGGACGGAGACACAGAGGGCGGAGCACCGGCGGGGAGGACGGGGACACAGAGGGCGGAGCACCGGCGGGGAGGATGGGGACACAGAGGGCGGAGCACCGGCGGGGAGGACGGGGACACAGAGGGCGGGGATGTCCCAGGGAGGGCGGCACGAAGAAGGACCAGGCCAGGGCAGGTCAGGGAAGGCGAGATGATGGCGATGGTGGGGGGCGGATAGGGTGGGGAGGGGAGAAAGAGAGCCAGAGTGAGTGAGTGCTCTCTGCAATAAGGCGAGGCAGGCTCTCCCCACCACCCCCGGCCCCTCCCCTGCTCGCCGCCCAGGCACCCCCTCCCCAACCTCGACCCCCACGTCCTTCCCTTCTCTTAGCCGAGGCGCGGGTCTCCCAGCCCCCCCCCCCCAGGCTGCAGAAACTAGTACAGCTGCTCGCTTTCTTGTTGGGGACACCCCAGGCCAGTTATTGGGTCAGTATAGACGCGAGTTATTGGACCAGCAGAGACGTGGGGGGAGACACGGGTAAGCTGGAAGGGGGTGCTGCGGGGAGACCCCTGGTAGGTAGGCCTCCAGGCCTCCTCCGCGTGAGTCTGGCCAACTGGGAGACCCCGGGCCGGGCTGTTGGCATCTGCAGACCCTCTTTCCCTTGACTGCCCTGCCTCCCCCCAGACAGAAGTGGGGAGATGGGGGCTGGACTAGAAGGGTCCTGTTGACGACCCGCTTGGGTGCCAGCCCTGGTGACCCAGTGGGACTGCACAGCAAGCTCGTTGTTTTTGGTTCCGGAACAGTCTGGACCAATTGGCAAGCGTGATCAATGCCTTTGCAAAAATAAATGAATGTTCCTGCACTCTGGCTCATTTCTTTCTGAGAGACAAGGCTTTGCCCCTGACCAGGGGTGCTCCGAGCTTCTAATTGGCCCCTTCAGGTTTTATGATTAAGCACGATGGATGCAGGCTATCAGACATTTTAGGAAGTCATCTAATGAGAGAGAGAAAAGGAACTGGGAAACATAGTCGAGAAATCAACAAAGGTGAAGCTGTAATTATTTCAGAGAAGTGGCAGAAAGGTATTGTACCCATGAAACAAGAACAGGGTGCTGCAAAAGAAAAAAAGATAACTAAAGAGAAATAGAATGAAGGTGGGAGTCAGGCATGGTGGCCTGTGCCTGTCAGCATGGTACTTGGGAGGCTGAGACAGGAGGACTGCAGGGTTAGAGGACAGCCTCGGCAACTTAGAAATCCCCTCAGCAGCTTAGCAAGAACCTTTACATATTTAATTTAAATATATATAAACATTTAATATATAAACATTAAATTTATATATTTCAAAATATAAAATAAAGCTGGGCATGACACACATATAATTCTAGCACTTGGGAGGCTGAGACAGAAAGATTGAAGATTTGAGGACAGCCTCAGGAAGTAGCAAACTCTCAGTTTCCTAATAAAACCCTGTTTCAAAAAATAAAAAATAAAAAAGAGTTGGTGGTGAGCCGGGCGTGGCGGCGCACGCTTGTCATCCCCGCGCTTGGGAGGCGGAGACAGGAGGATTGCGCTGGTTCGAAGCCAGCCGCGCTGGCTTAAGAGACCCTGTTTCCAAATAAAAAAAATATAAAAGTAGGTCTGGGGGTGTAGCCTGGAGGTAGAAGGGTTTCCAGGAACCCCAGTACCACCAAAAAAAAAAAAAAAATAGAGAGAGATACCCTGATAGACCACTAGACAAGAGTGCCCCGGATGTGCATACAAAGGCGCCCTCCCCACGGAGCTACTCCACCAGTCCTATTTTTTATTCTTTATTTGGAAACAGTTTTTCACTGAGTTGCAAAGGGTTTCACTGAGTCTCGCTGAGCTGCAGAGGGCCTCACTAAGTAGCTGAGGCTGGCAGCGAACGGCGATCCTCCTGTCTCAGCCTCCCGAATGCTGGGATGACAAGCGTGCGCCACCACGCCTGGCTGGTTTTGCGTGTGTGTGTGTGTGTGTGTGTGTGTGTGTGTGTGTGTGTGTGTGTGTGTGTGTTACTGGGGAGTGAACCCAGGGGCATTCTACTTCCGTGCTACACCCCCAGCCCTATTTTATTCTTTATTTGAAAACAGGGTCTCACTGAGTTGCAGAGGGCCTCCCTAAGTAGCTGAGGCTGGCCGCAAAGCGATCCTCCTGTCTCAGCCTCCCAAGGCCTGCATGACAAGCGTGGTGCCCGGCTTGTTTTTGCATTTTGCTGGGGATGGTGGGAAGGATTTGTGATCGGCGAATATTGGCTCCTGGAACATCAAAGAGTCGCGTGAGAAAGGAGTCCAAGGGCTCTCTGCGGCTTGGCTGCGGCCGCCGGTCCACGAAAGCACGGGGTCGTCACCGAGTATTGATTTGGGCACAGGCTGCCTTTGTGACTGCACTTGCCAAGCGGCGGGGGAAGGCTCGCGCGGGAAAATACGGCAGGTGCTGGAGGTTGTAGCTCAGCGATAGAGCGGGTGCTTAGCATGCTCCAGGGCTGGGTTCAGTCCCCAGCACCAATGCATAAATACTGATACAGGTGCTTCTGTGCGCAAGCGTGTGTGTGTGCGTGTGTGTGCGTGCGTGCGTGCGTGTGTGTGTGTGTGTGTGTGACTGGGGATGGAACCTAGGAGGCTTTCTACCTCTGAGCTACACCCCCCAGGACTCTTTTAGTGGTACTGGGGGTGGAACCCAGAGGCTTTCTACCTCCGGGCTACACTCCCAGACCTATTTTATATTTTATTTGGAAACAGGGTGTCACTGAGTTGCCGAGAGCCTCACTCAGTAGCTGAGGCTGGCTTCGAACCTGCGCGATCCTCCTGTCTCAGCCTCCCAAGCGCGGGGATTACAAGCGTGCGCCACCACGCCCAGCGTCCCAGGACTATTTTATATTTTATTTGTTTAGTTATTTGTGGTACTGGGGATGGAACCCAGGGGCCTTCTACCTCCGAGCTACACCCCCCAGCCCTATTTTTTAATTCTTTATTTTGAAACAGGGTCTCACTGAGTTGCGGAGGGCCTCAGTAAGTAGCTGAGGCTGGCCGGGAAATGCGACCCTCCTGTCTCAGCCTCTCAAATGCTGGGATTATAAGTGTGCGCCATCACGCCCGGCTCCTATTTTATCTTGAAATAGGGTCTAAGTTGCTGAGAGCCTCAGTAGCTGAGGCTGGCTTCAAACCTAAATCCTCCTGTCACAGCCTCCCAAGTAGCGTGCGCCACCATGCCTGGTTCAATCTCGCTTTTAATTTTAAAATGTATTTATTTATTTGGTGCTGGGGATTGAACCCAGGGGCATTCCACTCCCAAGCTACACCTCCGGCCCTTTTCATTTTATTCCTTTCAAATGTGGTCTTGCTAAATTGCTGAGGGCCTCACTAAGTTGCTAAGGCTGGCCTCACAGTTAACGGTCCTCCAGTCTCAGCCTCCCACATGCTGGGATTACAAGCCTGCGCCACCACACCTGGCTTAGCTCAGGCTTTTAACTTTCAGTAGAGGCCTTTCTTGCACACCTGCTGCGGACTTCATTAATTCACCCAAGCAATTCACTCCGGAGTTCATTCTTCATTTTCAGTAGGTAGAGAAACACAAATGCTGCTTGCACGGCTTAGGAGACCCTGGTGTCGAGAGCCTGACAGAGATCCCAGCTCTGTCTTCAAGGCAGGAAGTCCAGAAGGTGAGCCTTGCTCTCCTTTGGCTCAGAGAAGGTAAGTCACCAGTGGAGGGAAACCAGAGCTGGCTGGCTCAGGAGGGATGAGGGACTTGGGGGGGCAACACTTTCCCAGCTGGGGACGCAGGGCGGGGGGGGGGCGGCGTCTTGGCTCATCACAGCTGTAAAAAGCTCCGCTGCCCGCCACGCTCCTCCCTGTTCCATCCAATTACAGCTCCTCCAGCCCTATCAATCGATCGCCATCGCAGCTCCCTTCAGAGCTGTTGCCTGGGAGGGGAGTAGCTTTTGTGTCATCCCCCACGCGCCAGGCGAGGAGCCACAAGGCCCCAGAGAGCCGAGCGGAGGCTGGGAGGCCGGGGCACTCAGCCGCTGGGGAGGAGTCTGGCCTCACCCAGCCTGGACACCGGCACCCCGCATTCCCACAGGAACCAGACCCACCACAACCACAGGGGCCGCACCTCCTGGACGCCCTCCACCCCGCGTCTGTTTATCCCATCTGCCCTCCTCCATGAACTTCTCCATCTCCTCCTCCATCATCACCTCCTCCTCCATCAACCCTCCTCCATCACCTCCTCCTCCATCACCTTCTTCTCCATCTCCCCCTCCATCACCTTTTTCTCCATCTCCTCCTCCTCCATCTCCTCCTAATCACCACCTCCTCCTCCATCATCTCCCCCTCCATCACTGCCTCCTCCATCACCACCTCCTCCTCCATCCTCTCCTCCTCCTCCATCACCTTCTTCTCCATCACCTCCTCCTCATCTCCTCCTTCATCACCTCCTCCTCCTCCTGTATCTTCTTTATCACCTCCTCCTCCATCTCCTCCTCCATCACCTTCTCCATCACCTCCTCCTCCTCCAACTCCTCCTCTATCTCCTCCTCCATCACCTCCTCCTCCATCACCTCCTCCTCCTCTATCTGTTTCTGCATCACATTCTCCTCCTCCATCTCCTTCTCCTCCATCTCCTCCTCCATCACCTCCTCCTCCATTACCTTCTCCTCCATCACCTCCTCCTCAATCTCCTCTTCCATCACCTCCTCCTCCTCCATTACCTCCTCCTCCATTACCTCCTCCTCTATCTCCTCCTCCTCTATCTGTTTCTGCATCACATTCTCCTCCTCCATCACCTCCTCCTCCTCCTCAATATCCTACTCCATCACCTCCTCCTCCATTACCTTCTCCTCCATCACCTCCTCCTCCATCTCCTCCTCCATCACCTCCTCCTCAATATCCTACTCTATCACCTCCTCCTCCTCCATTTCCTCCTCTATCATCTCCTCTTTCATCACCTCCTCCTCCTCCCCATCACCTCCTCCTCCATCTCCTCCTCTATTACCTCCTCTTTCATCAACTCCTCCTCCATCTCCTCCTCCTAATCACCTCCTCCTCCCCCATCATCTCCTCCTCCATCACCTCCTCCTCCCCATCATCTCCTCCTCCATCACCTCCTCCTCCCCATCACCTCCTCCTCCATCACCTCCTCCCCCCCCATCATCTCCTCCTCCATCACCTCTTCCTCCATCTCTGCTGTCGGCCTTGCCCTGTCCCCTCTACCATCTCCATGGCCTCCGCTGAGCCACCCATCTCCTTCCCACCAGTGCCACCCACCGCCCGTGCCTTCACCCCACCACGATCACCAGGCAGCAGCCCCGACCTGCAGCCCCTGTATCAGCCTCACTCCTTGGAGGCCCCAGGGGCCCACCTCCTCCCCCTCTGCCTGGTGCTCAGGATTGAACCAGGGGCATTCTACCTCCAAACTACACTCCCAGTCCTTTTTAAAAAAATTGTTTTGAGCTGGGCGTGGTGGCGCACTTGTCATCCCAGCACTTGGGAGGCTGAGACAGGAGGATCACGGTTCACAGCCAGCTTCAGCTACTTAGTGAGGCCCTTTGTGACTCATTGAGACCCTGTTTCAAAATAGAGAATAAAAAATAGGGCTGGGGGTGGGGCTCGGAAGTAGAACACCCCTGCACTCCATGCCCAGTGCCACAAAATATATATTGTTTTGAAACAGGGTCTTGGCACACACTTATAATCCCAGTAGCTGGGAGGCTGAGGCAGGAAGGTTGCAGGTCTGAGACCAGCCTTAGCAAGGCCCTCAACAATTTAGTGAAACCGCTTCAAAATAAAAGATAGCGCCGGGTGTGGTGGCGCACGTTTGTAATCCCTGCGCTTGGGAGGCGGAGACAGGAGGATCGCCGCAGGTTCGAAGCCAGCCGCGCGCGCTGGCTTAGGAGACCCTGTTTCCAAAATGAAAATGTAAAAATAGGTCTGGGAGTGTAGCCCGGAGGTAGAAGGGCTTCCAGGAACCTCAGTACCACCAAAATAAATAAATAAATAAATAAATAAAGATTCCATAACATCAGCTCACTCCCTTGTTGGGGTTCCGGGGTGAGGATCGGGGGCTGGCTCCTTGGGGGGGTCTCAGTGGCCCTGGGAGGACAGCCAATGAACATCGAGGAGAGACTGAGGTCCCCAGCTCAGACAGAGCCCGCGCACAGGGTGCCCAGCACCTGCCGTGTCCAGGCCAGGAGGGGCAGCATTCTCGACTTCCAGCACTGACAAGACCCTGTGTCTTGTCTTTCTTTTCTTTTCTATTCTATTATTTTATTTTTTGTCTATTTTCTACACCGGTCGAATCAGCGGCCGCCCCTTCTCCCCGCGATTCCTTGCAGTTCCCGCGGGGTCCAGCAGAGGGCAGTCGCCCCGCACCGGCCCGCGAAGGGGTTGGTATTTGGGGCTGTATGGGGGACCCTCAGATTCAGGATGGAAGCTCTTTAGCTTCAGACCCCCCTTGGGGTTTCCCCCCACAGCACCCTCGCCTCCTGGTCCCTGTCTTTCTAACATGTTGCTGGGGTCAGCAGGCACCCCCCCACCCAACCCTCTGTCTCAACTGTAAGGTGGGCTGCAGGCAAGAAAAGCCCACCAAAAAGTCAGGCTTTCCTTCTGGCCACGCCCTGACCTCTGGGCCCGAGACGCTCAAGTTGCCCAGCCCAGAATGGCTCCGTGGAAGACAGCTGAGTGTGTTTTCCCAACGACTGTCACGCACCTGGGTTACCCCTCTGTGCAGGTGGTGGGGCATCGTGGGGGCCTTCACCCTGCCAAGGGGAACCCAGGTGGCCCTTCTCCTGTCCTCTATCTTTTCATTTCTTGGTCCTGGGGATGGCATCCAGAGGTGATTTTACACCCCAGCCCTTGTTACTTTAAAACAGGCTCTAAGCCGGGCGTGGTGGCGCACGCTTGTCATCCCCGCGCTTGGGAGGCAGAGACAGGAGGATCCCGCAGGTTCGAAGCCAGCCGCGCGCGCTGGCTTAGGAGACCCTGTTTCTAAATAAAAATATAAAAATAGGTCTGGGAGTGTAGCCCAGAGGTAGAAGGGCTTCCAGGAACCCCAGTACCACCAAAAATAAAAAAATAAAAATAAAAATAAAAAATAAAACAAGCTCTAAGCCGGGCGTGGTGGCGCACGCTTATAATCCCCGCACTTGGGAGGCAGAGACAGGAGGATCCCGCAGGTTCGAAGCCAGCCGCCCGTGCTGGCTTAGGAGACCCTGTTTCCAAATAAAAATATAAAAAAAAAATAGGTCTGGGAGTGTAGCCCGGAGGTAGAAGGGCTTCTAGGAACCCCAGTACCACCAAAAATAAAAAATAAAAAAAGTAAAACAGGCTCTAAGTGTGCCGAGGCTGGCCTCGAACCTGCAGTCTTCCTGTCTCAGCCTCCCTCGGCTGGACATTTATTAGTAGTTAAGGTCAGCCGGGCGTGGTGGCACACACTTGTAATCCCAGGACGGGAGGATCGCGGTTCGTGGACAGCCTCAGCTACTTAGTGAGGCCCTCAGCAACTTGGTGAGACCCTGTTTCAAAAGAAAGAATTAAAAATAGGGCTGAGGGTGTAGCTCGGAGGTTGAATGCCCCTGGGTTCCATCCCCAGTACAAAAAAAAAATTAAATAAAATAAAGTAACTAAGGCCGCCCCCCCCCCCCAACACCGTGTCCACGGAGCCCCTCTGCCTGCCCCGGCCGTCCAGGCCAACGAGGTCACCTGACAAACCTGGGTTTTGTGGACCTCGGCTTCCTGGGGCACCAAACGAGGGCACCACCCGTGGCTCTGGCGTCCCTGACCCTAAGCACAAGTGACCACCACACCGCGCACGGGTCAGGAGGAATCTGAAAAGCACCCTCTGATGACGCAGAGCCCAGCCCCGTGCCTTCTCTCTCTCTCTCATTCATTAATTTGACATTTACCCAGCATCCCCCACCCGGGGGCTGAGACCAGCCGGGGGAAAACAGGTCCCCCTCCGGCTGCTAGGGCGCTGGGGCGGCAAAAAGAAAGATTTCTTTATTTTTTATTTTTATTTTTATTTATTTATTTATTTATTTTTTTGGTGCTGGAGATGGAACCCAGGGGCATTCGACCTCCAAGCAACACCCCCAGCCCTATTTTTTATTCTTTATTTTAAAACAGGGTCCCGCTGAGTTGCAGAGGGCCTCACTAAGTAGCCGAGGCTGGCCGGAAACTGTGATCCTCCTGTCTCAGCCTCCCGAATGCCGGGATGACGAGCGTGCGCCACCACGCCCGGCTAGAAAGAGAGGTTTCGTGGACTCTGACTGGCACAAGGGAGCGGGAAACAGTGGGTTTGCAGGGAGAGGCCCGGGCACAGCGGCGGCCAGGTGTGCGCACACCCGGGCGCAGGGCGGGGACAGGAAGGAGGATGGCCGGGGCCTCCTTCTGCACTGGCTTGCCCTGGCTGGGCTGTGGCTTCCCCGGAGCAGACAATTCAATCCAGCCGGGCCTCTGGCTGGGATGATAACGGTTTCCTAGGCGACACCTCCTGCCCAGGCCCCAGATGTGGGTGATACTGCCGCCCCTGCCCTCCCTGGCTCATCCCCGCCCAGCCGAGCTGCCCTAGACCAGGGATGGTCAGTGACTTGGCCAAGCTCTCTTGCTGTCCCTGGGGAAGGAGGCGCCCAGCAAACTTGGTGAGACTGTCTGTCTGTCTGTCTGTCTCTCTCTCCCCCTCTCCCTCCCTCTCTCTTTGCGGGTCTGGGGATGGAACCCAGGAGCATTCAACCTCCGAGCTACACCCAGCCCTATTTTTTATTATTTATTTTGAAACAGGGCCTCACTGAGTTGCCGAGGGCCTCACTAAGTAGCTGAGGCTGTCCGCGAACCGTGATCCTCCGGTCTCGGCCTCCCGAATGCTGGGGTGACAAGCGTGCGCCCCCACGCCCGGCTTGGTGAGACCCTCTCTTGGTCTACACCCTGCAGCCCTGGGCCAGCCAGAAATAGTGTTCCCGTGGGGTCTTCTTCAGATAGAAGGTGCTGAGACAAGCCCCCAGCCCCAGCGGGGACCCCTAAAGGCGTCCCCAGCGGCCTTTAGGGACAGCGATCCTGTCCCTCCCCCTCCCTCCTGCGCCCTCCCCCTCCCCCACCTCTGATGGGATATTAATGACCCTATTTTCCAATTAGTTCTGAACCGTTCAAAGACTTATCAGGAAAACCGGCTGTTTCCACCCGGACTCTGGCCCGCCCGCCCCGCCCTGGGGAGGCTCCATCTGGAGGCCGGATTGCCAGGGCTGAGGGTCCCCCCAGCCCCCCGCGGCTCTCACCTTGAGTCACACGGAGACCCCCACCCTCCATGCACCCTCACGCCGGGTAAACTGAGGCACGCTCCAGCACACACGAGGCTGTTTTTTTTTTTTTTTAAGGTATTCAGGAGCTGGCACTGGGGGATGGATTTGAAAAAGACAGCCGGAAAGAAAACACGGATAAAGAGAAGGACAGAGAGGCCAGCCCCGGAGAGGGGGAGGGTTGGCTCGGCCGCCATTATTAAGAAATTAATCCACAGATAAACTCACTCCAGGCTGATGAAAAGATCCACCCCCGGGGAATGTATTCAGCCACAGCCCTCTAATGACCACAGAGGATTCCAAACAAACCGCCTCAAGGCAGGATGGGAGGGGAGTCGATTAAATAGAGTAAGAGTGAGAAAATAGTGAAATACTAGGCAATAGGCAAAAAGGGCGGGAAGCACCTGCTTTACAGACACAGATATCCCGGATGTGCAGAGGAGGAAGACTTGCAAGATGATTGGACTAAGTTGCTGAGGTTGGCCTCAAACCTGCAATCCTCCCACCTTAGCCTCCCAAGTACTGGGGATGACAGGTGTGTGCCACCACACCCTGCTCCTTTTTCTTTCTTTCTTTTCTTTTCTTTTTTGGTATTGGGGATTGAACCCAGGGGCATTCTACCTCCGAGCTACCCCCCCCAGTCCTATTTTATTCTTTTTTTTTTTTTTAAACAAGATCTCACGAAGTTGCAGAGGGCCTCACTAAGTAGCTGAGGCTGTCCGCGAACCACGATCCTCCGGTCTCAGCCTCCCGAATGCTGGGATGACAAGCGTGCGCCACCACGCCCGGCTTATTTTTTAATTTTTTGGTGGTACTGGGGTTTCTGGAAACCCTTCTACCTCTGGCCTACACTCTCGGACACCTACTTTTTATATTTTTATTTGGAAATAGGGTCTCCTAAGCCAGCGAGGCTGTCTTTGAACCTGCACGATCCTCCTGTCTCCGCCTCCCAAGTGCCGGGATTACAAGTGGGCGCCACCACACCCGGCTTATATTTTTTTTATTTTTGAGAAAGGGTCTCCTTAAGTTGCTGAGGCTGGCCCCACGTGTTTGTTTGTTCGTTAGGTATTGTAGATGGAACCCAGAGCTTTGGTTATTTATTTATTCACTTAGTGTGGTCCTCGGGATTGAACCCAGTGGCGTTCTGCCTCCGTGCTACAATCCACCCCCTTTTAAAATTTAATTTAATTTTTTGGCTGTACTGGGGGATGAAAACCAGGGGCATTCCACCTCAAAGCTACATCCCCAGTCCTATTTTTTTATTGTTTCTTTTGAAACAGGGTCTCACTGAGTTGCAAAGGGCCTAAGTAGCTGAGGCTGTCCGCGAACCGCGATCCTCCCGTGTCAGCCTCCGAAGTACAGGGGTTACAGGTCTGCACCATCATACCTGGCTTAGAATTAATTAACTAATTAATTAATTTATCTTAAGCAATCAGAAGAAAGCCAAGGAGAATGATTGGTTGGAGGGAGGGGGGAGCTGAGGCAGGAGGACCAGCCTAGATAATTTGGGATAATTTAGACCCTGTCCTAAAACAAAATAAGCTGGGCGTGGTGGTTCATGCTTGTAATCCCACCATTTGGGAGGTGGAGACAGGATGGCGGTTTGCAGACAGCCTTAGCTACTTAGGCCCTTTGCAACTCAACGAGACCCTATTTCAAAAATAAAAAAGACTAAGCTAAGCACGCTTGTAATCCCCGTGCTTGGGAGGCGGAGACAGGAGGATCGCGCAGGTTCGAAGCCAGCCGCGCTGGCTTAAGAGACCCTGTTTCCAAATAAAAATATAAAATAGGTCTTGGAGTGTAGCCTGGAGGTAGAAGGGTTTCCAGGAACCCCGGCACCACCAAAAATAAATAAGTAAGTAAATAAATAAATAAGACTAAAAAGTAGGGCTGGGGGTATAGCTCAGAGGTATAATGCCCCTGGGTTCCATCCCCAGTACCCCCAAAAAGAAAAAAAAAAGAATAAAAATAGGGCTGGGGATGTCACTCGGAGGTGGAATGCCCTTAGATTTCATCCCCAGTATCAAAAATAAGTAAAATAGAAAGGCGTGGGGGTGGCGTTGTCGTGACAGAGCGCCCCTGGGTTCAATGCGGCCAGGCTTGGCATTACAGGATGAGAACCGGGAGCCTGCTGTTCTTAGGGCCCCCTGGGCGCTGATGGGGCGGAGGGACCCGAGTCCCAAGGGGAGGAGTGGTTTCCCGGGTGAGGGGCTGTGAGCCCCCCTGAGTCCTCCCGGGCTTAGGGGGCGGGTTACAGCTCGGGTGTCACGGGTCCCGCAGGGTTGCGGAGGGCGAGTGCGCCCGGGCGCTTTGGAGTCCCGGGGTCCCCCATCCCTGGGAGCTGGAAGTCCGGCCCCCCTAACCCCGTTTCTCAGCTTCCCCAGCGCGGCAGGGCTGTTGGGTGTCTGGGCCAGACGCAGTCATGGCGCATAGCATCCCTGGTGCCCAGCCCCGCGTCCATACAAGTCTCCCAGGGCGGCCAGCGCCTCTCCCCGTTCGAGGCCCGGCAGCAGCGCCAGAACCAGGTGTAAGGTCGGCGGCATCTGCTCAGATGCTGAGAGAAGGGGTCTCAGATGCGGCACATGGGGGGCGCACCGCACGCCCCCACCTGCCTGCTGCTCTCCACACCCGCCGCGGGGCAGTCTGGGTCCCTCCAGATGCGCCGGGACAGAGGGTCCTGAACCGGCCTGAGCGCACATCTTCCAGCCTGGTCAGGGCCGGGTCTCCGCGTGTCCTCGCGTCTCCCATGAATCTGTGGCGTTATGGGGCGACTATGGGCTTTATGGGCCCCTCACATCCGCCTACCCGGCAAGACCCCCAAGGAAACAGGGCCTCAGTTTCCCAGCCTCACCCACACCCGGAGGGGAAACTGAGGCCACGCGTGCCCTGGGACTGCCCAAGGTCATGTGGGCTTCCAGCCCCACCCCCCAGCTCCAGGCCTGGCCCTCCCCTCCCCCACCAGCTCTGTCTTCCATATTGATCAGGGTCTATATTTAATTAAAAACTAGATTCAAACCAGCTTGAGCTCCCCTGGTCAAGCCGGGCTGCCTGCCGGCTGTGCACAGAGGCTGCAGGGGCGGCCTCACTCCCGACAGCTGCCCCACTCGCCCCCCACCTCCCGGCCTTTGTCCCTGTCTGTCCGCCAGCACCTGCCAGGAATGCCCTTCTTGGGAACCCCGGGAGCCACAAACGGAGGGTGTGCTGAAGCAGGACCTCAATAAGCCCCAAAGGGACCTTAAAAGTGAGCCCTAGAGCCGGGCTTGTCATCTCAGCCGTAGGGAGGCTGAGCCAGGAGGATCACGGTTCACGGGCAGCCTCGGCTGTGAGACCCTGTTTTAAAAGGAAGGATAAAGAACAGGGCTGGGGGTATGTATAGCTCGGAAGTAGAATGCCTCTGGGTTCCATCCCCAGATCCGGAAAAAAGGAAAAAAAGCTCTCGCTGGGGCGGCAGCACACACTTGTAATCCCAGCATGTGGGAGTCTGAGGATCACGGGTTCACAGCTAGCCCCAGCTACTTAGCGAGGCCCTCTGCAACTCAGTGAGACCCTGTCTCCTTCTCCTTCTTCCTCCCACCCCCCCTCCTTTCTTCTTTTTTGGTGGTACTGGGGGTGGAACCCAGGGGCTTTCTATCTCCGATCTATACTCCCAGACCGTTTTTTCTATTTTTTTTTTTTTTTTTGGAAACAGGGTCTCGCTAAGTTGCTGAGAGCCTCACTAAGTAGCCGAGGCTGGCTTCGAACCTGCGGGATACTCCTGTCTCAGCCTCCCAAGCGCTGGGATTATAAGCCTGCGCCACCACGCCAGGCTAGTGAGACCCTGTTTCAAATTTTAAAAAATGCAAAATAGGACTGTTTGTGTGTGATGCTGGAGGGAGGCTGGACCTAGAGGCCAACCCAAGGAGGCTCCAGCCTGAGGGTGTCCGGTGGGCTGCAGCCCTTAAAGTGCCCGCCCATCCACCCCAAGACCCCCAGCTGCTATCTGGGGCTCAGCCCACCAAGGAGGCTCTCCCCTTCCCAGCCTTCCTCCCCAAGTCCCAGCTCCCCTGAAGTGCCCTCCCTGTGTGCCTGGGGAGGCCGGGGAGCTTGGACGCCCCAAGCCCGTGGGCTGGAACCTCTCCCCACCCACATAATGGAAGTCCCGTGTTCTCCCATCTGGGGCTGCTCTGTGGCGGCCTTAGCAGGTGCCTCTTCCTCTTGTGGGCACAAAATCGTATCCAGTTTAAAGTCCTTCCTAAGCCGGGCGTGGGGGCGCACCCTTGGAATCCCACCCCAGGAGGCTGAAACAGGAGGATGGCAGGTTCGAGAACAGCCCCAGCAAGTAGCGAGGGCTCTCGGCAACCTAATCAGACCCTGTTTCAAAATAAAGAATAAGCCGGGCGTGGTGGCGCACGCTTGTCATCCCAGCACGGACAGGCTGAGACCGGAGGATCGCGGCTTGCGGACAGCCAGGGCCTGAGATACCTCAGGGGACCCCCACCCCAGCACCTGCCTGCCTGCCTCTCCCTCCCCCCCTTTGCACACAGGAGCCAGGGTCCCCACCCCATTCTTTGGCAGGGTCCCGAGGCTGCTCCCACCCCAGGAGGGTGCTCCAGAGGTGCGGGGTACACAAAGTCACACCAGCCACCGTTGTACGGTGACCCCACATGATTTTAGGGCCCCTGGCCCCTGCTCCAGGCATCCCCATGGGCACCCATGCGGGTCCAGAGCTCCCAGATTTCCCGCGGCACCCCTGCCCACTCTCTAAGGTAGTGTGTCTCCCTCGGTCAGGGACAGGGATGGAGCCCCGCTGAGGCCACCTAGCTGGGTGCAGTGGCGCACACCCATCACCCTAGTAATCCTAGTACTTGGGAGGCTGAGGCAGGAGGATCACAGGTCGGAGGCAGCCTCAGCAACATAGGGAGACCCTGTATTTCCAAATACTGGGGGGTGTAGCTGGGAGGCAGAACACCCCCCGAGTTCAGTCCCCCAGGAACTCTCCCAAAGAGGGAGGGGCTCCGAGTGCTGCCGGGGTGCAGGCAGCTGTGTCTGGGGGGCGTCTCCCTGGTCCTGGCTGGTGCAGGGGTTCAGGTAGGGGTGGAGCCAGAGGAGCCCTGGGGGCGATTTTCCCTTCATTTTCCTTCCTAGCCCGACCCCTGTGGACCCCAAGCCCTGCCCACCACCCTGCCTGCCGCCGCCAATCAGATCTGCCCCCAATAACCCACACCACATCACAGAGAGCACGCCGCCTGCTTTCGTCCTTAAGACAAAAATTTGTTCCATGCAGGAGCCAAGCATCCCGCCGGGCCTGGGTCCCTCCCTACCCTACCGGGTTCTCCACAGCCCAGGGATTCTGGGCTCCCGCCTCCCAGCCAGGAAGGAGGAGAAGGAGGTGGCCTGCTTTAGATTTATTATAGGTATATATATTATATATGTATTCGTATATTTTTCTGATCCGTTACAAAATATACTTTTTCTCCAGAGTTGCAATTTAAACAATATTTGAAGCCGGCCAAAGCGATCGACCGGCCACGATGATGAATCAGAGATGGTAATTCGAATTCATTGACCGCCCACCCCCACCCGCGAGGAGCCGGCCCGCCCCTCCCCCAGCCCCTCATCCATAATCACGGTTTGAGACACGGAAGGGGGAGGGGCCTCTGCAAGAAAGCACCTTGGGGTGGGGGTGGCAGGAGGCCCCCAGCCCCGTGGAAATAGGGGCGGGGGATGGGTTTCCCTGGATCCGTGGGGGCGTCCAGAATCACAGAGGGTTACCGTCAGATCCCAACGTTCACGTTTTCAACTGGGTAAATGGAGGCACGCCACCTAGAAACCGGGGCCTGGGACTCTGAGGTCTTTGAGGATTTCTTGGGTGCCTCAGTAAAACAAAGAAACCTAGCCCAATGGGTAGCACAGACCTGCCAGCCTCAGTACCAGGGAGGCTGAGACCCAGAGGGTCACAGGTTTGAGGCCAGACTCAGCAATTTAGCGAGACCCTCGGCAACCGAGTGAAACCTTGCTTCAAAAATAAAAAAATTAGAGCTGGGCGTGGTGGCGCACGCTTGTCATCCCCGCGCTTGGGAGGCAGAGACAGGAGGATGGCGCTGGTTCGGAGCCAGCCTCGCTGGCTTAAGAGACCCTGTTTCCACATAAAGTTAAAAAATAGGTCTGGGAGTGTAGCCCGTGGGAGTGTAGCCCGGAGGTAGAAGGGCTTCCAGGAACCCCAGTACCACCAAAAAAAAAAAAATAATAAATAAATAAATAAATAAATAAAATAAAAATTAAAAAATTAAAAAATTATATAAATAAATAAAAAGGGGTTGGGGTTGTAGTTCAGAGGTAGAACGTGTCTGGGATCAATCTCCAGTACAAAAAGAGAGAGGGCGAGAGAAAAACAAAGGCCACAGGCACAGATCCCCTGCCTCCCCCTTCAGGTCTGGAGGGAGGGAGGAGGTCACCCTTCTGGGGCTGGGGGAGCCGGGGCGGGGGCTGCAGGGGGCTCCTTTCCCTGCCTCTGCCTTTGTTCTCGTTTGGTCTCCCCCTCTGTCCCTCTCTGTTTGGGTCTGTTTTTCTCTGGCCGGGTCTAGGGTCTCTCGCTGGGTTTCTATCTCTGTCCCCTAGCAGGGCGTCTTCACTTGCCCTCCTCCGTCCCTCTTTCTGTCCTTCTCCCTCTCTCTCCTCCCTCTTTGGTCCTTCTCTCTCCGGGACCCCAGCTCCTGACCAGCGCTCTCCGGGGGTGCACTTGGGCAGGGAGGGGGAGTGCTGGGGTTGGAGAGGCGAGGCGGTGAATGGCAGGTGAATGGCAGGTGCATTTCGCTGTGCTGGGGTCCTGCGGGGTTAGAGGTTAGAGTTAGGAGTTAAGGTTAGGGGTTAGAGTTAGGGGTGAGGGTTAGAGATTAGGGTTAGGGGTTAGAGTGAGGGGTGAGGGGTTAGGGGTGAGGGTTAGAGTTAGGGGTGAGGGTTAGAGATTAGGGTTAGGGGTTAGAGTGAGGGGGTTAGGGTGAGGGGTTAGGGGTGAGGGTGAGGGTTAGAGTTAGGGGTGAGGGTTAGAGATTAGGGATAGGGGTTAGAGTGAGGGGGTTAGGGTTAGGGGTTAGGGTGGGAATTAGGGATTAGGATGAGGAGTTAGGGTGAGGGTTAGAGTTAGGGGTTAGGGGGAGAGGGCGGCCCTGCGCCCAGGCGGCCGGGGCAGCAGCTGAGTGCAGTGCGTGCGGAGCGGGACGGGCCACTGCCTCCCCCTAACCGAGGCGATTTGCCGCTACTTAAGCGCTTTTCATTTGCGCAGCGACCGGAACTAAAGGCCTCGGGCCGGAGCCTAATTACCCCGCCGCCCTGCGCCGCGTCCCGGCGGAGCCCGCAGGTGGATGCGTGGCCCAAGCCGAGGTGCGGGGTCAGGGCTCCGGCAGGCCCTGCTCACCCTTCCAACTCCCCAGGGCCCTGGGGTGCGGGGCTCAGTGCCCGCCAGACCCTGCTCACCCTTCCTGTTTCCTAAACGGGGATAAGAGGGAGACGATTATTTCCCATAGCTGCAAAGCCAGTAAGGCAATCGCGGGGCGCAGGGCGCGTGCACAGCGGGACTCAGCTTCTCCACCTGCAATTTCACCCGTGCCAAGGAGGATCCGGAGGCCTGGGTGGGCAGAAGGGAACCCAGGGGCGTCTTCACAGCAGGTCAGCACTGTTAGTAGCCCACCCCCTTTTCTGCGGTACTGGGATTGGAACCCAGGGGCATTCTACCTCCCAGCTACACCCCCAGCCCTATTTTTTATTCTTTATTTGGAAACAGGGTCTCACTGAGTTGCACAGGACCTCACTAAGTAGCTGAGGCTGCCGGCAAATCGCGATCCTCCTGTCTCAGCCCCCCAAATGCTGGGATGACAAGCGTGCGCCCCACGCCCGGCTTTCCCCCCCTTTTGCCGGGCCTGCTGTTTGTCTGGGTGGTGCACTGACTGATCTTTTTGTGTGACCCCCCAAAAAATAGGCTGTTCAGATACCGCCCATGGGTCAGTTTATATGCACAGGGTGAGACTTGGAAAGTGAAATAAATTTGGGGTGCACCCAGAGTGGACACAATGTACCCCAAAGATACAGGAGATGAGGGAGGTGCTGGGTGTGACAACAGACATATCTCCACCTGGCGCTCCAGGTGAGAACCTCTTTCTTCCATCTGGGGCGCTGTGGGAGGGCGGTGGCGGCCGTGTTGATAGGACGGAGCGTCCATGGTGAGTGTACCTGGGACCAGGACAGCGCCGTCCACCTTCACAGCAAGCTGTCTGCGTCCGGTAGCCATGTCTAACATGTTTCAACAACCTCCCCGGGGTCCTAGTTATCTGGCACATTCAAAAGACAATTTCATGGATGGGTGGGGATGTGGTGTCACAAGCCTGTAATCCCAGTGCTCGGGAGGCAGAAACAGGAGGATTGCAGGTTCGAGACCAGCCTCAACAACTTAGCCCATCGACCTAGCGAGAGAGACCCCCCGTCACTGAATAAAGAATAAGAAGTGCTGGAGGTGTCGCTCAGAGGTAGAATGCCCCAGGGATCTATCTCCAGCAACACACACACACACACACACACACACACACACACACACACAATTTATTTCCTCATGGTTTAAGTGAAGAATCTAAGACCCCCATAGGAGGCTCCAGCTCTGCAGAAGGGGGAAACTGAGGCCCACCTGTGAGAGGTGGCTTCAGGAGGTGGTCCAGCCAGCTGCCTGGGGCGTGGGGAGGGGGCTGGCCGCCTGGGAGGCAGACTTAACACAGGGCCATCTTGGTTTCCCCAACGGGCCCTCTTCCCCAGCCCCCCTTTTCCACGGGTGGGGGGCATCTAATCTGTCCCAGCCTTTCCACTAGGGGAGTTTCAGCCCCTGCCTGTCGGCCTCCTCCCTCCTCGCCCTCGTGAGCCGAGGAGAGGCTGATCGATCCGGCGCTGGAGGGCTGCTATTGTCTACAGAGCAGAGGTGCGCAGCCCCCTCCCCAGCACAGCCAGGCAAAGACCCCCTCCCCAGGCCAGGAGTCCTCCCGCACCGCCACAAACAACGCAGGAGACGGGGTCCTGAGCCGGCTTCCCCGGAGACCCAGCTGTTTCCAGCTGGGCAGAGGGAGGGAGCGGAAGAGACCCGGGCCAGAATGAGGAAAACCGGGAGAAAACCGGGGCGCGAGCGAGAAATAAATCCGTGCCAGTTGGCCGGGACCGAGCCCGGTAGCCAGGAGAGGGACAGGACCCGCAAGCTGGGCCGGCGGGGGCGCGCCCCCGGCCAGGCGCGGACGCCGGGCCGGGTGTGAAGGCCTCCGGGCGGCCGAGCCGGGGGTCCCCAGGGCCGCCCCTCCCCCTCCCGCTCCCGGGTGACCTTTGCCAGCGGCCGGACTGGGGGAGGGAGCTATCGATCGCCGGAGCCGAGCTACAAAGAAGAGCGCGCCGGAGCCGCGGGCGGAGGCCGGGCGCCGGACGCTCGGCGGTCCGGAGAGGGGGAGTGGCACCCCGGATCGGGGCGACCCCGCAGCAGTCCCGCCAACCCTAGCCCCGGCGCGGGTACACACACACACACACACACACACACACACGCGCGCGCGCGCCGCGCTCCCGCAGACCAGGGCCGGCAGCCCCAAAGACCCCCAGGGGCGGCCCGGGGCGGGCCGGGGTCCTACCTGCCAGGCGCAGCGCCGACATGCGCTGGAACTCGGGCTCCTGCAGCCACTTCCACATCCTGCGGAAGGTCTCGCGGCCCGACTTGAGCTTGCTCCAGGGCTTGGGGTTGCGCAGCAGGTCGGAGAGCGTGCCCTGCGAGCGGCACAGGATGCGCTGCGCGAAGATGGCCTGCGGGATGCTGTAGCGCTTCAGCTCCGCCGTGATGCGCTGCGCCACCTCCTTGGTGTTGATCTCCTCGGCCGCCGCGCCCGCCCCGGGCCCGCCGCCGCCGCCCGGCCCGCCGCCGCCCCCGGGGGGCCCGTGCGCCCCGGCCGCCGCCAGCCCGCCCAGCGGCGCCAGCAGCCCCGCGCCCCCCGCGCCGCCCGCGCCCCCCGCGCCGCCGGGCAGCCCGCGGGCCAGCGCGTCCTCGGCGCGCCCCAGCAGCGCGGCGTGCGGCTCGAAGGCGGCGGGCGGCAGCAGCTTGTCCCCCGCCAGGTGCGCGGGGGCCCCGTAGGCGGCCAGCGGCGGCGGCGGCGGCGGCGGCGGGGGCGGCGGCGGGGGGGGCGGCGGCGCGCCGTGCAGCGCGGGCGGCAGCGCGCTGGGCAGCGGCGACAGCGGCGAGCCCATGGCGGGCAGCTCCTTGCCGTAGGGCCCGTAGAGGTGGCCCACGGAGGCCAGCGCGGCGCGCTCGTCCCGCAGGAGCGAGAAGCTGCCGCTCACGCCGGCCGCCAGGCGCGGCGGCGCGGGGGGCGCGGGCGGCGCGGGGTGCGGGTGCGCGTGCGGGGGGCCGCCGTGCGCCCCGGCCACCGCGTGCGGGTGGAACTTGTCGGCCACGGCGGCCAGCGGCGGCAGGTGCTGCAGCGGCGTGAGCGTCGTGTAGGTGCCGCCCAGGCCGGGCGCCTCGCACGCCATGCCCATGGCGGGGTGCAGCGGGCCCGCCAGCTCCCCGCGGAAGTCGGCGCCGCCGCCCGCGGCCCCCGCGGCCCCCGCGGCCCCCGCGCCGCCGCCGCCGCCGCCGCCGCCGCCGCCGCCGCCGTCCAGCAGGCTGGCCATGCCGGCCACCAGGCCCGGCCGCCCGGGCGCCACCAGGCTGCGGTGCTGCGCCGCCACGGAGCGCGCGTGGCCCGGGCTCAGCAGCTCGCCCGCCGGCGCGTGGGCCACGCCGTGCAGCCCCCCCAGGCCCTCCAGACTCAGCTCCATGCTGCGCGCTCAGGGCCTCCGCATGGCGCCCGCCGCCCGCTCCCCGGTGGCTGCGCGGCGCTCGGCCGGCCCGGCTGGCTGCGCGGCTGCCGGGATGTGGCGGGGGAGCGGCCGCGGCGCCCCGGCCCCGGCTGACGTCAGCGCCCCGCCCCCGCCCCCCGCGAGTCCTCGGCGCGGGCCGGGCGCTGCGGGTCCCCGGGGTGGCGGCCAGTCCCGCCCCGCCCCCGCCCCGCGCGCTCCCAGGCTCTCGGCTCTCTCCAGGGATGCCTCCGGGAACTTTTCCGTCCGGGGGGTGTGGCTGGCGGCTGCCCCGACCCTTCCCTTGCCCGGACCCCCCACCCCCCACCCCCACTCGGGAAAGCGGGTCTCTTCTGCCACCCGGAGCCGCAGCCCTACGCCTCGCGCACCCTCTCTGGGGGAGCGCCCATAGGCTGAGTCGCAGACGACGTTCCCCAGGTGTCAGCGCCGCCCCAGGTGGGAAGGGCATCCCGGCCTC
Source organism: Muscardinus avellanarius (assembly GCF_963383645.1). Lineage (NCBI taxonomy): Eukaryota > Metazoa > Chordata > Mammalia > Rodentia > Gliridae > Muscardinus > Muscardinus avellanarius. The sequence goes on along the minus strand of NC_137802.1, from coordinate 2,578,178 downwards.
AGTTTCCCCAAATGTAGGGTGGAATGCATGGTCTCTGGGGTGCCAAAGCCCTCCCATTCCAGGCTCCGCTACGGTCTTCCAGTCCCCCTCTGCCAAGGGCTTGGGGTGGTCGTCGAAAGGCACCTGTCACCCCCAGCCCAAGGAGGCTGAGGAATCTTCAGTGTCCGGGAAGGTCCCTCCGGGTTCCTGGGCTTCTCCTTTGGGTGGGGAGAGCCAAGGAGCCCTTACTACTCGGAGACAGGTTAGGCCCTGGGAACCCTCGAGAACTCAGGTCAGCCTGGGGAGGGGGCTTCCTATAATCAGAGATAGCTCATGGGGTAAGACAGATCAGGGAGGAGGGCTGGACTCACTCTGGGGCGCCCCCCCCATCTTGGCACCAGAAGCTGGGGTCGGGAGGCCCTCCAGAACTCAGCCCCAGCCCCCGTAGGATCTACCCCCAGCCCTGAGAAAGAATCGGCTGGAGTTGCCAGGACTCTCCTTGAAGTCCCCAGCCGAGGACCTCCCTAAAGGATCCGAGGTTGAGGCTGGTCTTCCTCGGCCTGCCGAGTCCTGGGTTTACAGGCAGAAACCACCGCGCCTAGCTTACCAGGGCCCTGTCTGAGCCTCGGTCTCCCTTTCTAGGATGTAGGAGGGGGTGTCTTCCAGCTTCACTTGCAGAAGGCCAGAGGAGGGTCTGCCAGGTCCCCAATAGCTGGAGAAGGCGGGGTCATCTCTGAGTGGGGTGTGTGTGTGTGTGTGTGTGTGTGTGTGTGTGTGTGTGTGTGTGTGTGTGTTGGGAGGTGCTGGTTGGTTCAATATTTGAACTTGGGGGAAATCAAACAGCAGGGCACCCTGACCCAACTCCTGGGGTATTCCAGGGTCTAGAGGACCTCTGTTAGTACTTGATGCTCTGGACTGAGCATTTAGTAAGTTTCTACTGTTTACCAGACATACTCTCCTCACCCAGCCCCAGAAAGTAGGGGCGAACCACCGCTACCCGGTATTTCAGGCCCCGGGTATGGGGTGCTGGTCTGCAGAATTTCCCCCTTCCTTCTGTGTTCCGTCCAAGCGTTACCACCACCCCTAAAATGCAGGTCCTTGGACTTTTCTGTTCCAGAGCGTGCATATGATTGGAGCTTCCATTGTTTTTAGCTTCTGGGTCGACAGTCAGAGTGGACAGGGGTGCGGGTCTGTACTACTGAGTTTTCCCCTCCCGGTGCGAATTCTAAGTCTGGGGAAGGGGAGGTCTGGTTGTACCTGGGCGCTGGTCTGAGCTCCCCAATCCTGTTCTTTCGACAATCAGAGATAATTAAAAATAATCATGGGGTCGAAAAATCAATGAGCCACCATAAGATAGCATCCCGGGCTCCAGGAGGGGAAGACCCACCAAGTGGGGTGGGGAGTGCGGGCTGGGGGCTTGGGGGGGGCTGGGGACTGGAGGAGGGGGCATCCCCCTGTGAACCCCCGCAGCAGGGACATTTGGGGTAGTGGAACTTCCTTCTTTTTCTAGTTTCTGTGTCTCCATTATGGTTTTCATTGTTATAACAAGCGCTGGGGCTTTTCAGATGGGGGTAAGGGCCATTTTGAAGGGAAGGAGAGTGGCTGTGGCTTTAAGATAAGGGAGGCTTTTTCACTGCTGCCTGGGGGCACCCTAAGGTGGCCACAGAACCCCCCCCCCCCCCCGGCTCCCTAGAAGCGCAAGAGCCATCTAGCCCCAAAGACCTGACCTTATCCAGGTGTGCTCATACCCCCAGCACATTCTCTCTCTCTCTCTCTCTCTCTCTCTCTCTCTCTCTCTCTTTCCCTCCCTCCCTCCCTCCCTCCCTCTCTTTCTCTCTCTCCTCTTAGTCTGTAGGGAATTGGACTCCCCCAAGGACAGAGAGCTCACTCTTTGCAAAAGCTGTAGTCCCACTGGGAAATGAAGCAAAAATTTGCCCCTTCCCCAGAAGAAAGTCGAGTGGGACCCCTTGGAACCCTAGAGCCAGCAGACCCCCCACCGACGGCCTTTTAGTAATTAGTGAAATAGAATTCAGCGGACCACGGGGCGGGCGGGTGGCTGGGGTCTTGATCGATCTCGGGTCATTAGGCAAATTGCCGGCGGGGGAGGGGCGTGCCGAGTGGGGGCAGGGCGCCCCCAGCCCCACCCCACCCTGGCCGGGACCTCAGCCTCCATCCCAGAAGCTCTCTGGCCTCAGTATCTCCTCCAGGAAGATTGGAGATTGGCTCTAGAAGGCTGTTGAGGCGCCTCGGAGGAGCTGGGCGGCCCGGGGCAGACCCTCACCCTCTCTGTGCCCAGCCTAGGCCTCCGGGAGGGCTAACCCGAGGCCCCCAGCAGAACCGAGGACACGGGCTGGGGCTGGGCCTCCCTCTTGGCTGGAGGTAGCCGGGCTCTCTCGCCTCAGCGCCCAGAAACCAGCCCAAGCTCGAATTCCCCTTAACCAGTACCCTCTATGCACCCTTTTCTCGGACACCCCACTTTCTCTGCTGTCTGTTCTCCTATTACAGCTTAAAAAAAATACAGAGAGGGTTGGATACTCAAAGTGTTTCCTTCCAGACCCCCTCTCCCGCGGCTCCCAGGCCACCGGCTTCCCAAGGTGGATGTTTCCCACGGAAACGAAAGCCACCGAGCTGTGCGCGCGTCTCCCGGTTTATTGGAGCGAGGTTTTCATACAGATGGGGAGACTGGGCCCCGCGGCCCCTCTGAGCCGCCCCTTCCTCCAGCCCCCATCCTCCGGGTCCCCCCAAATGTCCGGGAGGCCTCCTTGAACTCTTCGGCGCCGTCGTTGGGGCAGGGAGGGGGAGGCCCGGGCCTTTCCGGGGTGCCGGGGTCGGGCCGGTGCTCGGTGCTCGGAGGACCGGGTCGCAGCACCCGGGCTCCCTCCCGGGCGTCGGGGCTTCGCCTGGCGCCCCGCGTCCCGGGACCCCCTGGCGCGTCGGGGCGCCCGGGCGATGCTCCCCGGGCGATGCTCCCCGGGCCTCCCGCGACAGCTGCGGCCGATCGATCCCCGGCGGCTGCACGGAATCCTCCGCGCTCTCCGCGCGCCCATACCCCCGGGTTGCGCGGCCGGGGAGCTGGCGGGACCGCCCTGGGGCCCGCATCCACCCCCGGCCCGGAGTCCGAGCGAATTGCACCCCAGGCCGCCCCTCTCGGAGCTGGGGAGGGCGCGGGGGCGTTCTGCCTCAGTTTCCCCGCCCAGCAGGTGACAGCCCGTTCCTTTAGAATCCGAGGGCCCGAGAGGCCCGAGGTCCAGGCCTCCTCCTCGCCCCTCCGCCCGCCGCGGGTCGTGTGCAGATCCTGGGGCTCCCAGGCGCGCTGGGGACGCCATGGCGCCTCCTCCCCAAAGGCCCGAATTCCTCCTCCTCTCGGCTTCTTTGAGATCGTCTCCCTCCCCACGTCGTGCGCTCTGGAGAGCACCGCCGGTGTGGACCGCAGCTTGGAGTTGGGTAAACTGAGGCCAGGCGGGGCGGCTGCGGGGGGCTCCTGGGGGTGGGGAGGGGGCGCGTGGGGAGCGCAGGACGCACCGGGCCGGGACCGCCGACCGCGCGGGCCAGGGCTCCCCGCCAGCAACGAAACCCGCGTCGGGCGCCGCGCTCCGGAGGGGCCCACCCGCCCCCACCCAGGCCTGCGCCCCCCGCGAGCCCCCGACCCCTCGCCAGCGCCGTCCTCCGCCAACCCGGAGCGCCCTCCGCGTCCTTCCCGGGAGGCGGGCTCCTTTGGTGATTAAAAATGTAAATATATAGGTCTGTTTCACCCTCGGCGCCCGCCTTGCAGAATCCGGGCCGCGGACCCTGGAGCGGAGTCGGGTTGGGAGGCTCCAGGCTGCGCCCTCGAGGGGTCTCAGGGCGCCCCTTGGCGCGCAGGGGATGGAGTCCCTGCCTGCTGGGTCCCAGCTCCAGGGACTGGACGGCTGACGCGGGAGAGGACAGGCCTGGGAGCCAGCCGGGCTCGGGACCTGGAGACAGAGGTCCCAGCCCCGAGTGAGGACCGCCCGCCAGGGTGAGTTGCCCGAGCTGCACCCGGTCCAGGCGGGGCAGGCGCCCCATTAAAAGGCTATTTGTCTGAACACACCCTGCTCTTTCTGCAGGGGGGGGGGGACCTCACTAGGCAGAAATCTGTGGGCCCCCGGGTAGGGTAGGGAAGCTGGGCCACTGACCGGACTCAATAAACCTCTCCGTGTATTCCTCGCTAGAGAGGGAGGCCCCAGCCCCTGCGGCTCCCAGGGAATGCAGGTGCCACCCGTCTCCCCAAGTCAGGACTGGAGATGTGGAGGAGACCTAGAGGCTGGGTCTTGTAGGATGTGCAGGAGTTGGGGTACAAAGTCAGGGCATTAGAAGATTCCTTGCAGGCCGGGCTGGGGGCGCACCCTTGTCATCCCAGCATCTGGGAGGCTGAGACAGGAGGATCAGGGCTCGAGGACGGCCTCAGCTACTCAGGGAGGCCCTCTGCAACTCAGTGAGACCCGGTTTCAAAATAAAGAATAAACATAGAACCTGGGTTCCATCTCCACTACCACCAAAAAAAAAAAAAAATTTTTTTTTTTCCTTGTGATGTGGAGAAGGGGGTGGAGTAGGAGCGGGACCTGGCGCCTCCAAGGTCTTCCTTAGGTGTTATTTGTAGAATGAGTCAGTAAGATAAAACTGAGAACAGGGGTGGGGTGGGGTGGGGTGGGCAAAAGCCAGGCCTTTGATGCCAGGCTAAAGGAGGGGTGGGTCTGTCTCTCTGGCGGGAACCACCAGGGAGGGGCGCGGGGGCCCCTTAGAAGAATCTCCCTGGTTTACTGTGCAGATATGGAGGGTTGTTGTGGATATGAACAAGATAAAGAGAAGCTGGGCGCGGTGGTGGCGCAAGCTTGTCATCCCAGCATTTGGGAGGCTGAGACCGGAGGATCGCGGTGGTTTACGACCAGCTTCAACCGGCTACTTAGTGAGTCCCTTTGCAACTCAGTGAGACCCGGTTTCAAAATAAAGAATAAAAAATAGAGCTGGGTGTGTCGCTTGGAGGTAGAATGCCCCTGGGTTCCATCCCCCAGTACTGAAAAAAAAAAAAAACAATAAAGACAGCCCCTCCCCAAGCTCCATGAGGCTAGAAAAGCTGCCTGTCTTTTTGTCTGCCTGTCTGTCTGTCTGCCTGCCTGTTCTGGGGGCGGTAGGGGAGTCACCTACATAGAGAAGAAACTGTTTTTCCCCTCCATTGAATCAGGAGCCGCTTGGGGAGGTCTCTGCACCTGTCAGGGGGTCCCCCCACTTCACCTCTCAGGGGGTCCCCAATTTATCTGGCAGGGGGTCCCCCACTTCCATCTTTTGGCACCTGGCTGGGGGTCCCCCACTTCCATCTATTGGCACCTGGCTGGGGGTCCCCCACTTCACCTGGCAGAGGGTCCCCCACTTCCATCTTTTGGCACCTGGCTGGGGGTCCCCCACTTCCTCACTCTGCCCGATTGTGGGAGTCCAAAGACCAGTGATACCCATTTATCAGCTAAGGAGACTGAGGTACCCCATGGAAGGTTCCAGCCCCTCCCCCCCAGCCTGTGTGGGACGGAGGGGATCCCGGGTGACCTGAAGCTGAGTCCAGGGGGTGTGTCCCTCCATCTGATGAGGGGCCTGGGTCTGGGCGGAATTCCTGGGTAGAAGACAGACTGCAGCGGTGCAGAAAGGTCTCCCCACACCCCAGGGGAACCCAGGACGCCCACACCGGAGACAGGGGTTCCTATTCCAAGCCTCGACTGGAACTGGGCGGCTCCCAGCCCGAGGTGAGGTGTGCGTGGTGCCTTCCAGCCCCCGAGCTAATCATTAATCCTTAAAGAAGGCGGGGAGACCAGCCCAGCAGGCTTCTAACCCCTCGCTCGAGTGGAGCCGAGGGAGCTGGCTTCTCTCTGAGCTTCAGTTTCTCCCAAAGGGAGAGCCTGATGTTTCTTTTTTTTCTTGTCCTGGGGATTGAACCCAGAGTGTTTTCCCTCCACGATACACTCCTAGCCCTATTTCGTGTGTGTGTGTGTGTGTGTGTGTGTGTGTGTGTGTGTTGCTGGGGCTTGAACTCAGGGGCATTCTACCTCCAAGTTACACACCCTGGACTGATTTTTTTTGTGTGTGTGGTACTAGGGATGGAGCCCGGGGGCATTCTACCCCTAAGCTACGCCCTGGCCCTATTTTTTATTCTTTATTTTGAAACAGGGTCTCACTGAGTTGCAAAGGGCCTCACTAAGTAGCTGAGGCTGGCCGGGAACTGTGATCCTCCTGTCTTAGCCTCCCGAATGCTCATATTACAAGGGTGTGCCACCACGCCCAGCTCCCTGGACTGATTTTATTTTATTTTTAATTTGGAAACAGAGTCTCTGGCCAAGTTGCTGAGGCTGCCTTTGAACCTGCCATCCTCCTGCCTCAGCTTCTCAAGTGACAGGCATGCGCCACTCTGCCCGGTTCTATTGCATTTTTTTATTTGGAAACAGGGTCTCTCTGGCTAAGTTGCTGAGGCTGGCATTGAACCTGCGATCCTCCATCCTCTGGCCTCAGCCTCCCAAGTGCTGGGATGACGGGTGCGACACCGCCTCCATCATTCCATCCCTCCTCCTCCTCCTCCTCCTCTTCCTCCTTCTCATCTCCCTCCTTCTCTTCCTCCTCCTCCCCTCCTCTTCCTCCTCCTCCTCCTCTTCCTCCTCCTTATACTCCTCTTCCTCCTTCTCTTCCTCCTCCTCTTCCTCCTCCTCTCCCTCCTCTTCCTCTTCCTCCTCTTCCTCTTCCTCCTCCTCTTCCTCCTCCTCTTCCTCCTCCTCTTCCTCCTCCTCCTCTTCCTCCTCTTCCTCCTCTTCCTCCTCCTCTTCCTCCTCCTCTCCCTCCTTCTCTTCCTCCTCCTCCCCTCCTCTTCCTCCTCCCCTACTCTTTCTCCTCCTCCTCTTCCTCTTCCTCCTCTTTCTCCTTCTCTTCCTCCTCCTTATACTCCTCTTCCTCCTTCTCTTCCTCCTCTTCCTCTTCCTCCTCTTCCTCCTCCTCCTCCTCCCCTTCCTTCTCCTCCTTGGGCCCCCCTCCCCCCATACTTCTTCCCATTTTCCTGCCTCCCCGTCGATGCCTCCTCCCTCCCCTCCCCCAGCCCTCTCCCTCCTCCCTCCCCTCCTCCCCCTCCGGTGCTAACAGCTGTAATTGCAGTTTAGCCCTTTTCCCTAACAAGCTGGGCCGCGAGCGAGCGAGCAGTCCCCGGCCGGCAGCTGCACCACATCCCCCGCCCGGCAGGCGAGGAGGAGCCGTGGGCCTGCTCCTCTCTCCCTCCACCACGATTTAAACAAAACGGAACGTTTCTGGGATTATTAACTCCCTCGGCCTGGGCCTCCGCGGGGAGGGCGCGCTCCCCTCCCCTAGCCCACCGCAGACAGCCTTCCCCTACGCTGGGTGGGGGGAGCCTGGGGCCCCCACAGGTCTCACTTGGCCAGGGAGGATGGAGCCCTGGGGAGGCAAGGGGCGGTCTAGGGGAGGGGAGGAGATTCCCAATTGGAGGAAGGGGCTGGGGAGGGTCCTAGTGGGTCATCTCCAGCCCTATTTTTATTTTTTACTTAAAAAATTTTTTTTTGGTGGTACTGGGGTTCCTGGAAGCCCTTCTACCTCCGGGCTACACTCCCAGACCTATTTTATATTTTTGAAACAGGGTCCCTTACGCCAGCGCGGCTGGCTTCGAACCTGCGCCATCCTCCTGTCTCCGCCTCCCAAGCGTGGGGATGACAAGCCTGCACCACCACGCCCGGCTACTTTTTAAAAATTTTGAACCAGGGTCTCACTAAGTTGCTGAGGGCCTCACTACATTTCTGAGGCTAGCCTCGAACCTGCGGTCCTCCAAGTCTCAGCCTTCCAAGTACTGGGATGACTGGCGATGCCCGGCTCCTGCCCAGCGGGGACCCTCTGGACAGCCTGGCACCATGACCTTCAGATGTTCAAATAAATGACGGAGCTGGCTGGCCGACTGCCCCCGAACCCACATCACCCACCCTTCCAGAGCCTCAGTTTCCCGACCTGTGGTGCAGAGGGAGTCAACAGTGAGACTCCTGCAGGTGAGCGGCTGGAGCAGGGGATGCTGGGAAAGAGGAGGAGGGGGAGGACCCGAGGAGGAGGCCCCCACCCAGCCCCCACTGCTGAGCCCTGCTACTGGGATTGATCCTCCCATCGATCCTGGGGGAGCTGGAGCCTTGGGGGCCAGCTCTGCCCGGGAGGCCTGGAGGAGGGAGGAGGGCGAGGGAGGAGGAGGGAGAAGGGAGAAGGGCGAGGGAGGAGGAGGGAGGCACCTTCCTCCCCCCTGCAGCCCCCTAGCTGGACCACGTGGGGGGGCACTTCATTGACAAGCGTGCTGGGGGAGGCAGCCCCGAGGTGACAGTGGGCAGCCTGGGCACCTGCCACAGTTTTCTGGATTTCTTCTGGGGGGTCGCCATCCCCTCCCCATTGCCTCTTGGTGATATTCTTCTGGTTTTCTTTATTCTTCCTTTCTTCTTTCTTTTTTTTGCAGTACTGGGGATGGAACCCAGGGGCATTCTACCTCTGAGCGACACCCCCAGCCCTATTTTTTATTCTTTATTTTGAAGCAGGGTCTCACTGAGTTGCAGAGGGCCTCGCTAAGTAGCTGAGGCTGTCCTCGATCCGTGATCCTCCTGTCTCAGCCTCCCGAGTACTGGGATTACAAGTGCGTGCCACGCCTGGCTTCTTGATTTTTTTTTCTCTCTCTCCCTCCCTCTCTTTTTTTGTGGTACTGGGGATGGAACCTAGGGATATTCTACCTCCAAGCCACACCTCCCAGACCTATTTTTTATTCTTTTATTTGTTTGTTTGGTGGCACTGAGGTTCCTGGAAACCCTTCTACCTCCAGGCTACACTCCCAGACTTATTTTTAATATTTTTAAAATTTGGAAACAGGGTCTCCTAAGCTGGGCTGGCTTTGAACCTGCGCCATCTCCTGTCTCCAATTCCCAAGCGCAGGGATTACAAGCGTGCGCCACCTCGCGCCCAGCTGTTTATATTTTTGCGGTACAGAGGATGGAACCCAGGGGGCATTCTACCTCCAAGAGACACCCTCAACTCTATTTTTTATTTTTTACTCTTTATTTTTTATTTTTATTTTTATTTATTTATTGTCAGTACTGGGGATGGAGCAGGGGCATTCTACCTCCAAGCTACACCCCCAGCCCTATTTTTTATTCTTTATTTTGAAACAGGATCTCACTGAGTTGCAGAGGGCCTCACTAAGTAGCTGAGGCTGTCCGAGAACCGGGATCCTTCTGTCTCAGCCTCCCAAGTACTGGGATTACAAGCCTGAACTACCATGCCTGGTTTGAGCACTGATTCTATCTATCTATCTATCTATCTATCTATCTATCTATCTATCATCTATTATTTATTTTTGCTGTACTGAGGATTGAGCCCAGAGGCATTCTACCTCTGAGCTACAACCCCAGTCCTATTTTTTTTATTCTTATTTGAAAACAGGGTCTCACTAAGTTGCTGAGGGCCTCAGTAAGTAGCTGAGGCAGACTGCAAACACATGATCCTCCTGTCTCAGCCTCCCAAGTACTGAGATTGGAAGGGTGCACCACCACGCCTGCCAGGCTTGAGCACTGGTATTTATGATGACATTTTTGCCGTCCTTCCCTCTGTGGGGGTGTTGGAGGGCGAGCCGGCTGGAGAGGGGGCCCAGGCTGGCCGGGGGCACGGCCATCTTGGAGCCTGGCTGGGCGGACCCTGGATGCCACTCCAGGGACTGAGTTTTCCTGAAGCAGCACTTTCTCTGCTGCCCACAGATCAATGCGCGGTGGAGGTGTGTTTATTAACGATTATTTATGCCTGTAGCAGCCCCACGTTCAAAGCCTGAGCTCAGGCTGGGAGAGGAGGCTCCGGCCGGCCTGCTGCGGCCTGCACGGGGCTGGCTTTGCTGTTTGTGTCTTGTGTGGATCTTAATTAATTATTAATTAATTAATTAATTGGTACTCGGGGTTGAATCCAGGGGCCGTTCTATCTCCGAGCTACACCTCCCCCCCCGGCCCTTTTTATTTTTTTTTTTATTTTGAAACAGGATCTTACTGAGTTGCTGAGACTGGCCTCAAACCCATGCTCCCCACACTCAGCCTCCCAAGTGTTGAGATGACAGAGATGCACCACCATTCAGCGTGTGCGTGCGCGTGTGTGTCTGTGTGTGCGTGTGTGTGCGAGTGTGTCTGTGTGTGCGTGTGTGTGCGAGTGTGTCTGTGTGTGCATGTGTATATGTGCATATACGCATGCGTGTGTGCCTGTGTGTGCGTGCATGTGCATGTGTGCGTGCATGTGCATGTGTGCGTGCGTGCGTGTGTCTGTGTGTGCGTGTGTGTGCGAGTGTGCATTGTGTGCGAGTGTGTCTGTGCGTGCGCGTGTGCATGCCTGTGCATATATGCACATGTGTGTGCGTGCGTGTGCATATACGCACACGTGTGTGCGTGCGCGTGTATGTGCGTGCATGTGTGTGCATGTGTGTGCGTGTGTGTGCGTGTGTGTGTACGTGTGTGTGTGTGTGTGTGAGAGAGAGCTACTGGGGATTGAGCCCAAGGGCATTCAGTTTTGAGCTGTGCCCTCAACACTATTTCATTGGTATTTTGTTTATTTATGTATTTTTGGTGGTGCTGGGAAGTGGAGCCAGGGGCATTCTACCTCTGAGCTATACTTCCAGTCCTACTTTAAATTTTTGTTTTGAAACAAGGTCTCACTAGATGGGTGAGCATCTCCTTACTTGCTAAGCTGTCCTCCAGCCTGCGATCCTCTTGTCTCAGCCTCCCAAGTACAAGACTGTGTCTCCATGCCAGGCTTGAAGCCTTTGTTTATAAATAAAAAGGGACTGAGAGAGCCCGGCGTGGGGGCGCACGCTCGTCATCCCAGCACTCGGGAGGCTGAGACAGGAGGGTCGGGGTTCGCGGCCAGCCTCAGCTACTTAGTGAGGCCTCTGCGACTCAGAGAGACCCGGTTTCAAAATAAAGAATAAAAATAGGGCTGGGGGTGGAGCTCGGAGGTCGATGCCCCTGGGTTCCATCCCCAGTACTGCAGAGAGAGAGAGAGAGAGAGAGAGAGAGAGAGAGAGAGAGAGAGAAGGGAGAGAGAGATCCAGGTGGGGGCAGGGAAAGAGAGAGAGAGACACGGAAATGGGCCCCAGGGAGAAATCCAGGGAAGAGAGGTGGGTCAGAGAAAATGCAGAGAGGAAAGAGCTTTGGGGCTGGGCTTTGCCGGTAGAGTAGGAGTTTTCTAGAGAGGGAAAACATGTTCTGGAGAAGAACCTGGCTGTCAAGAGGGAAGAGTTGGGAGGGGCTGATGCCAGGGACCCAGCTGGGAAGACACCCCCTCCTCAGAGAAGAGGCTGGGGTGGCGGGGGGAGCCGTGGGCTGGGCTCAGGTCCGCTGGAGTTGTTTGCTGGGAACGAGCAGGTGGTTGGTGTATGTATGGGGGTGGTGGCTGGAGGGGCCGGTCCTACTCAGAGGGACCCAGGTGCCTACGGAGGGAGAGAGAGCGAAGCCCGAAACCCCCGCCCCTTCCACACGCCAGACATCAAACCCAGCCTGGTTATTAATTTTTCAGAGAAGAAAATGCTTTTTGTATTTTTTTCAGGCAAAATATTGATAATGGACTTAATGCGCCTGGCCTGCTTTTGTGTGCTGAAGGGGCTTTTCTGTCCTGGTTACACAGAGGCTGCCCACACCGCCGGCTCCCGCAGCCCCCCGGCGGCACCCCGGCGTCTGCAGGGCTGGGCTGGGAGCGGGGTGCGGGGTTCTGATCAACCCCCTCCCCACCCTGAACCCCCCACCTCCGTCTCCACAAAGCCAGACACTCGCCGTGGTCGATGCGCCCTGCCGGGGAGCTGGTGTTTCCAGCAGCTCCAGGCTGAAGTCCACTCCCAGTTGTTTAAAATTTTGCTTCTTTCTCTGGCTGCTGTAGGAAGAGGCAGGGAGGTTGGGGCCTCCATGTGTCCGTCCGTCCATCCATCCATCCATCCATCCACCCACATCCGCTAATCACCATGCAACAGGACTCAGATAGACAAAGAATTCACAGTCTGGTGACAGAATAGTTACTAAGAAAAATTACACACACAAAAAAAGTGTACACCTGCAATCCCAGGACTTGGGAGGCTGAGACAGGAGGATGGCGGGTTTGCGGCCAGCCTCGGCTACTTAGTGAGGCCCTCTGCAACATAGTGCGACCCTGCTTCCAAATAAAGAATAAGACGCCGGAGGTCGAGTGTGGTGGCGCACGCTCATCATCCCAGTACTTGGGAGGCTGAGACAGGAGAATCACAGGTTCGCAGCCAGCCTCAGCTACTGAGTGAGGCCCTCTGCAACTCAATGAGACTCTGTTTCCAAATAAAGAATAAAAAAGGGCTGGGGGTGGAGCTCAGAGGGTGAATGCCCCTGAGTTCAATCCCCAGTACTGAAAAAAAAAATTAATAAAAATGCCGGGCGTGGTGGCGCACGCTTGTCATCCCAGCATTTGGGAGGCTGAGACCGGAGGATCGCGGTTCGCGGACAGCCTCAGCTACTTAGTGAGGCCCTCTGCAACTCAGTGAGACCCGGTTTCAAAATAAAGAATAAAAAATAGGACCGGGGTGTAGCTCGGAGGTCAAATGTCCCTGGGTTCCATTCCCAGAACTCTCCCCCCCCCCCGTCTAAACAAAACAAAACAAAACAAAACACCCCAAGGCCTTGAATCAGAACATTTAGCAATAACCTACTCATGTATCTCCTCTCTGGACCCCCATCCGCGGGCTGACTTCGGATGTCTGTACGGGCTGAGAACATCCTCTGGCTGGCCTGCGCCATGACTCAGTTTACCAACAGTGCTGACATTTGCTGAACCCGTCTGTGCCACCCCTTCCTTGAGGATGAGCCAGTATCCCCATCATGTCGAGGCAACCACAGCCCGAGGCGGTGCCGGAGGCCCCCTGGAGCCCCATGGGCGCCAAGCTGGGCCCCAAGTTCCAGAGCTCAGCTGCCCTGGGCGCTGTCCGCGGTGCTGAAGCGAGGGCGGGGGATGGGGCGCTCTCCTGGGGAAGTTTCCCCTCTGCACCTGGCCACTTGGCAGCCAGGGGCCAGCCCCCTGGAGGGGTCCAGGCCCCATGGCCCCTCTCTGGGCATGCTCCTTGAGCACGGTTGCAGGCCTCCAGCTCGGCCCTCCGCCAGGCATCTCTCCAGCCCTGGAAGCTGCGGTACTGGGGATGGGACCCAGGGGCATTCGGCCTCCGAGCTCCACCCCCAGCCTGATTTTTTATCCTTTATTTTGAAACAGGGTCTCACTGAGTTGCAGAGGGCCTCACTAAGTAGCTGAGGCTATCCGGGAACGGTGATCCTCCTGTCTCAGCCTCCCGAATGCTGGGATTATAAGCGTGCACCACCACGCCAGGCTATTTATTTATTTATTTATTTATTGTGGTACTGGGGTGGAACCCAAGGGCTTTTCTACCTCCGGGCTATACTCCCAGACCTATTTTATACTTTATTTATTTATTTATTTATTTATTTATTGGATTTTTTTTTTTTTTGGTGGTACTGGGGTTCCTGGAAGCCCTTCTATCTCCGGGCTACACTCCCAGACCTATTTTTACATTTTTTAAAAAAAATTTGGAAACAGGGTCTCCTAAGCCAGTGCGCGCGGCTGGCTTCGAACCTGCGCGATCCTTCTGTCTCCGCCTCCCAAGCGCGGGGATTACAAGCGTGCGCCACCACGCCCGGCGTTGCTATTTTATTTTTTAATAGATTTATTCTTTTATTGGCGCACTGCAGTCATACATCTTAATGGAGTACAAGATGGTGGATGGAGGCACACATGCACACATCACTCATTTAGACCTCCCCAATTCCCACCCCATTCCCTCCCCCTTATTTTATTTTCTGTATTTATTTACTTTATTTATTTCTGAGGATTGAGCCCAGCCGCCTTTTACTTTCAAGCTGCCCCTCAGCCTTATTTATTTTTTCATTTCTGAAACGCTCTCACTAGGTTGAGGAGTGCCTCACGACTGGCTGAGGCTGTCCTCGAACCTGTGAGCCTCCTGTCTCAGCCTCCCCCTGGGTCCTGGGATGACAGGCGTGCGCCACCATGCCCACCCCAGGTGGGTTGTGGGCATCCTGAGCCTTGCGCTTGAGTGCTCTGGGAGGACTTCCAGGGGGAGGTGGCCTCGCCCGACCTTGGATAATGCTCCCTCAGCAGCTCCCCCTGCTCAAAGATCTTGGATCTCGGTGCAGCTGGACTTGAAAGGCTGGGGGGAGGGCGTGGGGTGCTCAGCCTCTTTTCTGCCTGGAGGGGAGGACCGGGCTCGTTAGGGGAGGGGATCAAACACCAGCTTCGGGCGGGGTGGGGGGGTTCTGACAAGAGGGAATATTTTACCGAGGCGGCTGCCATCTCTTCCAAGGCCAGCTCCTCCGCGTCAGATATTGAATATCCTTGTTAATGCTGTAAGGGGGGGGGGGCTTAATGGGCTGCTCCAGGCTCGCTCAGGTGGTGGGTGGCGCAGCAGGCCGGGGAGGAGGTGGCGCTGTGCTCTAAAAGGGCCTCTGCCACCCTCCCGGCTCTGGGGGCCCAGGGGGGCTCCTGCGCTGCTAATAGCCTACCACAGGTGTCCTCCTGCTGAGCCCCTACCATAGGCAAGCAGCCTAGGAGTTGCTCTCCCTCCTCCTCCTCTCCTCCTCCTCCTCTGCCTCCTCTTCTTCCCCCTCCTCCTCCTCTTCCCCTCCTCCTCCTCTCCTCCTCCTCCTCCTCCTCCTCCTCCTCTTCCCCCTCCTCCTCCTCTTCCCCCTCCTCCTCCTCTTCCCCTCCTCCTCCTCTTCCTCCTCCTCCTTCTCCTCCTCTTCTTCCTCCTTCTCCTCCTCTTCCTCCTCCTCTTGTTCTGGGGTTGAACCAGGTATATTCTACCTCTGAGCTACACCCCAGTCCCCCTTTTTGTGTTACTGGGGATTGGATCCAGGGGCATTCTACCTCCAAGCTACACCCCCAATTCTATTTTTATATTAATTAATTTTAATTTATTTATCTATTTGCAGTACTGGGGATGTAACCCAGGGGCATTCTACCTCTGAGCTATACCCTTAGCCTTATTATTATTATTATTATTATTATTATTATTATTATCATTATTTTAACAGGGTCTCGCTAGGTTAATGAGAGTCTCACTACTTGCTGAGGCTGGCCGTGAATCTGTGATCCTCCTGCCTCAGCCTCCCAAGTACTGGGATTTTAGGCAGGCACTACCATGTCTGCCTTAGACTCTATTTTTTTAGAACAGTTTGGCTCTACAGGAAATGGAGTTAGTTCAGAGAATTCTTATATACACCCCTTTACACACACACACACACACACACACACACACACACACACACCTATATTATTGACATTAGTAGGGCATACTTGAACAATCAATGAAGCAATGTTGATATGTTATTACTAACTGTTATGGGTTGAATTGTCTCCTCACAAAAGATGTTAAAATCCTAACCCTAGGACCTGGGAATATAGCCTTATTTGGGTCTTTGCAGATAACTGAATTAAGACGAGTTCCCTAGCCAGGCATGGTGGCACATGCCTAAAATTCCACTACTTGGGAGGCTGAGACTGGAGGATTGAAGGTTTGAAGCCAGCCTCAGCAGCTTAGCGAGACCTTGTTTCAAAACGAAAAGATGCTGAGCGTGGTGGCACAGGTTTGCAGTCCCAGCATTCGGGAGGCGGAGACCGGAGGATCGGAGTTCTCGGCCAGCTTCATCTACTTGGCAAGGCGCTTTGCAACTCAGTGAGACCCTGTGTCAAAAATAAAAAGACTAGCCGGGCGTGGTGGCGCATCCTTGTCATCCCAGCATTCGCGAGGCTGAGACCAGAGGATCGCGGTTCGCGGACAGCCTCCGCTACTAAGTGAGGCCCTTCGCAACTCAGTGAGACCCTGTTTCAAAATAAAGAATAAAAAGTTGGGCAGGGGGTGTATGCCTGAGGTCGAATGCCCCTGGTTTCCATCCCCAGACCCACAAAAATAAATAAATAAATAAAAATAAACTAAAAAAATAGGACTGGGGGTGTAGCTTGGAGGTACAATGCCCCTGGGCTCCAACCATCCCCGGTATAGCAAAAAAAAAAAAAAAAAAAAAAAAGAAAGAAAGAAAAGAAAAGAAAAAAAAGTAGAGCCAGGCATGGTGGTGCATGCTCATAATCCCAAGTAGGGGCTGAGACAGGAAGATCGCAGGTTCAAAGCCAGCCTCAGCTACCTAGTGAGGCTCTCAGAAACCTAGTGAGGTCCTGTTTCCAAATACAGAGATAAAATTAGGCCGGGGGACAGCTTGGAGGTAGAATGCCACTGGGTTCAATCCCTAGCAACACACACACACACACACACACACACACACACACACACACACGGTTTAACTAGAATCCTTAGGTCCTTAGTAGAATGGGACATGTGGACACAGACCTGCACACAGGGGGAATGTCACCTGAGGACGGGCAGAGGTTCAGGGGGACGAGGCTGCTGCAAGCCAAGAACAGCAATTATTGCCAGAAAAAATGCCGGGCAGAGAAAAGCGCGGGACAGATCCCCGCAGGGCCTCTGGGAGAGCCAGCCCTGCCCACATCAGACCTGGGGCTTCCAGCCCAGAGAGTCCTGTCTGTGGTTTACGCTGCCAATCTGAGGGTTCGGCTGCGGCAGCCACGGGAAGTCAAGTCGTTAGCTGAAGCCCATAATTTGCACCGGGCTGTCTTCGTGGTGGGTGTGTGGTGTTCACTGTGAGAGTATCTTGCGGGATAGCTTTGTCCAAAAAGCTACCGCGCACCACCTGTCTGTCACCCCCTCCCTCGGCTCCTGGCCACCCTGGATCTTTTTTTTTTTTTTTTTTTTTTTGGTGGTACTGGGGATGGAACCCAGGGGCATTCTACCTCCGAGCTACACCCCCAGCCCTATTTTTTATTCTTTATTTTTGAAACAGGGTCTTGCTAAGTTGCGGAGGGACTCACTAAGTAGCTGAGGCTGTCCGCAAACCATGATCCTCTGGTCTCAGCCTCCCAAGTGCTGGGATGACAAGTGTGCATTGCCACGCCCAGCTCCCAGCCCTTTTTTTTTTTTATTCTTTATTTTGAAACAGGGTCTCACTGAGTTGCCAAGGGCCTTATTAAGTAGCTGAGGCTGTTTGCAAACTGCGATCCTCCAGTCTTAGCCTCCCAAGTACTGGAATTACAAGCGTGCGCCACCATGCCTAGCTGTCGAGTTTATATTTCATTTTATTTTATTTATTTATTTACTTTTTTGGTGGTACTGGGGATGGAACCCAGGGGCCCTCTACCTCTGGACTACACTCCCAGACCTATTTCATATTTTATTTGGAGACAGGGTCTCTTAAGCCAGCTGAGGCTGGCTTCGAACCTGCGCGATCCTCCTGTCTCTGCCTCCCAAGTGCAGGGATTACAAGCGTGCGCCACCACGCCCGGCTTCAAGTTTATATTTTAAATCTGCATTTTAAGCGCTGGGCTTGCCGGCACACAACTATAATCCCAGTACTTGGAAAGCTGAGATAGGAGGATCGCAAGTTCAAGGCCAGCCTCAGCAGCTTACCAAGGTCCTCAGAAACCTAGTGAGACACTATTCCAAAATTAAAAACAGGAGAGCCAGAGGTGGTGGCGCACGCTTGTAATCCAGCCTTCGGGAGGCTGAGACAGAAGGTGGTTCGCGGCCAGCCTCAGCTACTTAGTGAGGCCCTTTTGCAACTCAATGAGACCCTGTTTCAAAATAAAATATAAAATAGGTTTGGGAGTATAGCCCGGAGGTAGAAAAGCCCCTGGGTTCCACCCCCAGTACCACGAGAGAAAAAAAGAAAGAAAGAAAGAAAGAAAGAAAGAAAGAAAGAAAGAAAGAAAGAAAGAAAGAAAGAAAAAATAGGGCTGGGGCTGTAACTGGAATGCAGACGTCTCTTGGGTTCCATCCTTAGTACCTCGTGCACACACACACACACACACACACACACACACACGAGTGTGTAATAGTAACTGAGCGTGAATGTGTTTATACTGCACTGTGAGGGGTTCCATCGTCCCCTCTCATCCTGGGCTAGTGCAGCCGGGGTGCAGGGACCTCAGCCCAGGTGCCCAGGGAGGTGGCGGAGCCATAAGCAGCCATGTCAATCGTTCGATGCGTCGAATTGGGTTTACAGAGCTGCCAGATGGAGAGGAGCCTTCGGAAATCCATACAGCCGGCCATGTCCAACGGGGACATCGTGCCGGGACGCAGCTGACGCCCAGCAGAGGCTGCGCCTGGCAGGCTGGGGGAGAAGCCGAGGGGCCTGCTGTTTGGGTCTCACTCTTTCTCCATTTGCTTGTGTGCTGCGCTGCCGAGGCCTGTGCGGGGACCCGGCCCGCTGCGCTCAGCGCCTTTCTATGGGCCCTGCCTTCTTTCACCCAGATGTTTCCAGATGTTTTCTTCTAGACCTTGGGGACCCAGTGATGCTCAGCCTGGCCAAGCATCTGCCCTCCCAGAGCTCTCAAGGGAGGTCAACATTTATAAAAATAAATGCCTAAGCCGAGCACGGTGGCCCATGCTGGTAACTGGGGAGGGAGGCTGATATAGGAGGTTCAAGGCCAGCCTCAGCCACTGAGTGAGACTCCTGCCTCAAAAGAAAATAAAGTTAGCCAGGTGTGGTGGAGAACGCTTGCAATCCCAGCACTTGGGAGGCTGAGACAGGAGGATCGCAGTTCGCGGCCAGTCTCAGCTACTTAGTGAGGCCCTCTGCAACTCAGCGAGACCCAGTTTCAAAATAAAGAATCAGGCCAGGCGTGGTGGCGCACGCTTGTAATCCCAGTGCTTGGGAGGCGGAGACAGGAGGATCGCACAGGTTTGAAGCCAGCCTCAGGTACTTAGTGAGACCCTGTTTCCAAATAAAGTATAAAATAGGTCTGGGAGTATAGCCCGGAGGTAGAAAAGCCCCTGGGTTCCATCCCCCAGTACCACACAAAAAAAAAAGGAAGGAAGAAGGAAAGAAAGAAGGCTTGGAGATAGAATACCTCTGGGTTTCATCCCCAGTACTGAAAGAAAGAAAGAAAGAAAGAAAGAAAGAAAGAAAGAAAGAAAGAAAAAGAAAGAAGGGAGAAAGAGAGAAAGAATAAAAAAGGGTCGAGGTGTAGTTTGGAGGCAGACATTCCTGGATCACATCCTGAGCACCAAAACTGAATAATAAATAAACGTGCGCGCACCTAAGTTGAATCAGTAACGTCTTCTCCACATGTGGGTCATCAGGACCAGATCTGGGCTGGTGAATCCTGAAGGGTTCCCAGGAAGGGACAGACATTGCACACTCATGACACGCTTACACACTCACGACACGCTTACATGTGCCCACACTTGGGAGTGCCTCCCACACACACACACACACACACACATTGAACACCGCACAGCACACACAGGGCTGCCCAGAGCAGGCGGCCTCCCTTCTCTCTCCCGCCAACACGCCCCTGCCCT
This sequence comes from Muscardinus avellanarius, assembly GCF_963383645.1. Taxonomy (NCBI): domain Eukaryota; kingdom Metazoa; phylum Chordata; class Mammalia; order Rodentia; family Gliridae; genus Muscardinus; species Muscardinus avellanarius. The sequence continues at coordinate 2,558,740 of NC_137802.1, read as the reverse complement.
ATTTTTATTCTTTATTTTGAAACAGGGTCTCTAAGTTGCAAAGGGCCTCACTAAGTAGCTGAGGCTGGCCGCGAACCGCGATCCTCCAGTCTCAGCCTCCCGAAGGCTGGGATTCCAAGCGTGCGCCCCACGCCCGGCCATGTAAGCACGGTGCATGCAGACTCCAAGCAGCCATTTTCAGTATCCCTCCTTCCAGCCTTTTCATCCCGCGCACCAACCTGCCAACCTCCGCTCCCTCTCCCTCCCCACTCAATAACCAGGTTAAAATAAAAATTGAATTCCAGCATCTGCTTTCAAAAATAGCCCCCTCCCCACAACCCGGTCAATGCGACCTTCCCCGGCTGCTAGGAATCGGAAACGCACAGGCTGCAAAGGAGAGGCTGGGAAGCGTCAGAGCACAAAATACAAAATAAATGGGGTGAAGGCAAAGCTGGTGCCAAGGGGAGCCGAGGGCTGTGTCCATGGGAGGGAGACCAGGTGCCCGAGCAGAGCGGGGCTTGGGGGACGTGGCCCTGCCTGACTACCTTGTCCTTTACTGTGTGTGTATGTGTGTGTGTGTGTGTGTGTGTGTGTGGTACTGGGGGTGGAACCCAAGGGCTTTTCTACCTCCAGGCTATACTCCCAGACATACATAATACATATATATATATATATATATATATATATATATATATATATATATATATATATATTTTGTGTGTGTGTGTGTGTGGGTCTGGGGATGGAACCCAGGGGCATTCGACCTCCAAGCTACAGCCCCAGCCCTATTTTTTATTCTTTATTTGGAAACAGGGCCTCACTAAGTTGCAGAGGGCCTCACTAAGTAGCTGAGGCTGTCCGTGAACCGGGATCCTCTGGTCTCAGCCTCCGGAATGCTGGGACCTATTTTTTATACTTTATTTGGAAACAGTGTCTCACTAAGTTGCTGAGAGCCTCACTAAGTAGCTGAGGCTGGCTTCGAACCTGCGATCCTCCTGTCTCAGCCTCCCAAGTGCTGGGATTACAAGCGTGCGCCACCGTGCCCGGCTTCCTATTTTCTTAAAAGCATTGCGGTAGATTCCAAGAATAGTGTCCTCTAGAAAACCCACACCGATCCAGGGTGACTGTGGGATTCCTTGAGGTCATTTAAACAAATCCCTGAGCACCCCACTTGGCATGGCAGGCATATGAAAGCTCTGGTGCATGCTAAACTTTAAAAAAAATTGTGAGTTTGCCTCAGATAATGCAATCCTGTGTTTTCCCCTCAGAGTTAGATATTTGGGGTGTCACACTGGAAACCTCAGAAGTTTATGAACAGCACCTTTATTCTTATAATAAACCTCCCTGTGACAGCCAGTTGTTTATTTTAATAAACCCAATGCATTGTTGCTGAAAATTTTCCTAAACTGGAAGGTTTAAGGGACCACTCACACTCCCTTCAAAATACCCAGTAGCGTTTCTTTCTCCTCCTCCTCCTCCTCCTCCTCCTCCTCCTCCTCCTCCTCCTCCTCCTCCTCCTCCTCCTTCTTCTTCTTCTTCTTCTTCTTCTTCTTCTTCTTCTTTGGTGGTACTGGGGTTCCTGGAAGCCCTTCTACCTCCGGGCTACACTCCCAGACCTATTTCATATTTTATTTGGAAACAGGGTCTCCTAAGCCAGTGTGGCTGGCTTCCAGCCTTCGCAATCCTCCTGTCTCCGCCTCCCAAGCGCGCGCCCCCACGCCCTGCACCCAGTAGTGTTCCTGAAGTCCGTACCCTTTGGTTCCGGCCTTGTAATCTCTGGAACTCTGTGAAATGGGGGTGTAATTGAGCATGAAGAGCGTCCTTCAGCCCTATCATTTGAACATTGCATTTTAACTTGTTTGGTTTTGTGTGTGTGTGTGTGGTACTGGAGATTGAACCTAGATGTTCAACCTACCTTCAAGCTACACCCTCAAACCCTGTTTTATTTTTTATTTGGAAACAGGGTCTCACTAGGTTGATGAGTCTCACTACTTGCTGCGGCTGTCCTCAAACCTGCCATCCTCCTGTTTCAGCCTCCCAGGTACAGGGATTACAAGCACCATGTAGCTAGCATTCTAATTTAAATAATGTTCATCTTTACAGGATTGCGGGCTATCTGAAGCCCCATTTTGCTCTGTCAAGACGCTGTGACTTAGGCCACCCACTGAGCCCTTTTGGTCCTGGTTTTGCATGCACAGGATGGGGCCCAGCCCACCCAGGGAGCCGGCCAGGTGAGCTGGCAGGTGGGGAGGGGGGTCCTCGCCACCTCTTCATCCCACCCGGGTCGCTCAGTCGCCCCCTCCGTAGGAAGCCATGCGTCCCCGAGATAAGAAACGGGTCAATAAACTTTTTTTCCAACATGGTCCAGCTCTCTCCATCCTCCCCGGGCCCCTTCCCCGCCCGCAACCCCCTCCCCTCGTCGGGAAAGGTCAGATGGGAGGCGGCATCGACCCGCGCCCGGAGCCAGGCCCCCGGCCACGCTGCGGCCGCGCTGACCAACTGACCACGCGCGGCCGGGGAACTGGGCCCGCGGCCGGCCAATGGGAGCGCGCCGAGCCGCGGTTGCCGGGCAACGCGGCGGGAGGAGGGGCGGGGCCGGGCGCCGAAGGATGCGGGAGCGCAGCCGATCAATCCGAGCGCCCTCGCGCATGCGCGGCTCGGCCGGCCAGGAGAGATGCTCCAGCCGGCGCCCAGTGGCCATCGATCGCTGCGGCCCGAGGCGCTTAATAAGCTTGGAGAAGGGCTTCAGGGAGGGGCGCGGACGCCCCCGCTCCCCGCCACCCCCTTTCCATAATAATAATGGCCACAACAGCGACCACAGCTAACTAACAGGAACCGGCAGCGCCTCCTGCTGCTGGACCATTTTAGGAAAGACCCCCCCACACATCCCAGAAGAGGGGTGCAGCCCGGGGCTGGGCGCAGGGCCCTCGACCCTTCTCTTCCTCCCCTTCTCCCCACTCCACCTTCTTTTTCCACTTTTTTTTTTTTTTAAATATGGAACGGGTGTCTGTGCTAAGCGCTTCACACCTATTTACACACCGGCTCTTCAGAACCCTTGGCCTGGGTACTGTCGCTCCATTTTACGAGCTGGGAGGTCGCAGGCGGGGCAGGCGGCCCCTCTGCTCCTCCTCTTCTCCGGCCTCCTCTGTGTTCTCCGCCCTCTCTTTTCTTTTCTTCCCTCTCCTCTCCACACTCTTCTTCCTGGTGTTCCTTTCCTCCCTCCCTCACCCCCTTTTCC